>NC_073302.1:271685057-272025294 GCF_027595985.1 Sorex araneus | reverse complement strand
CTGTCCTTATCCATTAGTATCCCAATAGTGGAATACTGTCAGACTTCAATGTTACCTCCTCTGCTGTTTATTTATCCACTATTTTCTGGGCTCAGACCATGAGTTAATGGACACTGACATCCAGGCATCACTGAAAACAATGTGGGTAGTTGGGAAGATGGCTTACACACAAGTTGTGATACTCAGTGAAATGTTGTAGAAATGCTAATAAATGTTTGGTTTATTATTATTATTATTATTTTAATTAATGAATCACTGTAAGAGTACAGTTACAGATTTACACATTTTTGTGCTAAAAATATGGAACACTTCACGAATTTGCATGTCATCCTTGCGCAGGGTCCATGCTAATCTTCTCTGTATTGTTCCAATTTTGTATATGTGCTGCCGAAACGAGCACATGAATGTTTGGTTTTAAACAAAAGTTTTAGAAGTATGGATAGAACAAGCTGTGAGAGATTTAAAAATTATTTTTTATAAAAATACTTCCCAAAATTTTCTATTGAAAAACAGGAATATAATTCTTTTAAAATAAACAATTGGTTCTTTCATTGACTGTTACTGCTTTTTAAAGGGACAGGTGGAACTTCATAATCCTGTTGGGAAAGTGTAATTGCTTTCCATTTTGCAAATAATTTTAATACATGCCATATAAACCTGTGTATCTACCAAAAGTTATTGATAAACAAATATTTTTTAGAACATAATGTTAGATCAACATTATAAAGTAAAGCTCAGTTTAGTGTAAATCATTCTGTATTCCCAAGTTTCTTCCTGATGAAAATTGCGTAACTTTCCAAAAATAGGTCTGAAAATCTATATTATATAAAAAATCTATAATGATATATTTGTGTGTGGGGGCGGGTAAGTACTTAGCAGTTGATAGTTTTTAGATGTTATTTCTCTTCTTCCATAATTTATTCCAGGGTACTACAGTAGATACTGATTAAAATAAAGAAGACAATATCTTTGCTAGTAAATATTTCATTAAAGCCCTTTTGCATTTTTAGAAATACAAAGCAGTTGAAGGCAAAGTGCTCCTGGGATCTGAGTCAGAGAAGTTGTTCACTTCAGAAAGGAGCCCCCAGATGTCGAACAAAGCACAAGAATAAGTTAAATTTCACTCTATTGGGAGATAGTTTTGCATGTATAATTTTTGTCTGTAGAATTAACTTCTGTTAATAAAAACATCGAAAGATAATTGGAGGCTTTGCTTTGAAGGGTCAATCTGAGAATTGACCAGAGAGATGGTGTATGAATTATGGATTACCTTTTCCAAGGAAATCTCTTTCATCACAGTTCCTGGAGAAAGTTTATATTATACATGTTGAAGAGAATAAAAATTCATTTAATAATACAGTACATGTTAATTATTTTTTATTTAGAAGAAAATGTCTATTTTCTCGCACAACTCATTCAATATAGTTACTAGATGACTAGTCAAAAAATGGGCCAGAAGAGCAAGCTACAAAATATATACTTGAGGTGATCGGCATTTCTAAATTGGTAACATACAGCTTGAGCATTGAAACTCATGAAAATTGATGAAAAACTGATGAAAGATTTTATTATTCAAAACATTTTAATCTATATAAGACATATGTTCTCTCTCTGGGGCAAAGTATGTGGACATTACTATTTCCATACACTGAAAACATAGGAAGGGAGAGAAGAAAGTACTCGCATCCAAATTGAAATTTGTTTGGCTCAGGTAATTAGTTGATTGGGTTGTAGAATATCCACAAAGAGAAACAGAAAAGTAGTTTCAGTTGGGGGACAAAATGCCTCTTACATTCTGAGATGTGAGTGTGGGTGCACTGTCTGTGTGTGGAGAGAAGGGAAGGCGGATTGGCTGTGAGGAAGGCGAGAAATCACAGGATTTAACGGGCTGACTTTGTGTTTCCTTGTAACCTACTGTAAGACCTGCTACTCTTTTCCGATTTCACACAGTGCTGAGTTCTTGACATTGGCCCCTCCCAGCTCTCCGGCTTTGTCAGATATCTTGGCTACCTAATGATTAGACTGTTGGAGCTGAGAGTCTCACCCACTTGTCAGCCAAGGGAGGTGTGAGAGAGTGGGAAACGCAGGCTTTTGACATCAGAAGCCTCACTGTAGATCTTGGCACCAACACTCAATAAGTCTGTAACCTTGATACACCACACATCTTCTTTGACTTGAATTTTCTCCCTGAGCACTACCTGAAATCACATAAAAGCAGCTAAGGGTGATTTGTAGGAGCAGAATCTCTATTCTAGCCTTTTTGTCTGGGTGAAGAATTTCTTATTAAACAGTCACTGAAGCATCTTTGCTTGTTGGCAGTGTATATTTTAAAGGCAACCTGGAGAGATACTTCATCCGGTATATTTACTATTATCATTTTTATCTCCCCCTCCTTTTCCTGTTTCCTTTGTTGTTGATGCTGTGACAACACGGTGGAGTGAGGAAGGATCCTACAAATGCTTGATTGTGGTTCGTGAATATTTTAGCTTTGGTTCTCCACTGGGGTTGCACAGCAGGCTGAGGTGCTCACACTCTTAGCTGAGGTGCTTGTTAACATTTATACTTACATGTGTGTGTGACAAGGGTCATGGTCCTGGATGTGGGCCTTGCATATACTTGGTTGTGGTGGAAGTTGCAGAACTTCAAGAACCAAATGACAGAGTTTCCAGAGTGATCATTGTCGCATATGTAGGAACTGGGGATTGAACTCAAGAATCTATACTCTCAAGGCAGGCATTCCTAGTCACTAGGTGATTCAGAAAGGTTAAGGACTTGTGTGTACCCAATGGAATACTATTTAGCTGTTAGGAGAGATGGAGTCATGAAATATAAATGGATAGACGTGGAGAGTATCATGCTAGGTGAAATAAGTCAGAAAGAGAGGGACAGACATAGAAGGACTGCACTCATTTGTGAAGTATAGAATAACATAACATGAGGCTGACACCCAAAGACAGTAGATACAAGGGCCAGGAGGATTGCCCCATACCTGGAAGACTGCTTCATGAGCGGAGGGGAGAAGGCAGATGGAATAGAGCAGGGATCATTAAGAAAATGATGGCTGGAGGAATCAGTCGGGATGGGAGATGTGTGCCAAAAATAGATAATGGACCAAACATGATGACCTCTCAGTGTCTGTGTCGCAAGCCATAATGCCCAAAAGTAGAGAGAGAGAGAGAGTATGAGGAATATTGTTTGCCACGGAGGCAGGGAGAGGTGGGAAAGGGGGGTATACCAGGAATATTGGTGGTGGGGAATGTGCACTGGTGGAGGGATGGGTGTTTGATCATTGTGTGATTGTATCCCAAACATGAAAGCTTGTAAATATCTCACAGTGATTCAATAAAATTTTTTTTAAAAAAGGACTTGTGTATACCTTTGCATAGATGTAAATATATATGCAAGTGTTCCCAAATACATGTCAAATTTTTGCATAATGATATGTGGTATTGAATATGTGTTTTTTATTTTGGAATATATGTTCAGTTCTTCTCTATATTTTTTCTTGGACTCAGCTAAGTCAGACTGAACTTAGTGAGATTGACTCTAATTAGGACATTGGCATAGAGCTGTCAATGGGAACCTCAATGTTTCACATTTTGTATTGGTGGCAATTTATTGGAAGCCTTTAATTTATGAAGCCCACTCTTGCATCCCATCATTTGTTATTTCTCTCCAGGACTGACCAACATATCATTCTGTCTTGTGGCTATCAGCCATCCCAACAATCTAAAAAGCCATTTCCTAAGAGCTAGGATGTGAATTTTATTTCCCTTCCCCCAAGGAATTCCTCTCTATAAAGAGGAGTGGGTAAACTTCTTTGGAAGGGAGGCAGGGATGGGGGAGGTCTTCTCCAACTCTTCCCCCTCCCAGTTGTAGGATTTGCTAGGATTTGTGAGTGATACTATAGATAACACTATAGACAACAGACATGATTTAACTTGTATAGAATCATAAAAAATAAATTCAGACACCAATGGAGGAATTGGTGTAGTAGCTCTGCAATTGCAAAACAATGACTTAAGAACATTAGTATCATAAACTATGATATACTGATAAAAATTATTTAATAAACAATTGAACTCATAGACTTTCCTGAGGGCTGGAGTGATAGCACAGTGGGTAGGGCATTTGCCTTGCTCCTCTCGGAGAGCCCGACAAGCTACCAAGAACATCTGGCTCGCATGGCAGAGCCTGGCAAGCTACCCATGGCATATTTGATATGCCAAAAACAGTAAGAACAAGTCTCACAATGGAGACATTACTGGTGCTCGCTCGAGCAAATCGAGGAGCAACAGGATGACAGTGATACAGTGACAGACTTTCCTGAAGAAAGTCAGTAGCTTTATCATCCAAATTTAGATTTAGGTTTTTCACGATAAAGGTCTGGCAACATCACAACACATTAAGGATTGATAGAAGACAAATAACTAACTGTGGGAGAGCAAGAAATCCCCAAACAGCTCTTCTTCCCAGTGTAATTGCTTAAGATACCCTGTTGGCCCTTGGAGGCGCTGGCTCTGTCATACCCTCCAGTCTCTGGCTGAATGTGCCCTCCTCCGGCCTGGCATCCACCCACACACCTACGCTTTTCCAGCAGATAGCGTGAGCTCAGGCAGACCAAGCAATGGTCTTTAGAGATTGGTTTCCCATGGCAAACCAATCAAATTAAAAACCATTCACCATAACACCCCAAATGCCAGTTCTGTTTTTTGTTTCTTTTGAAAATCAATGATCTTATTTTGGAAGCCAGAACTATAATTAGAACATCATAGTGGAAGCAGTATTGTGGAATTGCTTAAAAAGCAGTGGTTAGGATGAATGGCATTCTTTCAATCACAATTTCAAGAATGGAAAAGATGCCCAAGACAAATTCTCACCAAAAGATAGCTAATGCAGCTATACTGACTTACCAATCACTGTCACTGTCTCTGTCATAGAGTTGCTCATGGATTTGCTCGAGCGGGCACCAGTAAGGTCTCCATTGTGAGACTTGTTGTTACTGTTTTTGGCATATCAAATATGCCATGGGTAGCTTGCCAGGCTCTGCCATGCGGGCAAGATATTTTCGGTACCTTGCCGGGTTCTTACCAAACCCCCCAAAAATACTCTAAAGCAAAAATGTGTTACTAGAGATAAAGAAAATCTATTCAATCCTTTTAATGATAAAATAATTTACAATTGTATGCACCAAATAATACAAATATTCTAATAATTCAAAATATACAAAGTAAAATCAATCTGTGAAGAGGAAAAAAATAAGTCTACAGTTTTTATTTTATTTTGTTGTTTATTTTGTTTTGTTTATAAGTATTTTGGTTTTATTTTGGGGATCATGCTCAGACCTTATTCCTGGCTCTGTGTGCAGGGATCATTCCTGGTGGTACCCAAGAGATTATATGTGGTGCTAGGGTACCAAATTTGGGTCAGCTATGTGCAAGTCCCAGAGAGATTTTAAACATACTTCTTTTATTAAGAAATAGAACTAGTAAAGAACTAATCAATAAGGGAAAAGTAAACTTTGAAGAACAATAATTTCAAGAAATTTGATCTAATAGTTACATATAGAGCCGCTAAGAGCTGGGAATGCACTTAAAAAAAAAAAACCAAAATGGCCTTTTATGAAGATTGATTTATCCTGTGCCCTAAAGAAAATTTAAATAAATTTTAAAATTGAAAATCATACAGAGTATGCTGTCTGACCACAATGAAATTAAGTTTGAAATTGCAAACAAAAAATAGATAGAAAAAATCAATATATGTGGAAATTAAAAATTTAGAATGACTCATGGACCAAAGAAAAAGTCATTATAGAAATTAGAAGACATCCTGAGCCATGCTTAAAAATACCACATCTAAGACTCACGGGGTAGAACACAGGGTGATTTTTAGGATTAAATTCATATTTCAGAAAAATTTAAGCTAATATATTAGAAAACATAGGTAAATTTTTTGACAGATAATAGCATCCCAAAACTAACTCAAAAGGAATTTCTAAAAAATTCCCTTTTACAAAGAAAACTCCAGGTACAAATAATTTTCCCCCAAACTTTTATAAAATCTTTTTACAGCAGTGGCCACACTCGGTGATGCTCAGGGGTTATTTCTGGATTTGCACTCAGGATTAACTCCTGGTTATTCTTGGGGGACCATATGGGATGCCGGTGATTAAACTTGAGTTGGCTACATTCGAGGTGAATGCCTTCCCTTCTGTACGATTGCTCTGGCCCAAGTTTTATAAAATCTTTATAAAAAATTTTATTGATTTTTATTATTTTAAAATTTTAAACGTTTTTTTTATTGAATCACCATGAGATAGAGCATTATGAAGATGTTCATAATTGAGTGTCATACAATGTTATAACACACATCCCTCCACCAAAGTAAATTCCTAGCACCAATGTCCCCAGTTTCCCTCCTACCCCCAACAAATCTCTTCCACTCCAACCTGCCTCTATGGCAGGTACCTCTCCTCACCCCCTCTCTTTCTCTTTCTCTCTAATTTTGGCATTATGGTTTGAAATATAGATGTTGAAAGGTTATCATGTACATCCCTTTACCTATTTTCAACACTCAGTTCTTGTCCAGAGTGATCATTTCCAACTATTGTTGTCATACTGGGCCCTTCTTTATTTTAACTACTCTCCACCTCCCAACACACTAGAGGTAATTTCCAACCACTGACCAGTCCTCCTGGCCCCTGTTTTCTCTGGTCTTTGATATTAGTCTCATACAAGAGAGTCTCTTACCCTCATGCCTGGCTGTCTTCCCCGGGGCCCCTCGGAGGGGATGGGCTCCAGCTTCCCTCCCCACCCAGAACAGAGCTCCCGGCGGCCGAAGACCACCGGAACCTAGCTACAGCCATGCTTGAGGCCCCTCTCCACACGTTCAGATAGGCCTCATGCATGAAGGTACCGGCAGAGGAACCCAGGTGTGTGTAATACCATCAACGGCCAACATCCAGAGACAGACTTAAAAGCGAGCTCTCAGAAGTGTGCGGCTGCAGGATATCTTTAGCCTACTTTTCCCTCTGGGAGAAACTGGCAATCTTCTGAGAGTTTCCTGCCCACCTGGGACAGCCTTGCAAGCTTCCCATGATGTATTCATATGCTAAATCCAGTAACAAGCTGGATCTCATTCCCCTGACCCTGAAGAGCCCCCAGTGCAACATTGTTAGGAGGGCCGAGTTGAGATGGACTTCTAAAATCTCAGGGAAAGGACGAAATGAGATGTTACTGAGCCCGCACGAGAAATCGATGATTATCGGGATTTCGTGATTTGTGATTCGTGACTTTTTTTTTTTTTATGTACCACAAATGAATGCAGTCATTCTATATCTGTCCCTCTTTTTCTGACTCTTTTCACTTAGCATGATACTCTCCATGTCCATCCATTTATAGGAAAATTTCATGATTGATTTTTCAACAATTTTAATAGCTGTGTAGTATTCAATTTGTATAGATGTACCATAGTTTCTCTATCCAGTCATCTGCTCTTGGGCACTCAGGTTGTTTCCACATTCTGGCTATTGTGAATAGTGCTACAATGAAATGTAGGTAGTGTTTCTGCTGTGTGTTTTTTGGGCCCCCAGGGTATATTCCCAGAAGTGGTGTTGCTAGGTCGAATGGAAGCTCGATTTCTATTTTTCTGCTGAATGTTCATATTGTTTTCCCAAAAGGCTGGACCATATTGTTTCTCCACCAGCACTGAGTGAGAGTTCCATTCTCCTTGCATCCACATCAGCACTGGTAGTTCTTGTTCATTTGGAGGTGTGCCAGTCTCCGTGGTATAAGCTGATATCTCATTGGTGTTTTGATTTGCACCTTTTTGATAGTTAGTGATGTAGAGCATTTTTTCACGTGCCTCTTGGACACTTGAATTTCTTCTTTGAGAAAATTTCTGTTCATTTTCTCTCCTCATTTTTTGATGGTTTTTTTTGGGGGGGGTCACACCTGGCAATGCACAGGGGTTACTCCTGGCTCTGCACTCAGGAATCATCCCTGGCGGTGCTCAGGGGACCATATGGGATCCTGGGAATCGAACCAGGGTCGACCGCATGCAAGGCAAACGCCCTACCCGCTGTGCTATCGCTCCAGCCCCTGTTTTTATCTTGTAAAGTTCTACCAGTGTCTTATATAACGTTGATATTACCCTTTATTAGATAGGTATTGGGTAAATAATTTTTCCTGTCCCATGGGCTGTCTTTGTATCTTAGACATCATTTCTTTTGAGGTGCAGAAGCGTCTTAGTTTCATGTAGTCCCGTTTGTTTACCACTTGCTTGGCCAGTGATGTAAAACATTTTATTTTGCTTTTTGGGTCACACACACCCATTCATGATCAGGGATACTCTTGGCTCTGCACTCAGAAAATACTCCTGGTGGTGCTTTGGGAACCATATAGGATGCTGGGGATTAAATCTGGGTTGGCTTCATGTAAGGCAAATGCCCTGCCTACTGTACTATCACTCTGATGCCTAGAAAATCATTAAGAGACAACTTTCCAAAATTATACAACTCAGCAGGAAAGAGAATTAGTATATAGAATAAAAAAAGTCAATAAGTGAAAGAATTTCTAGAAATAGAAGAGTAAACTTGAATATTTTCACTAATGAAGCACTCACCACACCCTACCACCAACCAAAGTGCCTAGGACCCTTTACTAATGCCCATGTTACTTCTGGTCTACCTATCAGACTGTTTATTCATCATAATTAACACATTAAAAAGCAGAAGAATAAGTAAAAGAAAATGTGATGCTAATTTACAAAGATAGTCAGAGGTAGCATACTGTTGTCTATTCTTTTAGCTTTTTCCTCAATCCATAGACATATTTATTTTATATTGTAAAATATCCTATACTCTTTTTATAACCAGCTTTTTCTGTGACATAGCTAGAGGATATTTCTTATCTCATAAAATGTTCCTGATGAATCATTTTTTTTTGGTGATAAAGTTTCAACTATATGAATTAGTTCATCAAACAGTCTTTGATGAACTTCAGTTGTTGAGCATCATTTTTTTTTTTTTTGCTATGTTTGTATCTTTGTCACTTGCCTGCATGCCTGGCTGTCTTCCCCGGGGCCCCTCGGAGGGGATATGCTCCAGCTTCCCTCCCCACCCTGAGCAGGCTGAAGAGCTCCAGAACCTAGCCACAGCCATGCTCAAGGCCCCTCTCCACACATTCAGACAAGCCTCACACATGAAGGTGCCGGCAGAGGAACCCAGGTGTGTGTAATACCATCAACGGCCAACATCCAGAGACTTAAAAGCAAGCTCTCAGAAGCAAAAGCACGCTCTCAGAAGCAATATCTTATAACCTACTTCTCCCTCTGGGAGAAACTAGCAAGCTCCTGAGAGTTTCCTGCCCACATGGGAGAGCCTTGCAAGCTTCCCATGGTGTATTCATATGCCAAAGCCAGTAACAAGCTGGGTCTCATTCTCCTGACCCTGAAAGAGCCTCCAATGTGGCATAATTGGGAAGGCCGAGTAGAGAGAGGCTTCTAAAATCTCAGGGTTAGGACAAATGGAGAGGTTACTGAGACCGCAGATAGGTTGGGATAGTGATTTGTTGCGATGGGATGAGTAAACATATGATACTGTTAAGGTTTTTGACAAGGCAGAAATTTGCTTATATCTATATATTCTGGGTCATGCTTGAGTTCTAACTTAGATTCTGCAGTTTTCTGTGTATGACTTTGGGTGAGTAAGTGATATAAATCTTGGTTCCTATAATATGACATGTCATACATAATATTTACCTCCTAGGTCCTAAAGGGTTAAATACAATAATTTGTAGAGAGTATTTACTAAAGCATCTAACAATAAATATTAAGTACTTTTTAGGGCTGGAGAAATAGTATAGCGGGTGAGGGGCTTGCTTTGCAATGCAGCTGACCCAGATTTGATCCCCGGAACCAGGCATGGTTCTCCAGGTATTGCCAAGAAATATCCTTGAGCACAGAGAACCACTGGGTGTGCCCCAAGCCCCTTCTCAATTAAGTATTTCTAGAAATGATGCATTGATTTATAAGTCTATAAATAGTCTTTTAAAAAATCTGCCATCTATAAAGTTTAACATATGATTTAAAAATATTATTATATATAAATAATAAATAATATATAAATAATAGAAGTATTAAGAGACTTCTATTAATGTGTCCATAAATCTTTAGCATAAATCTTTAGCATTTAGATTCTCCCCTAGGACCAAATATTTCCAACCCTAAAGTAACATTGTGGAGGCTACAGAAAGTTCTCTAGAAAATATTTATTTCACCCTTCACTGGCTGTCTCTCTTGCTGATGCATTCTGTGTAGACTCTTGATTACATTTGATTAAAGCATTTGAATTGATGTGAGTAGCACTTAAACTATTTATTCCTTCAAGGGCTTTCCTTACCTCTAACCTACTTTAGTTTCTGTTATATATTAAGCCACTAGGACGAAACAAAGCTATAAATTGGCTTTGACTGAAAATAATGCTTAGATCTATGAAAATTCACTGATCCCATATGTAACCCTTAGACCTAAAATCTCTCAGAACAGAGAAAAAGCAATCTTATAACTTTGCTGAATGCCAAAGGATTTTCAATAGCTAGTACGTTGATCTATAGCTCTAATAGTGTCTGATTTTTCACTTTCTGCCCCGAGGCTCCACTCTAGCTCATGGAAGATTCTGGGCTCATGGATTTGCATTAGTGAGGCCGTGCTGGAGCTTGGAGTCCTAAACTTGAATAATAATGTTCTTGGAGTTTGAGAGTAATCTTTTAGGGGCTTGCAAGGGGAATAGGAGATAGACTTCCCGTGGCACTTTTTATCTATCAGAAATTGCTCCCACTGAATTTGTACCAAATAGAATTATATGTTATTTTTTAATGTGCATTCTTATTTTCACCATGTATTTATTTATTCAGTAACTTTATATGTTTCATTTCAACTTTTTCCCTTCTATGATAAAAAATAAAATTCAAGTAATTGTTTAATTGCATTTGAGTTCCCCAGAGCTTAACTTTTTCTATCTATTCAAAGATTTTGCAGTGATCTGTGGGAAGGGACTCAAATTGGATAAACAGGGCCATTTGTTTGCATTCCACAGATTGGTTAAGGTCACTTTGGTAGCCTGAAATAGTCCATGGTGGGGTTATTTGCACCACGGTAATCAGCAAACACTACAAATCAGAGTGTTCCCTCATTACAACCATCATACATCTCCTGGGATTCAAATCAGTTGGTAAACAGTTATCAGCAGACCCCATTTTTAACATATAAGATTATATTATTCAATACACTATATTTGAATAGACAAAAAAAGATTAGTTCCTGGGCATGACACATTCCAGTGGTTGATGTTAGTGAAATACTATCATTGACTCCAAAATAGTCATCTTTAACCCTAACAGAAAAATTAAATATGGGATGAAAGGCAACCACACATCGAAAGCACCAGTTAACAGCAAATGCAGAAAGGAAGACCACAGAGGTAAGAAAATAGAAAGCCAAAGGGGAAAAATATCTTTAAGAATGACGGACAGGAAGAAGACAGGGCTGAGCAAAACTGACCCTGTAATTGAATTTGAGAAGTGTTAAAAAAGGCATTGAAATGAAACAAGTTTCGAAAATGGTCAACAATGCCCTGCCAACAGGGTGAAGTCATGTCTTCCCCTTCAAGGTGACATTTGCTAAGATGGAAAGTGGCACTAAAACCACCAGCCTCTGAAAAACAAGACATTTTTGTCTTGGGATCTGGGAACACACTTAGAGAAGAGCAACATAGGTAGGGAGTTGCGTATTGATCACCCACTTTGGGACTTTTGGAAAGTGGTAATAATGAATAATGAATTGCTAACAGCGGCATGAACCAGTGCCCAGGACGCAAACCCGTTTATCTCTTCACACTGATTAAACGTCACACTATTGCCCACCCAGTTTCTAATCCATCAGGTTTAAACAATTTTATTACTACATATTAGAAGGAAAACATTAAATATTGACAGTCTATAAGGATATGTAACTGGGCATTCAATGTGTAGGCTAAAAACATGAGAAGGTGATTCATAACACCATTGAGTAGTAAAAATACACGGGGATCTGGCCTGAGCTGGTCATATCCAATCCTACAGCTCCATCGCCCTTGTCTCTTCTGACCTTCGGCAAGGGGTGTTGGGTGTGTAAACACACAAAAAAGGGCAGTGGCGCTCTATTAAGTAGTCTCACGCCGCTTCCCCCACCCTGGGGAGGTCAATGGCAATGGGCAGGAGGAGGAAAGAACGAGGGCCAGGCTGGTTGGTCTCAGTTGCAGTTTATTCCATTCCCGTCTCCATTGTCCTCTGATTCTCCCCCTGCTTCTCCTTCCCCCGTGCTACTTCATTCTCCTTCTTGATCTCTCATCAAACTTCCTCTGCCTCTCTCCTTCTCCTTCTCCTCTGGCCCCCGATCTGGATCCCCCCAGCCCACTCTTACAGCCTAATTAAATCCCCAAGCATGAGGGGTTGGGGCTTACACATAGGTGTGGTCACAATCAATAGGGGTAAATTTCTTTCCCTCAGGGGATGCTTCTTCTAAGACAGATTCTCTTTCAGCAGGACACCCGCCCAAGAGCGGAATCCCATGGGTGTGTTTCTCCTCTGCTTGTCCAACTAACATATAAGCATTCATAATATTAATCATTTTGTATGGACACGTCAAGAGACACATTAAGCTTATAGAATTGCTCTCCTGGGGTCATCTCGATCTCAGACTACAGTGCTCAGGCCAGATTAGTCTTTCTTATCCTTAGCAGGATCCTAGTCTCATCATTGCTTTTGGATCATGACAGCATTTGTCCATGATCAAGCTCTTAACTTATAGTTAAGAATCGTGGTGCTTTGGCCTGGCCCATATCGATGCCAGGGTAGCTCACAGCTTGCCCTGGGTCCCTTCGGTCTCTCATCAGGACCCTGCTTTAGGGGGGCTAGTAACTAAAGGCAACTGAGGCTTAAGTTGAGAAAGCAGATGCCTGGGAATGAATAATATTTGAAGCCAATTAAATCCCAAGTTACAAAGTATAATATTAACTGTCTTCCTTTGTTTATACAAAAAGGAGATTATTCGAAAGACAAAGAAATAAGGAGAGGATAAAGGCAATATTAACTTACAAGTTCAGTGTCCTAGAAAGATCTGACCTTACAAATTAATAGAGTTCAATTAGGGGAAAAAGCTGATTAACTGGTTGGGGAAGAGAGCATAGAGAAGTGGTTATAGATAAACAAAGGAATGGGAGTGACTCAGGAGCACTTTGATGGGTGTGACCTGATAAACCTAAGCTCCCTGTGGTAAGGGAGAAAGGACAAATCAATGTTATCCTACAATTGGGGTCACTGTTGTTGCAAGTGTCAACTATGGAAATTGGTCCCCAGAAGCTCTCTCCTTCTGTTATTTAACCAGTTATCCACTTTAGATTGTGTCTGTTGTATTATTCAACTTTCTCTTGCTGAAGTGGTAAAGTTTCTCACGGCCTGTGAGCAAATAGCCTCAGCATTGTGTGAGGACACAGCTAACTTCGAGAAGACACATTGAATTTCCTGACATTCCTTATCATTCCACAGTGTTTCAGCCAGTGCTCGAAATCTCTCAGAGATGGCTCTGCAAAACTGCCAGCTTCTCTCACTCTCTTCCCTCCCTCCCTCCCTCCCTCTCATCCTCCCTCCCTCCCTCTCATCCTCCCTCCCTCTTCTTTCTTTCTTTCTTTCTTTCTTTCTTTCTTTCTTTCTTTCTTTCTTTCTTTCTTTCTTTCTTTCTTTCTTTCTTTCTTTCTTTCTTTCTTTCTTTCTTTCTTTCTTTCTTTCTTTCTTTCTTTCTTCCTTCCCTTTCTTTCTTTCTCTCTTAGTTAAACCTGGTGATGCTCAGGTGTTACTTCTCCTTCTGCACTCAGGAATCACTCCTGACGGTGCTCAGAGACCACAGGGGGTGCCAGAGATCGAACCCTAGTTGGTACTATTGCTCTGGCCCCAATTGCCAGCGTTCTAACTTTTGTTTTTCTAAGAGCCTTGCTGAGAGATGCCCCTCCCTGGAGCCCCATTATCTGGGCATGCTTTTGCTCAGAAGTGCACGGGTGATTTTAGGCTCCAGTGCGTTGGCCTTCTTTTACAGTGTGTTCCTTTTACTTTCTAGGAAATAGGTCAGCTTCTTAAAAAATTCAGTATCTAAGGCCAGGTACTCAAAAATTCTTTCTTTTCCTAGAACTCTCTTTACAAGTATCTTCCTAGAAATCTTAAGGTGACTCTTTCGTAAAGAAAGCTCTAGTCAAACTGTGTTCCCATTTTCTTCATGGCAGACAGCACAGTGAGCTCGTCAGATGCACGCTGTTCGATATTTGTTTCTGTACTAATGGAAATGTTCTATGTCTCTGCTGTTGGATGAAATAACCACGGATTTTATGTGACTCTTGGGCATTTGGAATGTGAGGAATAAGACTGAGAGCCCAATTTTTAAATTTAAGACCACTTAAATATGAATAGCAACCATGGATGGTATGTCTCAAAACACACATTTGTCTGTCTCTTTAGCAATGCCCCTGCCACAGTTGACTTCAGTCATTTTTTCCAAGCTAGGGCTGCACTCGACGAGTTGCATAGATCTCACTGAGATAACTGAAGCCTTCCTGCAATGTTCCGTAATATTGAGGAGCTGGACTCAAGAGGGGGCAGTCCGGCTATGGTGCAGAGCAAGGCTGTGCTCAAATTTGGACCACTTCTCCTGCGACGATTGCAAAACGTTTCTTCCTGTGGGCTCTTCAGTCTGAGGTAAGAATGAAAGAAGAGCATTCGTCACAAGACTGCAGGCCCTGCGAATACTGTGTGAATGATCTTCACAGCACAAGAAGCGTTATCTTCATCTCTGACTCAGTCCTTATCATAACCTGGGGCCTTGTGCTTTTTCTGTCCCCAGACAGTGAAGGAGAATAGGCTAGAGAGTTGCTTTCTCTCCCCTGGTGGCCCAAGGAAGCATCTACCCTAGTCTCCATCCTGTGATTATTCCCTTTTCTGCCAAAGTACTTTTCCTCCTCGATGCCTCATTGTGTACTTCCCCCTTTCCGCCAACTATTTGCAGCTCCCTATAAAGAGTCTCTGATGGTCCTGCTAAGCATCGTATGAATCGTCCCCATTGTAGATCCTTGTCACAGAGCTAGGTATCTGGCCCAAAGGCAGCCAACTCATAGGCTTCCTTGAGGCCTCAACCATAATTTGGTTTCTAGAGATGAATTGTGCCAGCTCACATCTGTCAGGACTTTGATCTGTGAGTGATCACAATAAAGAGATTCACCTTGGGAAGCAAAGCTGAAGGGTTGCTTCGAGAAAAGCCATGGAACAGTGTTGGAGTCATGTGGACCATGATAGACCCAAATCATCAGAAGCAGAGTTGATGAGAAAGATGAAAAGGCAGGAAGTATGAGTAAGCAGAAGACACAAGGCAGAGAGGAGACAAACAGATTAGCAGTTGCGTGCCAATCTCCAGGCTACTGGAGGATGGTAGAGTCATGAAGTAAAGTGCAGGACCTGAGTGATGGTACAGAGGATAGGGCATTTTCCTTGCATGTGGCCCACCTGAATTTGATTCCCAGCATCTCATATGGTCCACTAAGCATCACCAGTGCAGAGGCAGGAGTAAACACTGAGTATTGCTGGGTGTGGCCCTCAGAGCAAAACAAACAGAAAAGAAAAGAAAAAAAAGCAGATCCACATTGATGGCTATTGTCTGGAATCATCACGGACATCATCATCATCCTATTGATTGTCGATTTTTCTCGAGTGGTCTCGGTAACATCTCCATTCATCCCAGCCTTGAGATTTTAGAAGCCTTCTCTACTCATCCTTCCCAACGATGCCACATTGGAGGCTTTTTCAGGGTCAGGGGAATGAGATCCATTATTGTTACTAGTTTTGGCATATTAATACACCATGGGGAACCTGCCAGGCTCTCCCATGTGGGCAGGAAACTCTCAGTAGCTTGCCAGGTTCTCCAAGAGGGAGAAATAGGCTATAAGATGTCTGGGAACTTGGTTTTATAGTCTCTGGATGTTGGCCATTGGTAGGATTACACACCCTGTGGGCAGTTTCAGGGTGTGACTGCCTAGCTACTGGAAAATGGGATATCTGGGCAGAAGAAGCTCAGTCCTGATCCAAGCAGGTTTGGAGATCTCAGTCCCGGGTCCCACACACCTGGGTTCCTCTGCCAGTTCCTTCATGTGTGAGGCTCATCCGAAGGTGTGGAGAGGGGCCTTGAGCACGGCTATGGCTGGGCTCCAGAGGTCTTCGGCCACTGGGACTCTGCTCGGGGCAGGGAGGGAAACTCAACCCATCCCCTCTAAGAGAGCCCCGGTGAAGACAGCCAGGTGTGGGGCCAAGAGACTCTGTGTTGCTCTCTTCCGGGAACTTGGATTTATAGTCTCTAGATGTTGCCATTGGTGGGATTACATGGCCCCTAAGACAGTTTCTGGAATGGGAAGCACAGATTCCTGCATTTGAGGCATTTCGTAACTGGGCATCAAGGTGGTCTGACTTCCGAGTCTATTCTCTACCCCTTTTTGTATGGAGTAGGGCTTTGCTTCTCCAGTGGTCCCTAAGACTTATCTGTAATATTAGGGCTTATATCAGAGGTTAAACAGGATAATACTTCCATTTCTTTGGAAACAAAATACTATCATTATTATGTATAACTTCTCAGGGTTATGTCAACTGATGTTTATAAGAATTAAAGATGCTTGCGGCTGAGCCATATCTTATAACCTACTTCCCTATCTGGCAAGTTACTGAGAGTTTCCTGCCCACATGGGACAGCCTCGCAAGCTTCCCACGGTGTATTCATATGCCAAAGCCAGTAACAAGCTGGGTCTCATTCCCCTGACCCTGAAAGAGCCTCCAATGCAGCATCTTTGGGAAGGCCGAGTGGAGAGAGTTTTCTAAAATCTCAGATTAGGACGAATGGAGAGGTTGCTGAGACCACTCGAGAAATTTGACGATCAACAGGATAATGATGATGGTGATGATGATGAATGTAAGGTGTCTGAAGTGCTATTTAAATGTGATCTTACTATGAGCTATCAAATGAAGGGGGGGAAAGAAATTGGAAGAAGGTTGAATCCTGAAAATGTTCCCAAGCTAAGGATAGTGAATAAAGGGTGTAAAAGGAGAGATGAGTTGAATAGGTAAAAGACACAGAAAGCAGTAGAAAAATGAAAGTCACCCATAGAGAATATAAATTATTTGTTATTATAAATCAGATTTGACCTTATATGAAATTGTTATGGAGCTCGGACTGGAGCGATGGCACAGCAGATAGGGCATTTGCCTTGCACAGGTCCAACCTGGGTTTGATTCCTCCATTCCACTTGGAGGGCCTGGCAAGCTACCCGTGGCAAATTCAATATGCCCAAAACAGTACCAACAAGTCTCACAATGGAGACATTACTGGTGCCCATTTGAGCAAATTGATGAACAACAGGATGACAGTGCTACAGTGCTACAGTTGTGGAGCTCAGAACTACCCCTGACAGGGATCTGGAGAATGATATGGGGTGCCAGAGATTGACTCTCAGCTGGGTGCAAGGCAAGCACCTTACCTACCATACTATCTCTCCAACCGAGATGTGATCTTTTATGTCAATTTTATAGGTCTTGGCCAAGGAGATATGTCAATACTTGCACATTTGTATTGCATGTGCCCTGGTTTTGATTCCTGGCACTGCAAAAACAAACAAACAAAAAAACAACAATAAAATAAATAAAGTTCATAGGTCTTATTCTAGTGGCATTTCCTTCAAAACTGGGTAAATTTCACAGGATAAAAAGTTCTAAAAGAAACTGATTTTTCTATTCAAATTCTAAATTATTTATATCATGACACATGAATTTCAGTACTTCAGTTTGTGTTAATTGAGCCCCATCCACATATGAGCCAATGGTGGTAAACCCCAGTGTCAATCACTGTTATTCATCAATTTACTCGAGCGGGCACCAGTAACGTCTCTATTATACTCAGCCCTGAGATTTTAGCAGCCTCTCCTTACTCGTCTTTCCCAATAATTAGAGGCTCTTTCAGGGTCAGGGGAATGAGACCTAGTGTCAATGTGTTAAGAAAAGTCAGGTTAGGTCTACAAACCTGCCTGCATTTAGGCTTTATCTTGAGCCTGTCTTTTCAGCAACTTCTCTCACAGGACTTTTGCTCTGTACTGGGGAGAGGGCTTGTGCGGCCGCAGATAAAAGATTCCACCCACTGCCCACAGAGACCTAGCTGTGTCCAGGAGCACAGATTCTGGCTAAGATTTTACACCAAAATTTCTCATTTCTAAAAAATGGTTCTTGCTAGTGATATAACCGTTGCACTGGTTTTGTCAGAGGAAGTCAGACAAAATTGAATGATTCATTCATTGATGTAGGAACAAACTTAAGAGAGGAAATCTGGCAAATGCTGGGCAGTATATTTTTAAAGGGAATAGAATAGCTCTGTCCTCAATTTTTATGATTCTGCCAGTCACATTTCTGGTTGAAAATCTCATTTTTTCCCCAAGGCTATAAGGATTGCATTGATCCTCCACAACATAGAAAATATTTAAAGGCCAAATTATTCGGTTACTTTTACTCTAACATACAGAGAAACTGTCATCATAATCAAGAAAGTGAATTAGCATGACACTGGGTTGGAAGCATTATATTTGAATCGAGAAAAAAAGAAACTTGCTGTGAGTTTCTTTCTTTTTTTTTTTTTTTTTTGCTGATGTTTGTTTGGTCCTCTCTGTTCTTTGGTCTCCAGTGATTTGGCTAATGCTTATAGCCCTTCTCTTGATTTAACTCAAATTATTATCTACATTGATTCATACATGAATTTCAAAACATTTCACTGAGATTAAAACTTTGATGTTTAGGGCAAGTCTTAATAATCAGTCTTCTGCTGTGGATTGAGTAATTTTAAGCAGGGGGGGTAGAAATCTGACTCTAATTTTGTTCTTTACATGCATGCCTGATTTTGTGGAAAAGAATTTTTTTCTGAGCATGAGGAATTTCTTCTTCAAGCAAGAAATTTGGAGGAACAGAAGCACTGGGGCCAAAGTGTGCAGTAATGGATTTTAAATTTATGCTGCAATCAAGAATAAGGTAGATAAAATCTTCAAACCAGAGGGAGGAAAGGAACAAATGAATACTTATTACTTATTACTCTCCTTCCATATCTTTCTAGAAAAAAGCTTTTCCTGGCCAAAGCATCATTACTAAATTTATTTCCGCAGGGACACTCTTGTTCAATAGAATTTTTGCAAGATTTTACCCTTGTGTTTAAAAGAAAAAAGCACTTAGTCAGATTATCACATTTTGTTGTTTTCTTTTGAATAATTCCAAAATAGCTCATTAAATATTTTGGCCAGCAAGTGTTCCAGAGCTTTGGAGATTAGGTTGTCAAGTTAAGAACGAGAGGTTACAGGATCTTTGTCTGTGGTGGTTTAGCTGTTACAGGCACAAGCTGAAACGTAGCTTTATGTTTATTTTAGAGGAGACATCGAGAAAAATTCAATCTTGCTTGTGCTCAGATAACTCAGGTTTTAAATTTTATTTTATTATTGTTTGGTCGGGGAGGGCAGGGGTTCTTCTCTCAAACCACACTCAGAGGCCACTTCTGGACGTACCTGGTCAACAAGGCTAGCGGTGCAGTGCCAGGGTCCAAGGATGCAGGATTCAGTGCGAACTTAGTGGTGCTGCAGGGAGGGAGAAAAGAGGGGGTGCTCCAGGGCCTGCCCTGGGAGAACCACTATAGAGCTCCCAGATGGTGCTCGGCTGGAAGTAGGAGAGAGCACATGCGCACACCAGGCCTGCCCTCTCCAGACCATCAGCAGACTCATTTTATTTAACTGTAGCCCTGTAGCACTGTCATCCTGTTGTTCATTGATTTGCTGGAGCGGGCACCAGTAACATCTCCAGTGTGAGACTTTTTGTCACTGTTTTTGGCATATCAAATACACCACGGGGAGCTTGCCAGGCTCTGCTGTGGGGGCGGGGTATACTCTCGATAGCTTCTTGGGCTCTCCAAGAGGGACAGAGGAATCAAATCCGGTAAGGCAAAAGCCCTACCTGCTATGCTATCGCTCCAGTCCATGATTAGGCAAAAAGGCAATAATGACATGCCCTGTGCAGTCCCATGAGTGAAGGGGGCCTTTTAAAAAGGTCAACACTTTTACTCAATCCTTGGAAATTATTAAAGCTTCAAAATGAAAAAGGCAGTTAAGAGACTTGTACATCGAGATCACTTATCACCGCAATGTAATTCTATAGCTAAGAAGCAGGAACTGGGCTTGATAAGCTTAAATAAATAAAGTTTTATTTAACAACTTTTTATTTAATTAATTTTTGCTTTAGGTCACACCCAGTGGTGCTTAGGGCTTACTCTGGCTCTGTGCTCAGAGATCACTTCTGGCTGGGCTTGGGGGACCCTATGGGGGTTGAACCCTGTTCATCCGCATTCAAGGCAAGTGCCCTGCCCACTGTACTATCCTCGGGTCCCACTGACTCATTTTAAAACAAGAGGTTAATCTTTTTTTTTTTTTCTTTTTGGTCATACCCGGCGATGCTCAGGGGTTACTCCTGGCTCTGCACTCAGGAATCACTCCTGGCGGTGCTCGAGGGACCATATGGGATGCTGGGAATCGAACCCGAGTCGGCTGAGTGCAAGGCAAACACACTACCCGCTGTGCTATCGCTTCAGCCCCAAAACAAGAGGTTAGTCTTCCTGAAAAAAATGGAAAGACATTGAGTTAATTCCTGAGATATGAGGTGAAGAGATTCTCCCCCCACATGTCTATAATTCATGAATTCCTTTTAGTTAATTTTGTTTTGCAAAAAATACATATATACTCTTGTTCCGTTTCCCTAGTCCCACTCATTTTTGAAGCTAGTAGGAAAAGTGTCTATTCCCCACTACCTCCTTATTTTGATGTGGAAAAAATATGGCCATACTCTTGTGCCACTGAGAAATAAACTGAGTAGCATTTGCATCCCGTTGGGAGTCAGAAGAATTAAATCAAAATCTCTTTGTGTCTGTTTCCTCTCTTTGTTCTCATTATTTTTCATAACTTATGGCTTGCAATTTAAAAGCTGAAACTCATGTCTGACATCAATATTAAATACTGACCCTCCTATTCAAAAATCTCTCAGCAATGGAATACTTATTTTTTTCAGAGTTTTGTGAGTTTTCATTAAATGTCTCACTTTCTATGTACAACATAGATAAGGAGGATTCAAGAGAAATGGAGTCCTCCTTATCTAAACAATTAAAATTAGGTTTCAAAAAGAATAATATACTTAATTATACATCTAATTGCAAGTTCTCTTGGGGAAGCCTCTGAAGCAATTCTCAAGGGATTTGAGGGTCACTCAGTGTGGGATGCAGTGGGTGTGCTGACCTTATGGTTCAGCGCTTGGGTCTGCTGAGGAGATATTTAGGGTGCCAGGACCACACCACAGTGCTCAGGTGGGCATGTCATACTGGGATCCAACCTGGGGTCTAACGATTACAAATCATGCTTTCTAGCAGTGTGAGCAATCTCCGTGCTCCCCACATCTGTTAAGTGTCAAGGAGAGATTTGCAAGGAGAGATAGAATAGTTAAAAGTAATTTCCTGTCAAGGATCTTGGGCCTATGAAAACTACTGCTGAAGATTCCCGCTCCTCATGGTTGATGAGTTGGTGGAGACAGAGATACCACTTGAGTGGAAATTCATCTCCGCCCCGACCCTCTTTCCATGTCCCTCAGCTGGACGTTGTTCGTGGGGTAGAGAACTTGAGGATGTTGCAAAGTCTGAGGCATAAGTGAACAGATGATTAGAGTTTCACTTTGTACAAGATATTAAATGATAAATCAGTCAGCTTTGCTCAATCTATTTTTAAAAATCAAGTTCATAGTTTATTTCTGGTTCTTTTTTTTTAGAGGTCCCAGGAGTTGAACCCAACACTTCACTCATGTAAAGCAAGTGCTCCTCTCTTATTTCTGAATTTCTATAACATAACATAGGGGTAGTAACCAGAAAAGACCTAAGGATTATGTATATAAAGATATGTGCAAATTTTAACCAAAACTAAAACAGGGAATTTTTCTTGGATCAAGATCTGAGGGTGGTAACAGCAATATCCGTAAGTATGTTATTTTTCGTTACTTCTACTTTCCCTCCATCTCCCTTTTGTTGTTGCATGACCAATGGCTGGGAGTCACACACATGTGGGAGCTGTGCTCGAATACTCTTGGTTGTGGTGCAACTGGAGATCTCACATTTTATTCTGGTTTCTGGAAATCCCAAGTGGTGGTGCCACCAGGATCATGCTTGAAACATGTAGGGTGGTTTAGGGCATCAGACTCATAAAGCATGAGCACTGCCAACCAAACCATGCTCACACCCCAGGTATGCCACTATCAGATAATGAACTATTTAAAAATTTCTTAACTTGCTATCTTAATTTTAATTTTTTTTTGTTTTTTTGCTCTTTGGATCACACCCGACGATGCACAAGGGTTACTCCTGGCTGTACACTCAGGAATTACTCCTGGTGGTGCTCAGGGGACCATATGGGATGCTGGGAATCGAACCTGGATTGGCCTCGTGCAAGGCAAATACCCTACCTGCAGTGCTATTGCTCCAGACCCAATTTTAAATTCTTATAGGGTCAACCTCTATTTAAATTGTGGGACCCACAAGGACAACTAGATCTTTGTCTCATTCATTTCTCCAGACTCTCAGTTCCTCTTGTTCTTTCTCTGTCAAGGCCTTTGTATGTTCAGTTCATTTCCCAACGTGTTTTAGTTTTCTGTTCAGTCATGTTGATCCCTCTGTTAACAGTATGAACTCTTTCACTCCCATGTCTTTCATATTTGCTGGATAAAATCCTAAGCTTGGATGAATCCAGCGATTCGACCTTGACATCTGAGTGTTGCTGATTAGAAAATCTCCCCGCTGAGGACACTGATTGCACCAGAGGTTTAAGGGGGTGCAGCTGGGGTCTCGATGCTTCTTAGTTCTCAGTACTTGGTAGGTCCAGAAACTGGGTACATAACTTTAGGTAGTTGTGGCTTTCTTTATGCTTCAAGAAAATAAGGGAGTGAGGATTTCTTTATACATTATTGTCCAGTTTCTGACTTGTTCCGTTTTCTCTAAGTATTAGTAATTCAAATTGTGCTGTTGAATGGTGTGCAGTGAATGTGTGCCCCAGGTGCCTTATGGTGGTGGCCTTTGGGCTGTGGTGCTCATATGGGAAGTCTGGTGGGCTCTAGCATGATGGTGCTCGAAGTCTTTCTGCTTAAGGGTGGGACATTAGGTAGCATAGGAGAGAGTTATTGTCAGCTAAAGGTTCAAGTCTACTGCCCAGAGCTCAATGCAGGTGCACTGGATTTTTAGAATTGGTCTGAAATGTTTGTCAGGAGTGTTTTAGGGAAGTAGGTAAAATGAGAATCCAGGTGAGTTGCACTGGGGAAACTTTTAGAAGCAACATTAGAAAAATATTACCAGAGACAGTGAAGTGATCAGGGTTTATTCATGGCCCTGTGCTTAAGGATAACTCCTGGCAGTGGGGCTGGAGCAATAGTACAGTGGGTAGGGCGTTTGCCTTGCACATGGCCAACCCAGGTTCAATTCCCAGCATCCCATATGGTCCCCTGAGCACTGCCAGGAGTAATTTCTGAGTGCAAAGCCAGGAGTAAGCCCTGTGCATTGCTGGGTGTGACCCAAAAGGAAGAAGAAGAAAAAAAGAAAACTCCTGGTAATGATCAGAGGACCCTGTAGGGTGTAGGGGATCGAACCCAAATTGGCTGCATGCAAGGCAAGTTCCTTAATCTGGTCAGCTATCACTCTAGCTGACCCTATAATGTTTTTCCCTTAATATGACTTCATTAATATAAAAGGGGTAGGTGCCAGAGTGATAGTACTATGGGTATGGCACATACCTTATAGGAGGTGAAGGTGGGTTTGATCCCTGACACCACATGTGGTCCCCTGAGTTCTCTCAGGAGTGATCCCTGAGCTCAGAGCCAAGAGTAAGCCCTGAGCACAGCTGGGTGTGGCTCAAGAAAACAAAAACATATAAAAGAGATGGGAGGCAATTTTTAAACAACAACAAAAGATCAAATTTTGGCTTCTCATGTAAAGATTGTATACTTGATGGAAATTTTAAATGCAAACATAATATTTGAGGTCTTTACTTTCCTGGCTCTCTTTTACATGCTAGATATGAATTAGGTGCTTGTTTTGATTTCAGTACATTCAGGGAGAAGAAATTAATTTAATATTAGCTGCAACAGAGTACAGGAAGGCAACTCTATTATTATAGTATAATAAGGTATAATCCAAAGCTTAATATATTTGTATCCTGCTTTAGGCAATCATAATAAGTTAATAGATAGCTAAATAAAAAAATCAATAGGAAAAAAGTTATTTGCTTACAAATTTTCATCATAAGATTTCCATTTTAGAAAATCAAATATTCCTCTAAGGCTTTTAAAGTCTTATTTGGAGTACTTAGAGTCCATTTGCACATGCATTTATCCTGATTAATAAACAAGTGCGACTTCTCAATGAGAAAAATTGTGTTTAAGCTTAAGTATGTCAGCGGATATATGCAGCTATAAGCAAAGATTAAACCTTTCAGTTTGCTGAGATTTGAGTGGAACCAGAGGGTACCATGTTAAGCAAGATAACTTGGAGGGACGACAAATATGGATGACCTCACTCATCTGGGTGGCCAGGGATCAAACCCAGATGGGTTGTGTGCAAGACAAACAGCTTACCCAATGTTACCCAATGTACTGTCTCTCCAGTACCTTTTATCTTTACTACTATGATAACTCAAAGTTATTCTTGTTGGGAAAAATTTTCTGATTCCCCTTAATTCATATGTGCATGTTTTTCTAGAAAACAAATGCAAAAGTTGTTTTGTGTATCCTGTAATTCTTTTCAAATAGTCATTGGAATATGTCCTCTCAATTCTCCTCTCATTTGTAATTGCTTCTCTCATAATCCATCTCATTTCCTAATCATCAGTAGATCTTGTTTTGTTGCAGTGACTTGGAACAACTGTTCTTCCCCCAATTCCCTGTCACATATAATCTCAGTTCTGAAGGTATATGGCTTATTACAGAGAATGGTGTTTGCTGTTCCTCTGGCTCACAATCTCAAAAGCCTCATCTGTTAGCACACTGCTGTAACACATCCACAGCAGTTTCCCTGGTGTTTATGTGTAGTTCATGAAGCAGAAAATATGACAGGTTCTGTATCTTTCAAAAGATCTCCCTTCCAAACACTAGTTAATCCCTTGGCTTTCAAAGGCCAACAAAATTTATCTTTCTGTTGGCAGCAGGAATATAGTTTAGTTTTAGTCTTATGTAGATACCATTTATTGGTTGTTTAGCCAAGATAAGTGGGAGTTTTTCCACAGGATATTAAGCAGACAAACCTTTGTTTCTAGTATATGAACTCATATTATTGAAGAAAACATTATGAATCATCTAGTCCAGTCCAAGTTCAGATTTTTCTTTTTTTTAAATATTGAAGTGGTAATTTTAGATCTAAATAAATAGTCTTAAGTGCATTACTTAGTAAGTATTTATTACAATGAGAATTTTGATTTTTAAAAGCTGTATAACAAAGGGCTGGAGCTATAGCACAGTGGGGCTGGAGCGATAGCACAGCGGTTAGGGCGTTTGCCTTGCACGCGGCTGACCCGGGTTTGATTCCTCCATCCCTCTCAGAGAGCCCGGCAAGCTACCAAGAGTATCCCGCCTACATAGCAAAGCCTGGCAAGCTACCCTTGGCGTATTCAATATGCCAAAAACAGTAACAACAAGTCTCACAATGGAGACATTTCTGGTGCCCACTTGAGCAAAATGGATGAGCAACTGGGACAACAGTGATACAGTATAACAAAATGACAACTGGAAACATTCTTCGGTTTTGTTTTTGAAGCAGATCTGGCAGTGGTCAGGGCTTATTCCTTTCTCTGTGCTCATTGGACACCCTGGGCCATGCTCAGGGGACCATATGCTATTCAGGGAATTGAACTGAAGTTGGCTGCTTGCAAGGCAAGTGCTTTGTTCACTGCACTATCTTTCCAGACCCTGGAAACATACTTCGAAAATGCTATTTAGTGATTGCATAACTTTGCCCAATTTTATGATATAGTCAACCCATGCCCTTTACCACTCTAGTTACCTTTTAATGAAATAACTAGCTCAATTAAAATTAATTAATTTCTATTCCCTTCCGTTTTTATGGTTACTGTTGCTGCTTATGATCAGGGGTCTCACACCCACCTAGTTACGGAGCTTACACACTTGGTCCTGGTGCTTGCTGATCACACACATTGTTCAGTAGCTAGGCTCACACCACACTTTGTTGAGCCTGATGGGAGAGTGCACACTGTGTTGGCCTTCTGGGAATCCCAGGTGGTAGGGCCACTGGGATTGCACTCTGGCATGTGGGGTGATGCTGGGGATCTAACTCAGGGTCTCACACCTTCAAGGTAGGCACTTGACAACAAAGCCATCCCTGACCCTTTTGTTTTGTTTTGTTTTGGGCCCACACCCAGTGATGCTCAGGGGTTAGTCTTGGCTCTGAACTCAGGAATTATTCCTGGTGGTGCTTGGGGAACCTCTAGGATGCTGGAGAGACATATGCAAGGCGAGCACCCACTCCACTATACCATTGCTCTGGTCTTGACTCTAGTTTTTTAAAGCATCACACTTACTTTAAAAATGATTCTTCTGTTTTTCAGATGACTGGTTAAGGAAACTTTGGTACATCTACACAATGGAATACTATGCAGCTGTTAGAAAAGACGAAGTCATGAAATTTGCATTTAAGTGGATCAACATGGAAAGTATCATGTTGAGTTAAATGAGTCAGCAAGAAAGAGACAGACATAGAAAGATTGCACTCATATGTGGAATATAAAGTAGCAGAGTGGGACACTAACACCCAAGAGTAGAGTAGTAGAGATAAGAACCAGGAAGTCTGCCCCGCAGCTTGGAAACTGGCCTCATATGCTGGGGGAAAAGGCAGCAGAGACAGAGAAGGGAACACCTAGTAGAGAATGTTGGGAGAACCCACTCTGGTTGAAAGCTGCGTACCAAAAGTAGATTATAGACCGGACATAATAGCCACTCAATACCTCTATTGCAAACTACAACATCCAACAGGAGAGAGAACAAAAGGGAATTCCCTGCCCCAGAGGCAGAGTGGGGTGGTGGGGGTTGGGATGGGGGTGATGGGAGGGATACTAGGATCATTGGTGGAGGAGAATGAGCACTGGTTGAGGGATGTAAACTAAATACAAACATGAAAGTTCACAAGTTTGTAACTGTACCTCATGGTGATTCACTAATAAAAATTTTAAAAAATGATTCTTCTGTTTTTTAAAAAAATTATTATTGGTTTCCTCAGGGCTGGAGCAATAGCACAGCGGGTGAAACATTTGCCTTGCAGGTGACCGACCCGGGTTCGAATCCCAGCATCCCATATGGTCCCCTGAGCACCACCAGGAATAATTCCTGAGTGCAGAGCAAGGAGTAATCCCTGTGCATCGCCGGGTGTGACCCAAAAAGCAAAAAAAAAAAAATTATTATTGTCTTCTTAGTGATGCCTCAAGTCTAAGTTCCTGAAAAGCCTAAAAGCGATATAAATATGGACACTTGCCTTATCTCTGGCAAGTCAAATCACTGTTAGGAAAACAATACAGCTGATGCATGAATCATATTAGTTTCTTCATATCCACATAGTTTCTTATAATGTTGGTGAGAAGACTGAACTGATTACTGGCTGTGACCATGGGCTGTTAGATTTCTCTCTGATTCCCACATCCTGGAGTTTGTGGTGTATGGATTGTTCCAGTGCTCATGTAGGGATGGAGGCAGAGAGAGAGAGAGAGAGAGAGAGAGCCCCACAATAGAAGGGCATTCTGTTGATTTGGGCTCCATTCTCTCATGATCCTGAAGTTAAATAAATGGATTTGGAAAAAATGTGTGAATGCAAATTATTTCTTATATTAGAAATGTTTTGTGTTTTAGTTCTTTAGAAGTTTGATGATGTTTCTGTGATGGGAAATATGGCATAGGAATCACCTCTTCTTTATATTGATTTGTCTGTGGAAAAATTGGTTCCTTTATACAGCATATAAACTTAAACTCATAGTTTCCAAGAAGCACTAGTATCATTAAGGAAGGACATTCTGTATCTGCATTGGTGAGTTAGGAGGAGGCAAGCTTCTGAATATGGTGAGGACGGCTGATGAAGGCCTCACTAATCCACTTCACCAATTTTGGAAAATCTGTTAGAGAAAATCATGTACCAGGTTTAGGTTGGAGACATGAATTATTTAAAAGTCAGGCACCCAATGATTCCAATACATACATACATACATGCATACATATGTATGTATATATATGTATATAACGTTAGGTATAATTTATTTTGTCATCTGTCTGCTGTTATTTTATAACTTGCTGTTATTATAACTTTCTGCTGTTATTTTCCTCCATGTTAATGGTTTTAAACATCTGGACTAAAATAATCTAATTTTTTCACTGGAGTGAAATTTTACAAAATTCAGCATTGATGGGCTGGAGCGATAGCATAGGGGGGAGGGCGTTTGCCTTGCACGAGGCGAACCCGGGTTCGATCCCAGCATCCCATATGGTCCCCTGAGCACCACCAGGAGTAATTCCTGAGTGCAGATCCAGGAATAACCCCTGTGCATCGCCAGGTGTGACCCAAAAAGAAAAAAAAAAAAACCAAAGAACATTCAGCATTGAAATCAAACAGCTATTCACATATGAAAGTGGAATAATAGAAAATAACATTCTTTGTGAATATGGGTGTGCGTCTAGTATAATTAAAATAATTGACGGGACTGGAGAGATAGTACAGAAGGTTAGGTGTTTTCGCTGACCCAGGGTCAATCCTTGGCACTGCATATGGTCTTCTGATTAATGCAAGGAATAATTCCTGAGCACAGAACTAGCAGTAAGACCTTTAGCACAACTGGGCCTGGCCCACAAACCAAAACTAAAACCAGAACTGTCAAATCATTAAGATGATGGGTTGTAAATGAGAAAACTCATTAGGAAATTTAAATCAGGGGCCAGACCGATTGTATAGTGGGTAAGGTACTTTCTTTATGTAGCTGACCTGGCTTCAATCTGGCAGCTTCAAGCCCTGAGTTTCTCCAGGCATGATTCCTGAGCAGAGAACCAGGAGTAAGCCCTGAGCATCCCTGTATGTGACCCAGTTCTCCAGCTGTTTTCAAATAAAATTATGAAAATAAAAAATAATAAATACATGTATCTGCTGAATATAGTGATTTGTGACTGGAAAAATGCATAGTTTTTTGGAAAGAGAACTTAGGAGGAAGAAAAAGCAAGTTTCTGTCTGCAATTAGAATTTCATCCTATGAAAGTCTTTATTTAGGGGAGTGGTTTTGGGACCACACATGGTGATACTCAGGGGTAACTCTGTTTCTGCACTCAGGAATTACTCCTGGCAGTACTCAGGAGACCATA
Organism: Sorex araneus; assembly: GCF_027595985.1. Taxonomy (NCBI): domain Eukaryota; kingdom Metazoa; phylum Chordata; class Mammalia; order Eulipotyphla; family Soricidae; genus Sorex; species Sorex araneus. The sequence continues at coordinate 271,995,742 of NC_073302.1, read as the reverse complement.
TGCCAGGGATCAAACTTGGATGGGGTAGATGCAGGCAAGCACCTGATCTGCTCTGCTATGCTCCAGCCCTCGTCCTGAGTCTTAATGTTTCTTTCATTTGCCACCACACCGAGATGACACTGTAGTGTTTATCCTTTGCTGTGAGTGAGTGGCTTCAGGAGCATAGACCCATGTCTTAGGTCTGTACCTGTTGACGATTTGGAATCAGAAAATAAAATCTTCACTGGAAGGGATTTATCTCAGAGAGCATTTCCTACAGTATCCATCTATAGCTATATCCATAACATCTCTTGGAGGTGAGCCAAGAAATGTTTCTAAGTAGCCATGTTGATGAAGATTCCATGGATATACAGTGTCTCTTAACATGAGAAACTGTCTGAGTCTCTTTTGACTACATGTTCTCGAGTTGCTGCTTCTCTGTCTTTATATGTGTCTCCCAACAGGAATATTCATCTTCCTCTTTTCTTGGCTAATTCCTTGACAACTCTAGAACCTAGTTCAGACACTATCACTCCAAAGACCACCTTCATTGCTTCAGATTGAGTGAGTCTTTCTTATGTCACATTTTCTTCTTACATTCTAGTACTGCATATTTCAGATTATGTGAAAAGGAACTGTTTTAGTGTGAGTCGCCTGATATCATGGACCCATTTTATCCATCTTTATATGCCTGGTGCCTATCATAGAACACATAGTTAATTATTCATAAATATTGATGGATTTTTAAGACGTTGGGAATAGGAGAGAGAATGACCTGTCTCATATGTGCGATATGAAGAAATATAGTAAAGGTCAATGGCAACAGAACCTAGGAACTGGTCTAGAGAACTGAGCTTTCCAAGGGGTTGGGGAACGCTGAGACGATGGTGGTGAGAAGTGGGTGCCTGGTGGAGGATGTGGTGTTGGAATGCTGTATGCACGAACCCTGTCTGAAGAGTATTATAGATTGTGGTGATTCAAATGGAAGAAAAATCCACTTGTTAAATCTTTCTACTGAAATATATACAATGATCCTATTAAAAAGTGGACTAGAGTGAGTTTGGGGACTGTCTGTATCGTGGTAGAAACAGTGCTGGCCAGAGTCCCCAGTACTTTGAATGTTAGGGGACTGGGTTGGTTGCCAGTGTCTTTTGATCGATGGCAGCTGGTGGTGGCTGAGGGATTTTATGCTCTCGGTTGTCCTTAGCAACACTGATATGAGATATTTCTATTAAAGTGCTTAGTTGATGCCTGATGTTAATCCATGTTATTTTAATTTTTGACATGCATGTTATTGTCATTTGAAATGGTATCTGCTTATACAGTATTATAACTTTTTATATATATTTTATTATATATCATATATTTATATATAATAAATATATGTAAATATATAATAAATATATATAATATATATAAACTTTTAATATATTTTTATTTTATATATATTATAACTTTTCATATAACTTATTACAACTTTTGTGTTCAGCATATTGAAAGTTGTGCCAGCAAAATTTAGGTATTATAAATTTATTACTAGTCTCTAATCTCAGGTTTATAGGTTTGTGTATTACATCGTTTGCTCAGAGATCTAAATCAAAGCCAATCACCAACTATACATTTAATATATTATGCCAGAGTCCTATGGCATGTACAAAGACAACAAAGAGGTGAATTACTAGGAGGAAGAAGTATGAGAAAAATCAAGGTAAAATAAGGGATGTTCAATAAGATGAGATCAACTTGATGTTGTATGAATGTGTAGCTAGGTTCTTGCTTGAAAGCAGAGGTAAGTGAGTGGGGAATGGCTCAGGGGCAAAAGCACTTACCTTGCAGCTTTGAGAGCAGGAATTTGAGCCCCAGTGCCAATAGGCCAAAGGCATGAAGCATCACTGCTAAAGTGTGCAGCCCACAGCGGGCATGTGTGTGAGCCCTGAAACAGAGAGCTTGACCTCTGGCAAGCACGTGTGGAGGCACAACTCCATGGGCTTGACCTCACTGCAGCTCAGTCTAGCATGAGAGCACAGCAGGTGGATGGCCTCAAGTGGAAGAGCACAAGAAGGCATGGGTGTGACCTCACCACCCCGCTGCTGCCTTTCAGTTGCAGAAGGAACAAGAGCAGCAAAGAGAATGGGAGGGGGATGATGGGAAACAAGCAAGAGCCTTTTCTGAATTTAAACGCTTGAAAGCAGGCCAGGGAGAGAGCGGAGAGAGCTGCTTTGCACATGGAAGACCCAGGTTCAATCCCTGCTACCATAGGAGCATCTCCCCTTAGCACCTCCAGGAACACCCCTGAGCACTAAGCCAGGAGTAGCACCTGACCACTGCTTGGTTGTAAACCGACACCTCCCCCCCCAAAAAAAAAACCAGAAAAGGCTGGAGCGGGGCGTGAATCTTTTGCTTCTGTTGTTTGGGACTATACCTGGCATTTCTCAGGAGCACTCCTCATCCAGTGCTTGGGGATGGACCTCAGTCCTCTCACATGTAAAGAGAACACACTAGCCCTTGGCACCAGCTTCCTATTCTCACGACCATATGAGGTTGGGACTCACATATTGTGTGTTTGTTGGAATGGAAACCTGTGCCATGAGTCAAGGCTGTGATCTAAAGAGGAAGAATATTGGGTCGCCCCCTCTGTGAGGTTCTAAAAGATCTTTGGGTGAAGCTGCAAACAACAGGGGCTGGGGTCAGAGGTGTGCTAGGTTCGGGAGCCCCGGTAACCAGGGAAGCAGGCAAGGGAACCGGCCCCGTGACTGTGGGAACAGTTGCTAGGGAGAGGCACAGCACCCTGCCAGATGGAGCCCGACATCTCCAGGCACCAAACTGCTTTTACACAGGCCGAGCTGGTTCTTGCAACAATAGCCTTAAAACTGCCACGGAGGCGGCTCGGTACACAGAGCCCTTGGATGGGGTGGGCAACTTAAGAGATGGGGGTCTGTAGACCAAGAGCCGAGAGCAGCTTCTCAGATACTCTGTAAGGCGGTGCAGGGTAAGAATTCGGCACTCATGGGCACTGCAGTGAAGTGTCCACTCCATGCCAAGGCCACCCCGGCCCCTGCAGTCATTCACTAGTCGAAGGTCCCAGGCTCGGGATTCTCGCCACGTGATTCTATCAGTTACGAGCTGATATTTGATATGAAGGTCTCTGCCCAAGACGTTGCTCAGAACCTGCAAGGATATACGGGAAAATATTCACATCCAGCAACGCCCTTGGAAATGAACCCCAGGACGGGGCTGAACTTGAGATGCAGCTGCGCGTGTGGTCCCGAGGATGCTTTGGGTCTTACAGGGGTAAGGGGGAAGGATACAGTTGCTGCAGATTTAACGCTGTTGTTTCCCCTCGGGGGTCCCCAGTCTTACAAACAAACAAGCAGGAAGATAAAGGAAAGTGCCCCGCAGGCTGTTAGGCGGACATAAGTTGTTATCTGCTCCGGGTTTGAGCCGGAAATAGGCGCTGGGGAGGCCGTTCTGATTCTTGGCAAGCGACGCCGGCTTGTAAAATGTGTGTTTTGCAGAGATTCAGCTAAGCTCTCCTGACGCGGGACCTAAAGCGCTGGCATCTTTGTGAGCCGGAGATAATTATCTTAGGCAGGACTCTGGCGACCCGGAGCTGAGCTGCCCGCAGAGTCCCCAGCCTTTACCCGGGGCTGTGTGGGAGGCGCCCAGGCTAGCTGACATCACAGCGCTGGCGGCCCGCCTGCTGGTGGGCTGGGATGGGAACAGGGAGGCTTCAGTGGGGGAAGGAGGTTCGATAAAAAAAAAAATGTTAAGGATGGCAAGAATACATGGGTGAGGATTTATCAAATCACGGGGCTCGCGCTGTGCTATTAAATTCACGGCCAACTGTAAACTCAATCTTTCTTGGACACTAAAACCCTGGCGATGAAAAAAAATACAGTCTTCCCACAGTTGGGAAGGTCATACCCAATGATTTCACAAAATGTTCCGAAGCTTAGGAACTAGATCTTCCTCCACTAGGCAGACAAAGTCCCACTCACTGTAGATCTCTCTCCCCCTCCCCCCCTTCCTGTCCCTCTCCTCCCCCTAGTATTCTTGGTTAAGATGTTAGTTACTTGCCTTAAAGATGGGAATATCTAAGTAAGAATTGAATGAGTTCTCTCTCTCTCTCTCTACAGGGATTGCTTTTAACAGGAATCTAAACCATATGGCACAGATTAATTTCAAACCGGACCAAGTATGTGTGGAGGGGGTGCTCTCACCATACGGCACCCAGAATCATTAACTGAAAAATTCCACAAAGGGCAAGTGAGAGAGTGTGACAGCCATTTATCTAAATGCCCAAACATTTGCAGAGTCCTGGCTCTCCTCTTTTCTTCCTTGTGCTTGTGTGATCGCCTTTCTAATTCCTTTCCACCCTCATCCTTTGAGAGAATGGCATCTTTCATGGAACATGGCCAGTGACTCTCTTCTACCTATGGTGAAACCATGGGGTACCGAGATCCTTGGGAAACGTATTTATTTGGGGCTTCAGGGTGTGTGTCAACCCCTACAATTGCAGGCAAGTATTTTAGTTTCTTTTTTACGAAGAAGAGGATTGATTAGACTCATTATGCTCTCAGGAAGCTTTGCCATCCCGCCCTCCCCCCTCCTGCCCCCTGCCAACATCACAGATGCTCCAGGATGGCATTGCAGGAAGCAGGTAGCAGGTGGAAGGAATTATTTGAGGTCTCTGGGGTCTTTTGGGGGCACAACTCACATGCGTCAGTGGTCAGGTCCAGCTAGTACCAAGCCTGCATCATCATCCATTAGTGTTTGTGCACAGTTGTGTTCTCTGTCGAGTGTAGACTCAGCATTAACACATGAGCTTCTTAATTGAGCTTCACAGCTGCCCTGGGAATCCCAAGATTGATGTCTGAATTATTCAGCACTCCTTCAGTTGCAAGTTCGTTTCAACAGAAGAGAATATTTATTGGTTCATATAAACGGCATGTTGGGAGATGGGGAGGGGGGAGTGGATTTCAGGGATGATTCAGTGAATGTCTTCAAGAATGGCTCTCTGTCTTAAAGAGTCTCAACAATTTGTACTCTCATTCTGCTTTTTCAGTAACCACAATGCAAATTCTTCATTCCTCCCTCCGTCCTCCATTCCTTTACCTGAAAAATCCAGTACACGGTCTACAGAATCCCTTAAAGACTTGGTGCCCTCAAGTTCCCTTCGTTGTGGCCAGGACAAGGAGATGCCCTGAGGGGTCATGCTTGATCAACACATCCCACATCCATTTCTGGAGATGGAAGAGTGGATCAATTTTTTTTTTTTTGAAACATGGACTAGAATAGGCGAGATTTCAAAAAGGAAAAGTAGTCATTGCACAAAAAAATTAAAAAAGTGTGTGTGTGGGGAGCAGGGGGCAGGGGAAGAGGTGCTGGACAGGCAAAATTAGTGAATATTTGTCACGATATACATCTGGTTCTGGTCTTACCCATTTTTAGAAACAAAAAGCATCTAGAATACCTGACAGTCAAGAGATTTATGATTCCCCCAAACTGAGAAAAAATGGTCTGGTACAAGCATCCCCCATTTTATTGTACTTTACATTTTTGTAGGTCCAGATATTGAGATCTATTTATTTTTTTATAGATTGAGGATTTGTGACAGTCCTTCTCTGATTAAATATGTTGCCACTACTAGGTGCTCACTTTGTATCATTGTGTTGCAGTTTGGTAATTCTCATACTATAGCAAACCATTTCACTATTATGATATATGTTACAGTGATTCATGTTTAGTGATCATTGATGCAACTATTTTGCTTTGGAGTGCCATGAACTCACCCATATGTGATGTCAAATTGATGACTGTTGGGTGTCTCTGCTCAGTGGCTGTTCCCATTTCTCCCTCCCTTCCCCCCTCTCCTGTGTATTTACCAAAGGGTAGTGGCACTGTCTATCCCCCACCCCAGGGAGGCCAATGGCGATGGGCAGGCAAAGGAAGGAATGAGGGCCAGGCTGGTTGGTATCAATTGGTTTGGTTTATTCCATTCCCATCTCCATTATCCTCTGATTCTCCTCCTGCTTCTTCCTTCCCCATACTACTTCATTCTCTTTCTGGATCCCCGTTCATTCTCCTCCTGACTCTGGATTCCCCAACAACCTTACAGTCTTAGTTTATATAGCAATCATGTAGGGTGGTGATACAAAGGTGGGTTAAACATTAACAAATCAGCAAAGAGGTAAGACCACTCCTAGAGATTAATTCAAGGACAAAATCTCATCTAATGAGATTACTCCAGATTACTAGGAGATCTGCTCAAGGATGGGATCCCAATGAGGGTGTGTCATTTTCTTTTTTCTTCAACTAGTAATCCACTTAAATAGTTGTAGTAAATCTACTTCTAATATTTCTAGCAATATCATTCTGTATGAGCACAGTAACAAATATAAACTTAAAGGTGTGTTCTTCCAGAGGACATCTCACTATATATTCCAGACCGCAGTCCTCAGGCCAGGTTAGTCTTCCTAACCCCAGCAGGATCCTAATCTCGTTGTTACTTTTGGGTCATGACAGCTTTTGTCCATGATCATGCCCTCAATTTATAAGTGAGTATTGTGGCGCTTTGGCCTGGCCCATTTTGATGCCAGGGTAGCTCACAGCTTGCTCTGGGTCCATTTAGTCCCTCATTGGGACCCTGTTTTTGAGGTGCTAGAAACTAAGGGCAACTGAGTCAAGAACGCAGATGCCCAGGAGTAAATATTATTCGGAGCCTATCAACCCCCATGTTACAAAGCATATTAACTGTTTTCCTGTGTCCATACAGAAAGGACATTGCTTTAAGTCAAACTAAGTTCCTTATGGCAAGGCTGAAATGACAAACCCCATGTTATCCTACAGTCTCCCATCTTAGGCCTCCATACGACCTAAGACATAACATTATTGAAACTAGGCCAACCAATGACCTTTTAATGGCCTCTAGGTATCCAATTGAAAGAAAGAATTAAATGATTCTGAGTTTCAATGAAAAGCTAGAAGTGACTAAGCTTAGTGGAGACTCAGCCAAGATAAGTTGAAAGCTAGGGTGATTACCCTAAACAACCCAGTTATGAATGCAAAGCAAAAGTTCATGAAGGAAATTAAAAGCTATTCCAGTGAATGCATGAATGATGAGACAGCAAAACAGCCCTATTGCTGATATGGAGAAAATGTTAGCAGTCTGGTTAGACCTAAAGAACCAGCTCTGATACTCCCTTATGCCAACATCTGATCCAGACCCGGCACTGCTAGGAAGAGCCCCTAAGCACCACCAGGTATAGCTCCCCAAATTCTTTTCCTCCCTAGCTTTTTCACCTCTCTCAGCCTTCACAGATTTGAAAAAAATTAGGATCTTTTTCTGGATCAGACATTGGTGCTGGTGATTGACCCTGGGCCTCCAGCTTGCAGAGGATGAACTCCAACCTTTTTTTTTTTTAACTTATTTTAATTTTTATTTTATTGAATTACCATGAAAAATGTTACAAAGCTTTCAGGTTTCAGTCTCAGTCATATAATGATCAAACCCCCATCCCTTCACCAGTGCACATGTTCCACGACCAAGAACCCCGATATACCTCCCTCCCATCCCACTACCGTACCTGAGTGGCTAATGATCTTCACTTTACTCTCGCTATACTTTGAGTACATTCAATATTTCAACAGAGGACTCATTATTATTATTTAGAATTTTCCCCCAACAATCAAACCTGCTGAAAAGGCATCAATTGATAATTTGTTTTCCATTGCTGAGAGTGAAGAATATATGAGCTCATGTGGCCACCACGCGGTTTTGGATTTCTGATATTTTAGTAATTAAGTCCAAAGAGATTTCTGCCAGAAGTCACCGAAAGACAAGGCCAAGAGAGAAAAACCTCTCCCCTCCCTGGGTGGCCTGGGGTTATAGCTCAGTTCACAGTCTAGATGCATTTCTGTAAGAAGCCACTGGGTTCCAAAAGTGATTAGTAGGCCTCCAGGATCATAGTCTTTAAAGAGCAGAGGAGCCATTTCATGTGTATGGCTGCTCCGGTTCTCGTCTGGGCGGGGAGCGTGCCGGTAACACCCCCCCTTCCCAAGATCTCCTGCGCGCCACATCACTGCAATTTCATACCTCTAGTTAATGGGGTCTGGAAGATGGTGGTCGCCGCGTGGACGCCACTGTCGCTGCTGCTGCAGCTGCCACTCCCATAGAAAGAAGGAACTCCAACCTTCTGAACTCTCTTTTTGCCCAGAAAGAAAAGTTTGAAGCTGGCAAAAATTGGTAGAAGAAATTTTAAGAAAGAAGGTCCTCTTCCTATATAAGAGCATAAGGTGAAGCAGCAAGTGATGATACAGAAGCTGCAGCAAGTTAACCAGAAGATGTAGCATGGGTCATAGATAGAGCAGCAGATTTCCAATGAAGACAAAACAGATTTCTACCATACTGAAAGATGACTTCTCAGACTGCCAGACCTTTAGATGGGAAGATAATGGCTGGTTTTAGAGCTTCAAAGGGCATGCTGACTCTTTCTTTCATTAGTGGGTAATGCGGCTGGTGTCTCATTGACAACAGACCATTGACCTAAGCACTCTGATGAGATGATGAAGGGAATTAATGCTGTTTTCATGCCTGCTAACATAGATCCAGTCTGAAGCCTATATATAAAGGGGCATTTAAAGTTTCAAATATTATTACTTAAGAACGACACATCATGGAGCTATAGCTATCATACATAGTGATTCCTCTGATGGAGCTAGTCAAAGCGAGTTGAAAACTTTCCAGAAAGGATTTATTACATTATAAACCTTTAAGAACAGTTGTGATTTGTGGAGAGACATCAAAATATCCGCCTGGATGGCTTTATTTTCTTCAATGACTGTGAGAAGTTCAAGAATTTAGTGGAGGGAGTAACTGCAGATTTGGTTAAAAAAATAAGAGAGATGGGGAGATATAGATAGATCAAGATAGATAGATAGGTAGAGAGAGAAAGATAGAGAAAATTAAAAGTGGAAGATGTGTCTGAATTGCTACAATCTCATGATAAAACTTGAACAGATGAGGAATTGCACCTTATGGATGAACAAACAAAGTGTGTGCTTCAGATGGAATCTACTCTCAACAAAGAGGTTATGAACATTTTTGAAATGGCATAAAAGGGTTCGAAGTATATTACCTTAGTTGACACAGCTGTGGCAGGGTTGAGAGGCTTCACTCCAATTAAAAAATTATTTTATAAAACATTAAATTTTATAATATTTGATTGCATTTGACATTCAAACACCAATCCCACCACCATTACACCTTCCCACCACCAAATTTGGAATGTTTCTATCCCAAGCCCCAATCTCTGTCCCAAAGCACAACCAAAATAATATATTTTGTATTGTCTGTTATGGAAAACCACTGAAAATGTTACAAAAAAGAATCCATAGAGGAGACAGTGTGAAGATTGTTCTATTTTGGCAGGGGCCATTAAGATATTCTTTAGAATATCACTAACATGTTGTTAAAGGTTGAGTGATGTGAGCTTTCGTATATGTACCTGAAACTATGTGTATATGCATATTTATATGTATATATTTCCCTCTATTACTTGTTGCCTACTATTTGAACCCCATAAAATATGGTGTGGTTACTTAAGGAGAATTGGTAGAGAGTGTCTTATGAGAGTGTCTTAAGATAGTGTCTTAGCAAATGGGGCTGCTGTGAGGTCCAGGAATGGATTCACTCATGCCCAGAGTTCAAGGTCACAAAGTTCCACATTACCTGGGTTCTGTAGAACTTCACTCATGCGTGAGGCTCGACCTGAGCCTGTGGGAAACAGCCTTGAGTGTGGCGGTGGTTGGATTGTGGAGGTTTTTGGCTGCCAGGCTGGGTCCCTTGGCGGGGAGGGCTCTCACCCACCCCCTTCTGGGGCGCCCCAAGTGAAACAGCCTAGCGGGGAGTCCCATGGCATGGCGATGGTGGGCGTTATGTGGCTCCCTTTCGGGAGAAAAAGCCGTGTGATATGGTGATGAGGAGATTATCTGGCTCTGGCAGGAGGTGGTTTATGGGTGTGACCCCTGGGTCGCCAGAGATTGGGAGGAAACAGGCAGAGGTTCTCTGCTCCCGGTCCTGTTGAGCCCAGAGTCCAAGGTCACAAAGTTCCGCATTACCTGGGTTTTGTAGGACTTCACTCCTGCGTGAGGCTCCGCCTGAGTGTGTGGGGGTACGGCCTTGAGTGTAAAGGTGGTTGGGTTTTGGAGGCTTTTGGCTGCCAGGTCTGGGTTCCTTGAGGTGGGGAGGGCTCTCTCCTGCCCCACTCTGGGTTGCTCTGTTCATTCTAATTTTGAAAGATGTTTAGGGACAAGTTTTGATCAAGCAGCTCCCCCATGCTAGTGAAAAATCTTTGATAAAAAAGAAGAGTCCATATATGTGGCAAAGCCCACTGAAGACTTACTTTAAGAAATGGCTAGAGGGCCCAGAGTAATAGTGTCGCAGATAAGGTGCTCGCCTTGCACCTGGCCAACAGGGGCTATATTCCCAGCATCCCATATGGGCCCCTATGAAGAGTAATGAGGAGTCCATGAAGAGTAATCCTTGAGCTCAGAGCTAGGAATGAGCCCTGTGCACAGCCTAGTTGTGGCCCCCAAACAAACAAATTGAAAGAAATTGCCATAGTGACCCCAGCCTTCAGTAACCATCATCCCCATCACTTAGCAGCCATTGACATCAGGGCAAAGCTCTCTCGCAGCCAGGAAAGAACGGTGATTCGCCAAAGGCTCAGATTATGGTGTGTCTTTTTTTAGCAATCATGTTTTTTTAGGTTAAGGTTTGCACATTTATTTTTCCAGGACATAATACTATCGAACACTTAATAGACTGCAATATAGTGTAAACATAAACCTCTTTGTAGGTACTGAGAAACCAAGATATTTGTGTGCCTTCCTTTATTACTCTATTTGCTTTTATTATGGTAGATTGGGACCAAGCGGCAATATCACCGAGGCGTGATTGTGCATGTGTAATCCATACCTGGCTACAGGGCTCGGCCTCAAAGCTTTTCACTCTTTGTTTCCGGGGCAGGAATTGGAGGGCTTTTAAATTCCAGGTTTTGCCCTAATGCACCCTCCCCGGTGTTTATCATCAACTCCAGGCTTCTTAGATGGACACCAAGTCTTTGACCACTCCGTTAAATGCTATCTTCTCTGATCAAGTGTGCTTGAGAAACTTTGTGCGTGACGTTTACCTCTGCAGTGTTTAGGCTTTGAGACTGAGAAATTTTTTTCTGAAGGAAAATGTTTGACCTCATTGAGACCAGAAACCAGTCCAGTTTTTGAATCTTTTCTCCCCGGGCACCACAACCCACCTGTAACACACTTTAGGAAACTGTGTTGTAGCACGGGGCTCTCCTTTCAGTTCTGAGCTATCCCCTGGGTCCCTGCTGGAAATCCAGATCACCTAGATTCCTGTGCCACATGCTCCCTATTTATCTCACTAAGTTTCAAAGATTCCAGGACACAGTTGCTTTCTGGTTTATGGAAATTTCTCCCCACTGCCTTTTATCATGGCTCATTGGCTACAGCCACGCGCGCTTAGAGGAATTGTGGCTCAGGTCAGGAGATGGCTGGAGTTCCAGGCTGGGTCTCAGTGGGCTCTGGCCCCTGGCATGCTCCAGGGTCATTGGCAGAGTCAGCAGTGCTTTTTAATGCAGACTTGTGTGTTCAGAGAAACTGGTTCCACACTCTTCTCTCTGCTACTAACTGCTCCCACTGAGATCTCTCCCCTTCAGCATCCTCCCTTCAGACTTCTGCTTCTAGTTCTCTAGACCTTTTTCCTCTCTCATTGCTTGTGTGTATTGTCAGTCATGAATCGTTATAATGATGAAGGTCATGTTAATATTTCCTGGGAACTTAGGCAATGCCGAGAACTGATCTACCGGTCATTAATGTCACAATAATATGATATGCTTGGGACTATTCTGTATCCACTTTATAGAGGTAAAATCATGTTGCGATTGACTCATGAATCTTTGTAACATAAAAGTGGTTTATACTTTAAAATATTTTTTTGGTGCTTAGGATTGAACCGAGTGCCTCACACCTGTGACACATGTGCTCCACTGCTGATCTACGTCATCTACGCCTACACTGAATGTTTCCCTCTTTCAAAATGTAACCAGTATCCAGAAGCCTTGCTGATAATATCAACAGTCAATCAACACACAGACCGATAAGGAAAATATTTGCTTGTAAGTAAGAGAGAATACTAAGGAATTAAATGTTCATTAATCAGTTGATAATTTTTTGTTGTTATTGTTTTGGGGATCACATTGGTGGCACTCAGGGCTTCCTCCTGACTTTGTGCTCAGGAGTGACTTCTGGTCATACTTGAGAGACCATATGTGGTCTTGTGTGTTAAAAAAAACATCTGCTAGGGGTGGCCGGGGGAGAGCCCAGCGGCTCTCCCCATTGGCGCCCGGGTTCAGGGGGGTCGGTCTTGGGCCGCTCGCCCAGCCAGGGAGGCCCAGGCCATGGGGCAGACAGAAGAGGAAACGAGGGCCAAGCCGGTTGATTGATCAGTTGCCGTTTATTCCATTCTCTCCACGTGCCAGTTCAATTCTCTCTGAGCCCCCCATTCTAGTCTCACACTGGCCCTCATTCCTGTCTCCTCCTGTCTCTCCCGCTTATCTCTCCATGCTCCATCTCACAGCCTGGGCTCTCTCTTTATCCTCTCTGGATTCTGACTCTGACTTCTTCTCAGGATTCTGCTGCCTTTTCACTAGCCTCTCCACTCTTACTTGTCTCTCTGGGCCCAAGCTATACCCAGCAAAATCAACATAAGAAAGCCCTTCCTAAGGGCCCACCAGGTTCAAAGGAAACACCACCTAGAGGTATTCCAAAGCCCTTCCTGATTGCCCTCAGGTAAAAATGCCTCTTAAAATGTTTTTCTCCATGCTCCGGACGCGAATTGGGGCCAGTAACACCGGGGATCCGGACGGAGGAGGTGCAGCCACCACACCTTCTCCAGATGGAGCCCTGGCAACACTGAGCAGCAACTAACACGGCTCCGGGATGCGGGCTGGGACACATCCGCATTTTAGACCTTTTCTAAAAACTGAAAACTGGGACACATCCTTTTCTAAAAACTGAAAACATACAATCTTTTAATGGAAAACTAATTATCAAATGCTTCCTTAGTAGGGCTGTCTTTTTTGGGGGGGAAACTCCCATAACAATAGTGAGTTTTGTGTTGAACTATGGAACGTAATCAAGGTAAAGAGAAATTGAAGTGAAATTCATCAGTTGTACAGTTGGGGGTAGGGGGTGGGGGTGGGGGCGGGGTGTATACTGGGGATTTTGGTGGTGGAATATGGGCACTGGTGAAGGGATGGTGTTCGAATATTGTATAACTGAGACATAAACCTGAGAACTTTGTAACTTTCCACATGGTGATAAAATAAAAATTAAAAATAAAAAAAAATGTTTTTCTCAGTCCAAAAACTCCATCAGCATCTTAATACTAGTTATTTTTGTATGGACACAGTAAGAGATACATTGAGGCTTGTAGGGCAGCTCTCCTGAGAACATCTTGCCACAGACTCAGACTATCGCACTCAGACCAGATTAATCATTCCTAACCCTAGCAGGGTTATTACTTTTTGGATCATTCCAGCATTTGTTTATGACCAAGCTCTTAACTTAGAGTTAAGCATTAGGCACTGTGGCCAGGCCCATCTCAATGCCAGGGCAGCACATAACTCACTGCTTGCCATGGGTCCATCCTGTCCCTCGTCAGGACCCTGCCTTTGGGAGTGCTAGGAAGTAAGGGCAGCTGAGGCTTAGGTCAAGAGAACAGATGCTCAGGAGGAAAATACCATGTAGAGTCAAATGACTCTCAGGTTACAAATAGCATTTACTACTGTCTTCTGTGCCCATACAAAAGTGCTTGGCTCTGAATAAACTATGCAAGGACTCAAGGGGAAAAGAAAAACAATATTTACAAGTCAACAGAACACAAAGAAAGAAGTTACAAATAAACACAGAGGAATGGGAGCACTATGATGGGAGTAACCCAAATAAACTTAAGCTACCTGAGGCTATGTTATCCTCCAGACTTGTGGATTTGAACTGGGGTTGGTCACATGTAAGGCAAAAGTATTTGTCCCCATGCTATCTCTCCAGCCCTCCACACATATTTTTTGTGACACACACACTCTCTCTCTCCCACACACACACACACATATATGTATATATGTAATATACTGTATTTTTATACTTCATTAAACTGGAAAAAAATAGGAAAATAATAGAAGAAAAATACATTCAAGTACTGTGCAGTCTTTTTCAATTCCAAAAGTTTACACCCTCTGTTTATCAGATGAATCATATCAGTACCTACATCTAGAGTGTCTTATGTGATACAGTGCACCACAAGTATTATAACTATTAGTATTCTTAACAAGTGTTTTACCTTGGCTTTTAACACTAGACACCAAAGATGAAAAGCAATTCTTATTTATCTTGAGGTGTAATGATTCATGTGCTGGTGGAAAGCATCATGGATAAGTGAACCTGCATGCTCATACATTGGTCAAGGGTCAATTTTTCATTTCACCACCAGTGATTTGACATCTCTGGCATAATACAGAGAACAAGACCATCCACAAGGCTACAGTGGGGTTTATTCCTTTGGATAGCAATAATAGTGAACAGCAGCATTGCTTCTTGGGCTTTTGGCTAAGATCAAGTGTAATGGTGAGCAGCAGGAAGTCCACTGTCTTCGTGCTTATGTGTGTGTGCAAATATATATATTACATTTATATGCAATATATTTGTATTTTATATATTTATACACACACACATATATATATGCAAGATGGTCACAATATATTTTTCTTCAGGATGTGTTCTGCTTTTTTTCAACTGTAGAAGGAAATTAGGTTGCCTGAACTAAAGAGTGGTATGAGTGATGAGAGTTTGAGAGTGAGGTCGGTGAGGGACAACTGCCTTTGAATCCACAGGCACAGATGAAGTGCATGGGGCTCTCAAAGATGGGTGGATTCCCATAGGTTATCTTGTCTCTTCCTTTCCTCTGAGGAGTTTTTAGAGATGGATGAAAACAGTGTTCTTACAGTGGGGATCTATAAAGATACTTATGAATCCATTTTGTCTAAGATTTTTAACTTATTATAAAACCTCGGATGCGATAAAGGAAGACCTCAAAGAGAGAAGAGCAGCAGTTTTGGCTGATGCGGCGGAAGCCAGGAAAAGTATTCTTAAACTCGCCTATCCTTCACCAACTACAAGACCAAGATGACTGCCCTCGGATGTCCTGATGGATCTATTACATCTTCCAGAAAGGAAATGGAGAGGATTATTCACGACTTCTACTCGGATCTCTTTGACAGCCAGTCCACCTGCCCACGTACCAAATTCCACAGGATGGATATGTCATTCCCAATGTCCTCCCTTCCGAAATCCGACACACCATTTCGTTTGGTAAGACGCGTACAGCACCTGGTCAGACCCCAAACACCTGAAGAATCTGCGACCAGTACTCATCGATACACTGGCTCAGCTCATTACACGCTACCTGTCTAAATTCAAGGTTCCATCTCAGTGGAAAACCAGTAGGACCATCCTGTTGTACAAGAAGGGAGACATCCACGACATTGGCAACTATTGCCCAATCTGCCTGCTGTCTGTTGTCTACAAGATGTTCGTTCGTGTCATCCTGAATAGAATAGGCAGAACACTAGATGAAGGACAACCATGCAAGCAAGCCAGGTTCTGAAGGGGATTCATCATGTTAGACCATATCCACACAGTGACCAAACTCATTGAAGTTTCGAGAGAGTTCAAGATGCCACTCTGTCTAACATTCATCGACTTAAAGAAGGCCTTCGATTCTGTTGAGACTGAAGCGGTCATTGAAGCCCTAGCCAAACAGGGTGTTCAAACTCAGTATATCAAAATCCTCCTCGAGCTGTATTGTGGATTCACCACCAGGATCTCACCATTCTACAAGGAAGTGATTATTGACATAAAGAGAGGGGTGCAGCAGGGTGATACCATTTCACTGAAACTCTTCAGTGCCACCCTTGAGAACATCATGAGATGACTGGAATGGGAAGGAATGGGAGTAAAGATAGATGGTCAGCAACTACACCACCTCTGCTTTGCTGATGACAGCATTCTCATAACACCAAACATTAGCCAAGCGGCACAAATGCTGGCCGACTTTGACCACGAGTGTGGAAAGGTCGAATTGCAGCTGAATCTCAACAAGACGATGCTCATGAAAAACAAACTGGTCCCTGAATTTCCATTTGCTCTCAATGGAACGAACATCTCCAAATGCAGCAGCTATTTGTACCTGGGTCGAGAACTCAACATGAGGAACGACTTGGTGCCAGAACTGCGCAGGAGGAAGAGAGCAGCATGGAATGCCTTCAAGAGCGTCGAAGAGGTGGCTAAGAGGACAAAGAACCTCTGACTCCAGGCACATCTTTTTGATTCCACTGTTCTTCCTGCACTAACATATGCCTCAGAGACCTGGGCCCTATGCAAACAGGATGAGAACGCTATTAGGGTATCCTAAAGAGGAACCAAAAGAGCTATGCTAGGAGTATCACATTTCACTCAAGTGAGAGAAGGAATCTGGAGCTCTGACCTCCGTGGACGGTCAAGAATCAGGGACGCTGTCACATTTGCTAAGGCATCAAAAATCAGATGGGCCGGTCATGTAATGTGATCCAGAGACGGCCGCTGGACTAGAGCTGTTACCGACTGGATTCCACAGGATGTCGGAAGTCCGAGTGGCCGCCTAAATGGTCAGATTTCTTTGTCAAATCCCTGAATGAACGATTTGAGGCTCTTCCTGTGCCTGGAGCAAGCAGATATCATTGGGCTACACCAGCACGTGACAGGGGCAAATAGTGATGTTACTGGTGCCCACTCGAGCAAATCGAAGATCAATGGGATGACAAGTGATACAAGTGATACAAGGATCTTCTCTTAGTTTCTTAGTTTTTCTGGACTTGGTTTGGTTGGAAAGTATGTTGATGTGTCTTGCTCACACCTTGTGCACTGTCTCTGTTCCTTCCATTATGGCCTTATTCCGGACCCTGCTTCTGAAATTCATAATTCATGTTGGTCTGTCATGAAAAACAGACCAATAATCTTATATCTTGGCAAGGACTTGCACTTTGGCATAGAAATGTGAGATGGAGTAAAATGTCCTTATCTTGGCCAGATTTATTTATTTATTTATTTTGTATATTGCATCTGTCTGGCAAGGTCTAGAGATTTGTTAGGTCTGCTGGGAGGTGTTGAATCTTTGGGTTAATAGATTAGAGAAAGAAGGAGAAAAAGACAAGGGTGTTTGGTGAGTGCAGAGTGGATGATGTGAGTCAGGAAGATGGGATGTGCAGAGTCTGAGAGAAGTTGGCTGGACCAGGGTTTAAGGGACCATCAATGACCATGCCTAGACTGTAAAAGAGGATGGAAAGTTTCCAACTTTGAAGCAATGAACTGGCCTGTTTTGTTTTGATGGGTGTATTAAATATAATGCACATTTCAGAAATTGGTAAAGCAAAAATTGTATCCCAACTAGCTCCTGGCAGTTTATGTAGAGGAAGTGTGTCAGCATGCTTTTCCCTAGGCAAAAAATTCAGGAGGTGAAGTTTGAATTGTTCTCCTGAAATATGCTACTGCCCTAATCTCTAAGACCTTATTTAGAAGAGGAGTATTTGAAGAGTCAATCAGGTTAAAAAAAAACAAACAACAAAGTGGATGCCAAATCAAGTTGCCTGATATTCTCAGAAAAACAAGGAAATTTCTTGAGAACTCTTGAGAAGAGACCCGAAGAGAATGCCAAGTACAGATAAGGACTGGCAAGAATGACTTGGCCACCGACCAATGTATGTTTGTAACTATCAGAAACTGAAGCAGGCAAGGAGAAGAAATCTTCTTCTGTAGGTTTCAGAGGAAACTTGTTCAAATTCACACCTTGATTTTGACTATTTTGGTCGTAGAACTGTGAGGCAATATATTTTGTTCTAAGCCACATTATGTGTGGTTGCTCTGTTATAGAAAACTGATGCATAGGGAAAAAAAAAGTAATTACGCTTGCATGAACTGTCTACTCTGCCCAGCACTAGGATCAGGGCATTCAAATCCAGTCCTTTTATATCCGCAAGGCAACCAGGGGCAGGCGTGATACTCAGGTTGTTATGATACTCAGGTTAAAGAACTGCTCCAGGGCACACAATTTGTATGCAGTGAAGACCAGGATTTCAAACTAGAATTTTGTTCCTTTCTATGAGCAGAGCTCTCCATTCCCAGGGCAGTTGGAATGGAATTAATTGATGGTTGCTTTGTGAAGTTTCAGTTTGGTGCCACTCTAGACATTTGGTTGAGACTTAACTGCTCCCTAACCCCTTGATTGTTTTAATTGGCTTACATTATTTTTGATTTTTTGAAAGATGGGGGTTCCCAAGTGGTGCTCAGGTGGTCCTAGGGCCCCATCAGCAATTCTTGGACAACTTGGACAACTCAAGGGCTTGAGAGTGTGAAATTGCTCAAGTCCTACAGTGCCCAGTACCCTGTGTCCACCTTGGTGATGCTGGGGACCTTCACCATCAGTGGTACTAGGGTGCGGAGGTGTCTCCAGAACCGTATTTAAATTATTGGGGGTAACTAGTGCTAGGAATCAAACTCAGGTGGGATCCATTCTAGGCCCGTGTCCTAGCTCTGTACTATCTTCTAGCCTTGATTTACAATATTAGAGAATTTCAGAGGTTTCATGTCGTACCTCTCTGTTTGTGTGTAATATTCATGATTCCCACCACTCAAGTTCCAGTGCCGTCCATCATTAAAAAGAACCTTCCAATTATCCCCCACTCCTAACTCCCCTTTCCCTTTCATAACCAAAATCATTTCCACCAGAGAAACTTTACCTCCTAACCAATACAAGTTTCACTGGCCTCTCTAATGGTCATCTGAAATTGTTATTCTCTGCTCCGTTACTTTAATTTGCAAATCCACTCTTCCAGCTCATAACAATTATCCTTTACCCAGTCTCTTCTCTGGGTTATATATCACTTGTATCAGTTCCTGGCCTGGGCAGGTCCCATGAATTTTAGGAAATGTCTAGGAAAAGAAAATTTTTTGATATCAAAAAGAAAATTTTGATAGCGATGATAAACCGCTATGATGGGGTTTCCTGATAGTTTTGTTATTCTTTGTGTTAACCTTTAAACATTTTGTAGTTCTATAGGTTGTCAGAAAATGTACCCTGGGATGGAAGGACCAGCAACCATATCATCACCATCAAAACTGATTTGCTTGGGGCTGAGAATATAGTACAGGGAAGAAGGTACTTGGTTTGTGGGCAACCAAGTCTGATCCCTGGCTTCCTCTGTGATCCCCTGCCCCCTCTGCCTGGTGTGATTCCTAAGTGCAGAGCTAGGACTAAGCCCTGATTACTGCTGGCTATGTCTCAATAAACAAGCAGAAGCTGGCTTATAGAATTGAGCCTGGTTCTTTACTGGGATCAGTGCACATTGAGTTAAATAACCTGGCCCTCTTTTGCATATGTATTTCAACAAAAAGCCTTTAAATCCCACCAACAATTTAAAGTTGGTGAAAGAAAGTAGATCCATACTAAAGCCACCATGAAGTTTAAATTTTTGCATATACTAGAACCAAGGGATAATGCTCAGAGTAGGGGAAAATAAACCTGTGTGTGAATCAGGTGACAGAAACCCATAATAAGCTGGACCTGGAAAGTGTAATATTAAATAAATATATATTGTCTGTAACAGAGATTGAAAGAATAAGGTGTTGCTTGTGAAGATGTCAGAAGAACTTTACAGAACATTATCACTGTTATCACTGTCATCCCATTGCTCATCGATTTGCTCGAGTTGGCACCAGTAATGTCTCCATTGTGAGACTTATTACTGTCTGAAGTGATAGCACAGCGGGTAGGGCGTTTGCCTTGCACGCAACCAACCCAGGTTCGATTCCTCTGCCCCTCTTGGAGAGCCCGGCAAGCTACCGAGAGTATCTTGCCGCATGGCAGAGCCTGGCAAGCTACCCGTGGTGTATTCGATATGCCAAAAACAGTAACAAGTCCAGAACACTGAAATAACAATTATTTTAAATACCCCCCCTTGTCCCTAATTCTTCTGTAGGACTCAGATGGAGTGGACATGGAACTCCCTAGGACTGAGAGTCAGACTTCACTGAGGAGGCTATTTTGGACTGGAAGTCAGGGAAGCCACCAAGATCCTCTTTATTACAGTGATCTAGAAGTCTTTTTTAGGAGCTTGCTGGAAATTTTGGAAAGATGTCTAAAGAAAGACACCCCATTTGATAAACTGCAAATATGCCCAAGAGGGAGTTGGAAAGCTGTTTGGAGACACTGACCACTGTGCCTCAAAGGAACTGGCCACTAGAGAAGCTGTCCCTGCTTAGATGCTGCAACTCGGAGATGTCATAGGTGCTCTGGGAAAGCCTCAGAGAAGCTGAGAGCCTTGTGGGAACCCAGAGGGAAAGCACCAGGTCCAGGGGACAAAAACCTTTCTCCAGAAATGTCCCTCCTGAGCTCTATAAGAATGACATGTCAGCTGACGAAGGAAAAACCTTTCAAGGGCCCAGAACCATTTTTATAGAGGGGACAAAAGCAGTTGAATTTGGAGCTGAGAGCCTATGCTTAGATAAATGCATACCAGCTCATAAAATTCTGAAGAGTTTTACTAACAGAATTCACAGATAGTTTACCTGCAAATTAGTACGGGGTTTCCGAATGGCCAACGTTAAAACACAGATCATCTAGGTCAGTCTCAGTATTTTTTTGTTTTAATTTTAATTTTTGTTTTTGGGGCCATATCTGGCTATTGCTCAGAGCTTACTCTTGGCTCTGCACTCAGGGATCACTTTTGCTGGAGCTCCTGGGTTGCTGGTGATGGAACCCACGTTGGCTGCATGCAAGGAAAATTCCCTACCCATCGTACTATTTCTTCGGCCCTCTCAGTATTTCTTAAAAATGGAGACATTGGAAGTTCTCAGATATATCTCTGATACGACTATAATCCTTAATTGAAGCTATAAGGAAAAGTTTTATCGCTATCATCATCATCATCATCATCATCATCATCTCGTTGATCGTCGAATTTCTCGAGTGGTCTCAGTAACCTCTCCATTCGTCCTAGCCCTGAGGTTTTAGAAGCCTCTCTCTACTCAGCTTTCCCAACAATGCCGCATTGGAGGTTCTTTCAGGGGAATGAGACCCAGTTTGTTACTGGCTTTGGCATATGAATACACCATGGGAAGCTTTCGAGGCTCTCCCATGTGGGCAGGAAACTCTCAATAGCTTGCCAGGATCTCCCAGAGGGAGAAGTAGGTTATAAGATATAAGCTTCTGGGAGCTTTCTTTTAAGTCTCTGGATGTTGGCCATTGATGGGATTACACACACCTGGGTTCCTCTGCCGCTACCTTCACTCCGTGAAGCTTGTCTGAACGTGTGGAGAGGGGCCTTGAGCATGGATGTAGCTAGGTTCTGGAGGTCGTCGGCCACCGGGTGCTCTGCTCGGGGCGGGGAGGGAAGCTGGAGCCCATCCCCTCTGAGGGTCCCCAGGGAAGACAGCCAGGCACGTGGGCAAGAGACTCTCTGCTTTGATTACTATACAAAAACTTATGAAATTATGAGATGTTTTACCTTGTATTTTTGTGCCATGAAGAGAAAGGAGTGTCTTACCTTACTTTACCTGAGTTAACTCTCAAAATGAAGGTGAGTAGAAGTACAGTGACTACTTTCCTAAATCCCCTTAAATAATGTTGGAGACAGAGATGCTGATAAGCTTTCTTCTGCAGAGCCATTCTCCAGGCGAAAACAAAATGTTCTGTAAAAGTGGATTTTTAGACTTTTTTTTGTAGAGAATGAATCAGGGATATATGACATTTAGGCCTGAAGGAATATGAAAATATCAAAAAATAAGCATTTTAAACAATGATACAAGTAATGCCACATAAAACCTAATGGATTCACAATGATTGGTTGTAATGGACAAGTGAATTATGAAGGTAAAAAGTATCATTAGAATTGATGTTAACGGTGAAGAAGACAAGATGTCTTTCATTCTAATGGGTCACAGAAGGTGATGAGTGTTGGATCAGAATTGTGTGTTTAAGCCAGTAGCACTTGAAGAGGTAGAACGGACGGTGGAAGGCCTTATAGGGACATGAAGTGAGAAGCAATGCTCAAGATGACATGTGCTGGGTCTCAGGATGACAATCAGGAGCCTAGTACTGTAGTTGGAGTGGGAGAGAATATTTTGGAAAGAAATTGTAAAAATGTTATAAAAGAAAATTGGGCCCAGTGGTAGAGGTCTTTGAATAGTGGTCCAAGAAGACCCAAAGACAAAGGGGTACTTTGGCTACTAAGAGGGATTTGAATCCACATAAATGTTCTTCCTCTTTTACTTAGCAAAATATAGAATTTCATTTGCTAGGTAGTAAAGCTTTATTTGCTGCTTTGCTGCAAAGTGAGTGATAGCACAGTGGGTAGGGTGTTTGTCTTGCATGCAGCCGACCCGGGTTCGATTCTTCCATCCCTCTCGGAGAGCCCAGCAAGCTACCAAGAGTATCCCGCCCACACAGGAGAGCCTGGCAAGCTCCCCGTGGCATATTTGACATGCCCAAAACAGTAACAACAAGTCTCACAATGGAGATGTTATTGGTGCCTGCTCAAGCAAATCGATGAACAATAGGATGACAGTGCTACAGTGCTGCAAAGCAGAAAGCATAACCAAGCATTTTGGGGGCATCAGTGCCCTCCAAGATATACATTATTGCAACCTGTGGCTATCGGAGCTATGATTGGAATCTGGGGCGCCGTGAGTCCATTCTGGCTAATATAGTGGTTAAAGCACTCATTTCTGGAGACTTTGTAGCATGTCCATGTTGATAGAGTTGATTTGTGGACCCATCTCTCTATAGCCACTGGGGTAATTGAATGAGATTTGGAGTATTTCTACTTACTCGCAAGCTTTCTGAAGTGAAGGACTCTTCTGAAGGTCCTGAGAGTGAACTCAGACCTTTGAATAACTTCTTTTTCTTCCTTAAACTATTTAGAATTGATTTTTCATGTTTGGAGCAAGAATGTTTTCATACACACAGGGCTTATCTGTATGTAAACCGCGTGGGAGGGAAAGCTCCATGGCTGACAGAAGGAGACTAGCAATCCAAGTTTCTCACCGACATTGTAGGGAACAGCTGTAATTTTGACATCCTTTATTTGAACATCCTTCTCTTTTATTTCCCTTCCCTTGGCCTTCTTGATAATTTATGGTGCTTGGGTTAGCTACATCAAGCAACTTCATACGCATGGATGGTCACTTCCCCCAAAGCTATTGGTATCTTACTAGTGGAATACTCTCAGTGCTCCTTCTTGAGCCCAGACCTTGGGAGTTCCTGATGATTTGGATTTCTAGTATGATCAGGGGCTCGCTAGGTCAGAAGGATGGTACCAAGGCAACCGCAGTTACTTACTGCCAGGGGCTGAGTCGACTGGAAGTGGATCAGATTCTTCTGATCGAGGGTCAGAAGCAAAAGGAAAACAGAAGGAAGCTAGTATCAGGCAGGTCAATGTGTGTCTCCTGCCTTCCTCCTCCTTTCATTCTCTTTGTTACTCACTGGGAATGTGACCCCAATTGGTGGGGCCCAGACACCTTGTTTCTCTCTTTTGCCAACACATCAGTATGTTTCGTACTTGGATGTTCTTTCTCATTCCTGTTATCCTGGCAGAAGTTTTTCAGTGAGAAAAATGACAGATATCTGACTAGGTTTTAGCAGTCTACTTTTATTTTTAAACCAAGAAATCTCTGTTAAGAGGTTAAAGGACAGTGTCTGATTTAAGAAACTACCGAGACCTGGGCTTTGTGGTCTCCGAGGAAACTCCGGATGGAGCCTGAGAAATTGCCCTAAGCTGACTTCAGGAGGAAACAAATTAGAGAAAGCCCAGGAAGCAGCCCAGCAGCCAGATGCCAGGGCGGGGAGAGTCAGGAGCTGGACCAACCTCACTGGGGATTTGTAGGCAGGGAGAGTTGCCGCATGGAGCCCAGGAGCACATGAAAGAATCTCTTTTAACTTTTAAAAGAGTTAAAAGGTAACTCTTTTCACCTTTTCTGTATCAGATACTTTCTTAAAGTCGTTTCAATTTTGTGATAAAATATGCATAGGATAAATTGAACTCTTTTAGCCTTCTTAAGAGGTATATTTAGAAACATTGGGTGCCTTCATATAATGAAATGCAATCATTACTAGAACCTTTTCTTCTCCCCAAAATGAAACCTGTACCCATTAAATATTATCTCCTATGTACCCCTTCTCTTAGTCTCTAAAAATTAACATCTATTTTAAAATTTTCTTTTTTGGGGACCACACCGAGTTGTGCTTCGTGCTCACTTCTGGCTCTGGGTTCAAGCTCTTGGCAGGGCTCGGCAGACCATATGAGGTACTGGGGATGGAACGGGGTCAGCCTTGAGCAAGGCAAGTGCCCTGCTTGCTACATTGTCTCTTTGGCCCATACCATTCCATTTCTTGCCTCTTTGAGCTTGACTTTTCATTGTTTACCATGAATGGGAGAGCAGCTGTAGATCTTTTTATGATTTTCTTTTTTCACTTTCCATAACATCCTCAAGGTTCATTGTATTGTAGCATGTGTCTGAATGTCCTGGTTTTTTAAGACTAAATAATATCCATGATGTGTATATGCCACATTTTCTTTTTTTTAAAGAAAATTTCAATTTTATTTTCATAAAGTTGTTAATAATAATTGATTACATTCAATATTCCAACACCAATTCCACCACCATTACACCTTCCCACCAACGTTATTTCGAATTTTCCCACCACCACCAAGACTACTCCACAGGGAGATGCTAAATAATTTACTTTCTTATGAATAGTATGAGATGTCATGCTGCCATAAAAGCAGCTGCTCGGTCCTAGAATTCTAAAATTTTAAACAGTTGGTGTCTGGAGACATCTCTGTAGCGTGCTGCTCTCTTCCGAGGTTCATTCGTGAGTCTTTGGATTATGGACCTTAGTGCACTTAAACGGCACCCAGAGGCAGTTCATGGATGTGACTGCCAGGACACCTGAAGGGTGAGAAGATGGGAAGAGGCAGGCCATTCTCGACTCCGTGAGGCCTGGAGTGTTCAGTCACTGGTCCTGCATACCTGTGCTTTTCAGTGCCATATTTTATTTATCCAATTTTCTGTTGATGCTATTTTCTTCGACCCCACTTTTTGCCTGGTGTGAGTAGGATGGCTGCGGGCTTGAGAGTGCAGACAGCAGTTTACGTAGTCTTTGCTTTCACCCTTCAGGGTATATGCCCAGAAATGGAATGATGGAATCACATGGTAATTCTTTAACTTTTGAGGAAACATAATAGAGTTTCTAAATAATACTTTTTTGTTTTTGTGATGCCTGGGATTGAAATCAGGGCCTTGAACATTCAAAGCATGCATTCTTCTGTTCTACTGCATTCCAGACCCATCTAAAGAATATTTTTCATAAGTCTTGTTAAAAAATAGTAAGAAAAACTAAGAAAAAAGAGTATGATGGATTCTTTTGTGTCTGACCTTTGGTTTCAATGATTTAGGATGAATATTTTGTGTGCAGGAAGGATTGATTTATTAATTCAGCTAGCTTTTTTGAGTGTCAGATGATAAACTGGACCTCATTCCTATCAGCTGAGGTAGCCTTGGGTGGTTTAGTGAAAATGTGCCACTCCGTCTTTGCTCCGGGTACGTGGTTGACTGACAGTCTGTCACTGAATCCCTGGACCTAGGATCACGTTTGCCCTGGAAATGTATTCCCCAATTCCAACATAATTAATCTGTTAAAATATTATTTATTTTATTTAGACACCTTGGTTTATAGTTATGTTAATAAAAGAGCTTAAGGTTTGACAATGTTCCAACATCGAGCCACCACCAGTGTCAGTGCCCTTCCATCAAAGTGCCAGGGTCAACTTTGCCTTCATAATAAACTTTTTTTCTAAAAAATTAAGTCTTAGATGTCAAAGATTATTTATCATTGACCTTATGTTACCACCAATCCACAAAATCATTACCACTTTCCCCCACAAATGCACTTTCCACTTGGGAGTTTCAGCTTTGTATTCCAGGACTAAAGGATTGCCATCATTTAATAGTTTCCATCTTATTACTCTGACTTACTTTGTTCAACACAATATTCTCCAGGTCCATCCATGTTGTAGGAAACTGCAAGATTTCATTGTTTCTTACAGTTGTGTAGTATTCCATGCCATAACTTCTTTATCTGTCTATTTCATTTGAGTTGATTCTTTTTCATATCCTATTATTGTACTCAATAATATCCAGGATATCTAATGAAAACCCCATACTCCCAACCCCTGCTAAAATTCACTTTTTACAGGACAATATAAGTCTAGTAACACAATTTTTTTGGTAAACTGTTAGTAGCACAGAGGGGAATGCTGCTGACCATAGAATGTAGAACTCCTCCAAGTGTGACATCCACCCAAGGACTTTCATTCGTCTGACTGGATCTTTCTTAGAACTCCCTGAGACCTGAGACTCTCTTCTATCCGACTTTCCTCTCTACTCCCTCTCTTTTCACAGGAGTCAGGTTTGCATCTCTCTCTGGAGATGAATGTCTCTTCTCACCTTCACCATCCTCTCTAGCTCTTTTTCCTAACTCTATCACTGATTTCCTGCAGAAACTCAGTCATTGTTGCCTGCTTCCTGGAGGAGAACTCGAGTCAACCAACCTTTAGCCATTCACTGTGTATATACTTAGAAGCCTAACCTCATGATCTGGTTTCTTCAGATTCCTGAAGACTTTAAGCTATAAATCCCATACTCCAAAGCTCAATTTGGCCCCATTTCCCATGACTCTTCTCTTTCCTCTGCTTCATCTCAACTCCTACATGGAATGCAGCTTCTTTTTCTTGATTTAGTCCCATACTATTCATCACAAACTCTTTGTGTGTGTTTATTTAAGTTTTAGATATCTTTCCTATCTGAGAAATGCAAACAACTTGAGCTTAAAGATGTCTGATTCTCTTTTAATTTTATTGAGTAATGTTTTGTGATCCTGCATGTGGTCTATCTTGGAGAATGCCCCATGTGCACTGGAAGAGAATGCACACTCAACTTTTGGGAGTGAAATAGGCCTATTTCTTCCATTTCGTCCTTAAAGACCAGTATTTTCTTGCTGGATTTTGCTTAAGTGATCTACTTGTCAGAAGGAGTGTTAAAATCTACTCTGTTGCCGTCAATCTTTTTTCAGATCTATTTGTACTTGCTTTAAACATTTTGATGGTCCATCAGTATATTTTTAAAATAATGCTTAACTGCACTTCCCCTTTTACCTTATTTATTTATTTATTTCCTGGAGGAGCCTCTTTTTTTAAAAAAAAATTCTTTTATTAATTCACCATGTGGAAAGTTACAAAGCGTTCAGGTTAAAGTCTCAGTTATACAGTGCTCAAACACCCATCCCTTCACCAGTGCACATATTCCACCACCAAGAATCACGATATATTTGATATCATGATATTTAGGAGGCCTGTGGGAGATTTTATCAGTGGTTCTAGGCCAACTGGTCTGGCAGTTCAATGTGAGTGTTCTGTGGTACTAGCATAATCTAGACCAATCATGAAGATTTTGGGCATCTTCAACTTTGTCTCCAATGATGCTTAGGGACCATGCAGAGCATGGGATCGAACAATAATCAGCCACACACATATGCACCTTAGCCCCTTACTATATCTCTAATACCCGCCCTACTTACTCATCTCATGTTGAGCAGCTGAGATATTTCATTCTTTTTGTCTTCTTACAGAGTGTCTTCTTACAGACTCCTCTTTCCTACCAATAATTGCATATCATAGGGTTTTGTAAAGACAATTTCTCATCTAAGTTGGATTCTGAGGTCAGTTTTTTTTAAATGTGTGTATATGTGTGTTCAGCTTACTCACCTAAGTATAAGAAACTTACAAAATAAAGTAGGAGATATGATAGCAATGCCAACTGGGTGGAGTGAGCTATAAATAGAAAAGATTATGTTGAACTAGAGATGCATGCACTGAGCCATGCTGGAAGCAGGAGGCCTAGGTAAGATCTTGCTTGCTTCAGTCCACTAGGCTTGAGAGTTTGTGGTTGTGGTGGTGTAGCAGCTGGAAAGGTGAAGAAATGAAGCATTAAGGGGAGGTCACTTTGTAAAGATACCCCTGTCATCAAATAAGCTGATGTGTATGGGCATTATCCTGTTAGGAGTGGTTTTCACATAACTCAATAAATCTGAATAACAACAGGGAATTCAAAATTTTCAAAAGAAGACAATGAGGCTCAGAATATGAATCAGCAACTTGCCAAGATCATAGTACTAGTAAATGAATGGTGGAGTAAGGAATGAGAATTCCCGAGCTCTGGCTCTAGACCATGTGCTCTTCTCCACTCGTTTCTTCATTACCACAGCATTAAGACCAGGTAGCAAGCCTGCTAATGTGTTTGGATATGGGTCCATGAGAGGAGAATAGTTAGACATCATCTAGGAAACTTGTTTAGCTTCAAGTAAAGATTTAGTAGTATCATTCTAATGCTCATGCTAATATGTAAGACACCATTCACTATTGACAGCAAGCAAATGCCACTCATTTAAGCAGCTGCAATGAATAGCAGGAGTGTTTTATCTGTTGTAACAACACGTCTAGCGACATGCATTTCAGAGTTTAACTCCAATGCATCTTCCAGTGCCCATTTTCTGAACAGCTCTTAACTCACTCAGCCTTGTCATTTCTGATTTGTAATAAAGTGTTTTCATTCTGCTGTGCCCTCTTTAGTTGTAATTAAAACATAGTAAGGTTATATGGATTAGAAAGCACATTTGTTATTCCTTTCCAGCCCTCATCTTGATGAACTGTGGAATGAAGTAACAAAAATGACAAGAGATTGCTGAAACATGAGCCTGTGGATTGATTTCTGTGCTCAATTTCTAAAGCGAGTCAGACAGTGTTCATGTTTAAGTAGAATTTCTTCTCACAAATGTTCAACGTCTTAAGAGATTTTAAGCCATTGGCATACAATGGCTTATACATATAAAATTATTTTAAAGGCCAAAAAGACTTTAAATTTATACATTTCCTATGCTTTTCCTTCACAGTTTTATTTATTCTCCCCTAAAGCGCTCAGGAAACTACGAATATTTGCCATAAAAGACAAATCTTCTAAAGGTAGGATACTGTCAGGGCAACAACTCAAT
Organism: Sorex araneus; assembly: GCF_027595985.1. Classification (NCBI taxonomy): domain Eukaryota; kingdom Metazoa; phylum Chordata; class Mammalia; order Eulipotyphla; family Soricidae; genus Sorex; species Sorex araneus. The sequence continues at coordinate 271,966,494 of NC_073302.1, read as the reverse complement.
CTGGGATGTGTGATATCCCAGACTGACTCAATTATATTTTTCTTTTTTTTTGCAGTTTCTAAAGTCTGATTGCTTTACAAGTTAAATATAATTTTTGACTTTATAGGAAATCCAGATAGTTCTCATAGGAGTGCGAGAAGGGGTTGGATCTTCAAGGAAGAGCAATGGAGACTTACAGAATGAAGATGCCAGATGTTCCATGATTACAAGTTTGTCCCACCACATGGAAAGATCATGGGTGGCCGTAACCAGAAATCTGGACAGTACATCTGAAATTCACTCTTTTAAGTAGTTAAAGGTTTGGTAATCATTTCTCCTGAACCTCAAGCACTCAGTTGACCTTGGCCCCAAATAACTTGCATGTTAAAGTGACATGGCTTGAGGAGCCCCTGCCTTAGTGAGGCCTGTTCTGAGCACCTTTATAGCTTTAGTTTCCCACATAGACCACAGCCAGGCCTATTATTACTTAGCAAGTAATTCCCGAGCCACCACACTGATCCTACTCAGTTGTAGAACATGGTGACATGTACTGGAGCGGATAAGACCCGACCTTGCAAAGCGGCCCAGAAGCAAAGCCTCGAGAGAGGGAGTATCTGCGCAAAGTTGGCAAGGACAGGGTGTCAGCAAGGGGTGTTCGACCTTGAGCCTCACTCAGCTTCCTAGTCACGTGAGCCAAAGACACAGCAATTGTCACATACACTTAGCAGGTCATCCTAACTGAAGCATCTAGCCTTGATTGGGATTGGACTCAGGCAAAGCAGAGAAGAAAAGGTGGCAGGTCAATAATGTAATGGACCTTCTTGTAAGCCGAGACCATTTATGTGTATTTGGCAATAAAAATGAATAGCAATCAGCTGTTCCCTGAAGGTGTTTCTCCATACGCCTATTATCCTTTGCCCCATGTCTGGCTGGACCTGGGGCTCAAACTGTTCCCCAATACTCAGTGACTTTGGTGAGGGCACACCATGTTTTATAAGATATGTAGCCGACTCAGGGTGAGCTGCACTTGGAGTTGACATCAGGACAAATCAAATATACCTGTCGTCCAGGCATTTAGTCTGAGGGTGATATTGCTTCTTTCTGCAGTCTGTCTCTTTTGCTCTGATCTTGGTGAACTATGACTCAGAGATGGCTGGTTCCTTGTCATGGGGAGCAGGTGATGCTTTTGCTTGCTCACAGGCACTTGTCCACAAAGTAGTTGCTTCTTAAAGCATCTGAGCCTCTTCTCCCTCAGACCTCAGAGTCCTAGGAGATAGGTGACTTCACCTTATTATCTAGAACTACAGAAAAAAAACATGGGACTATTGCTTACTGAGACCTCTTATGCACTGTGTGGGGAAAATCAATGAATAATTTTGGTACTGTGCCTTGGATACTTTCATAGGGCAAAGATTCACAGGTCTTTATACTCTCATTATCATTTTTATTGCATATTCCTATAGAGTCAAACATTCATTAATCATCTGATTTTGATAACTTTCTATTTGATGCTGAATCAAACATTAAACAATCAGTTTTCTTTTGTGTATTTCAGGTCTTACCTTCAAGTCATCTAATTCTTTTTGAATTATGTCTTGTGTATTGTGTAAGACAGATCTGGTTTCGTTCCTTTGCAAGTGGCTGTCAAGGAAACATAGTTAATAACCTCATCGATATGGACCTTAGAGATGCGTTGGGGGCTTTGATCGTAACAGGGGAAAGAAAAGCAAAAATAAATATGTGGAACTACTCAAACTGAAAAACTTCACACAGTGAGAAAAACCACTGCAAAATGGAAAAGGCCAAATGGGAGAAAGTACTTGCAGTTCATGCATCTGATTAAACAAAAATATATATCACTGTATCACTGTCATCCCGTTGCTCATCAATTTGCTCGAGCAGGCACCAGTAACGTCTCCATTGTGAGACTTGTTGTTACTGTTTTTGGTATACTGGATAGGACATGCGGAGCTTGTCAGGCTCTGCCTTGTGGGCAGTATTACTCTCCGTATCTTGCCAGGCTCTCCGAGAGGAATGGAGGAATTGAACCTAGTCGGCCGCATGCAAGGCAAATGCCCTACCTGCTGTGCTATAACTTCCCACTAATAAATGACAAAAACTTAAAAAATATGTCCTGGGAAATGTTCTAGTCTTTGTATATGTTCACTAGCTTAATTATATAAGTGGTGGTTGGGGGATCAAAGCAATGGTACATTAAGATTAGGTAGCACACTTGACAAGGCAAGCATCCTTCAGGGATTTGATCCTCAGCACCCCATATTGTTTGCCATCCCACCCCACCCCCACCATATTGCTCAGGAGTGACCCCTGAGTATAGACCCGGGAGTTAGCTCTGAGTACTGTTCTGAGTGGCCCCAAACACAAAAAATCAAAAACCAAACCCCCAAAATAATAGTGGTGGGGCACGAGCTATTTCATGAGCCTGTTTTCAACCAATACACTGTATGTGGGACACTAAGGTATAGGAGAAGATACTATATCTTACAATAATTATTACGCTGAACCAAAGGAAATCCACATCAACAAATAACTTATAAAACACAGCAGGAAAACAGCCTCAACACAATGAACAGAGGATTCAAATAGATACTTCTTTAAAGAATTCATACTGATGGCCCACAGGCATATAAAAATGCTCATTAGTATTTATTAGTAGGGAAAAGCAAATAAAATTCACAATGAGATGTTTCATATATGTGAAAAAAGCTTGTATTGAAAAAGCAAGGAGCAACCAGGTTGGCAAGGGTGTGGAGAAAAAAAAATCTTAATATATACCGTTGGTGATAATGCGAATTGGTTTTGCTACTCGGAAAACAGGATAGAGGTTCCTGTTTTAAATAAAAAATTAAAACCACCTATGTTCCAGCACTTCCACTTTTAGATACAGATCTTAAGAATATAAAAAGCTAATTGAAAAAGAATATGTATATATATATATATATTTATATACATATATACCCTATGGTCATTGTTCCAGTCCAAGAGCGATAGCACAGCAGGTAGGGTGTTTGCCTTGCAGGCGGCTGACTCGGGTTTGATTTCTCCATCCCTCTCAGAAAGCCTGGCAAGCTACCGAGAGAATCCTGCCCGCACTGCAGTGCCTGGCAAGCTACCTGTGGCATATTCAATATGCCAAAAACATTAACAACAAGTCTCACAATGGAGACGTTACTGGTGCCCACTCGATCAAATCGATGAACAATGGGATGACAGTGTTACAGTGCTATATATGTATATATAATACATATCACTTGTCATCTCTTTATTCATTGATTTCTTGAGCGGGTGCTAGTAACATCTCTATTTTTTCCTGTCGCATGACAGTGTAGCCCACTAACGTCTGCAGGTCTCTGAGGTGTATGTTAGTGCAGGAAGAACTGTGGAGTCAAAAAGATGTGCCTGGAGCTGGAGGTTCTTTGATGCTCTTGAAGACATTCCACGCTGCTCTCTTCCTCCTGTGCAGTTCAGGCTCCAGGTCATTTGTCATGTTGAGTTCTCGACTCAGGTACTCATAACTGTTGCTTTCAGAGATGTTCGTTCCATTGAGGGTAAATAGAACAAACAAATTTATATATAAATTTATACATATAAATATAAACATTATATATTTATTATATATATAAAACATATATTTTATTTACAATAATATATAAATGAAATATTATTCTTGTAAAAACACAGATGAAAATTCATGGTATTGTGCTAAGTGAAATAATTCAGAATGAGAAAGACTAATAACATTTGACTTCATTCACTATATGAAATATAAAAAATAAAGCAAACAAATGAACACAGCAAACAGAAAATAACCTTTAAATTCTGAAAACAAAATCGTTGTTAGCAGAGGAGAAGGTGGTAAGGGTAGAGGTTGGAAAGGTTAGAAGGGGATTTGTTGGCTGGTGATAATATAGCAACTAGACCCCTGTTGGTTTATACATTTGTGAGGTATGAGGTACTACTCAAACTCATAGTGTATCACTGCCATCCCATTGTTCATTGATTTGCTTAAGCGGGCACCAGCAACATCTTCATTTGTTCCTGTTGTGTGCTAGTGTAGCCCAATGGTGTGTGCTTGCTCCAGGAACACAAAGAGCACATTGTTGTTATTATTTTTGGCACATCAAATACATGATGGGTAGCTTGTCACCGTAAAATAAATGAATAAAAACCCAAACAAAGTCACCAAAATAAACCAAAACCAAAACAACCCCAAATTTCAAAGTCTATATTCTTTCTGGCTAGAATTGGTACCTCAGGTGCAGATTTAATGGTCATGCATTAGGCTAAGACCAGCCTGGTAGACAACTGCCAGTCTGGGAGCACCTTTGAAAGATCCACAACAGGTATACCAGATGGAGGACTTTAAAGAGTATCAGGAAAAAAGTGCAAGTTTGCCACCTTTTCAGAATTTCAGAGGGAGAGTTAAAGTAGAGTTGACCTTGGCCGAGTCTTGGTTGTTTTCTTTTTGGATCACACCTGGCGAAGCACAGGAGTTACTCCTGGCTCATGCACTCAGAAATTACTTCTTGTGGTGCTCGGGGGACCATATGGGATGCTGGGAATCAATCAAACCTGTGTTGGCTATCTGTAAGGCAAACGCCCTACCCGCTGTGCTATCGCTCCAGCCCCAAGTCTTTATGTTAAGGAGAATGTGGTGGGTGGGTATATTGGGGGCTCAGCGATAAGGAGTGGAGGAATAAGTTGGTGAAATGAGCTTCAAGCAGTTGTTCTGACATGAGACATGAGTGCAAGACACTGCACAGAGGGAAGAGTCAAGCTTCTGGGCCTGAGTTTGAGTCATAGCCTGTTACTAGGGGTCAGATCTAGGGTAAATGGGGCAACCAGAAATCCTTAACCTTGTGGCATTCATCACCAGAATGGGAATAATAACATTTACTTTGCTACAAGTATTTGATATCCTTAATTTGTACCCCACAGAATGATTACTGTTATCTTGGGCCATAGAAAAAAGAACAAGGCAAGTTAAACAAGAAGACTCACATGAAAAATTTTGTAGCCTTGATTTTTTTTTTTTTAACCATAGATGGTGTGACTCAGGGCTAAAATGTAGGTTTTTGTGTTATAAATGAGTTCACAGCTAAAGAAGATAAAGTAGTGCTTAAAAAATTAAAGTCCCAGGACCTTGTTTTATTATTTCCAAAATATGATTAATATATAAAAATGTAAGCCATTTATGGATAATAACTGCAGCAAGGATATTTAACAAAATAAAATTGTGATTATATTCTCCAACAGAAAGCAGTTCCACTTTTAATGTATTGATTTAAATTTAAAACCATGCTTAAGGTAATAGGATTAGTTGTGTTCAAGTCTATAATATTGATGTCCTAGAGATATGAAGTGACATCATCCCCTCCCCCACCGCCACCAAAGGGCACATGTCCCTCCACCATTGCCCCTAGGTGACCCCTAGTAGGATCTTGTTTAAAACTGAGTTTATGAGGTTGTGACTGCTCAAGGCCTGGGAACCCTCCCTATTTCACACCCGCGTCTGCACAGCAGCCCTGGAGAGGTACAGGACAGGCGCTCAGCAGCTGCGGGCAAACTCCTCTCACTATCTCTGCGACTTGTCTGCAAGCGCTGAGCCGCAGCTTCCCTTTTGTAAGTTTCCACACGTTTCCTCTGCAGTCTGCTCAGGCTGCAAAAGAGGAGTCCTGGGGTGGAGAGGGCTCTCCTCTGTGTTCAGGGTGGGAGCCGGTCATGGCCCTCTGCATGCAAAACTGGCACAGTGGGATGTGCACACGTCTCTGAAGAAGGAAACGTATGCCTTGCGAGGAGTGTGGGAAGAATAGATCGAAGTGGCCCCAATCTGATTCAAAGAGCTCATCACCTAGATGTTCTTGAATGTTTCCTCTCTAAGATCCTGTTGGCAACATTGCTTCTAATTCGCCCCCCACCTCCACCCTTCCCCCTTCCCAAGCTGTGCTTAGGAGCCCCAGAAGCTATCCCTGGCCATTCTTGGCCAACCAGGTCAGTGGTTCAATCCGAGGGTCTCAGGAAGTGATAATGCTTGAGCACTGCCCTAAAAAGGCCACCAGGGCCACCTCTGCAGTGCTTGGGTAATCATCTGGTACTGAGGTTGAACCTACTGGACGCTTGCAAGGCATGCCCCTCCCCCCTGGGCTATCTCCTCTGTCGTTTCCTTTCCGTTTTCACCCTTTGCACAAAGCGAAAAGGAGGAAGAACGTGGGTGGCCAGTTATCAGGAGGCCCGATTTCAAACCCTGTCCCCGCCTCCTACCACCCCCTTCAACCTGGATTTTTTTGTTGTTGTTGTTGCTTTTTGGGTCATACCTGGCGATGCACAGGGGTTACTCCTGGCTCTGCACTCAGGAATCACTCCTGGCGGTGCTCAGGGGACCATATGGGATGCTGGGAATCGAACCTGGGTGGGCCGCGTGCAAGGCAAACGCCCTACCCGCTGTGCTATTGCTCCAGCCCCTCAACCTGGATTTTTTAATCACTTAATGTCGAAGGTGAGCAGAGGCCCCTCTGCAAGTACATGGTTGTGCTCTGACTTCACTCACTGCCTCCTTCGTGGCCCACACACCTGATGCGCATGCTCAGGGTTCCATCTCTCGTACAGCAATTGCGCCAGAGCCGGGTTGTTTGCCACCTACCTTCCGCGTAGAACAGAGGGTGTTGAGAGTTTGTGCTCAGGAAGGAAGTGACAGGACTCAGTTTGCTGCCAAAGTCGCGTTGGGAGGGCGGGGAGAGGGACATGGAAAGTCTGCATTTATTTCTGTTTGCCTGGTGCAAGAGAGCACAGGTTGCTGTCCAGAGACCCTCCAGTGAACACTCTTTCTGGACAGGAGTCCGGGTGGAAGCTCCAGTAACTGAAAATTTCCTGGCTCTGGTATAGCATTCTCCACCAGAATCCTTCCAATAATCCTTCCAAGGCCTCAGGCCCTGGCCTTCCTGTGAGATTGATCAAGCTGCCAAAAGTGACTCATTTGTGTGTGTGTGTGTGTGTGTGTGTGTGTGTGTGTGTGTGTGTGTGTGTGTGTGTGTGTACAGGGAAGTAGTGAGGGTTAGTGAAACCTAGGATCTCCTCCTCGTACTTTCCTCCTCACAGTTCACACTTGAATCACCAACTCATGCCCTGGATGAGGCTGGAGAAACTGAGGTGAAAGCTGGGTCCACACCCGCAGTGAGTGAACAGATGAAGAGTTTTGTCAGAAAAAACATCTTGGTAAGGTGGTATCTTCTGCAGAGTGTCTGCTTTCACGGCTACAGCTCCATGTAAAAACAGAGACTTTGTGACTCATGGCGTTCTCTGTGTGGTGCCCCAGGGGTGCTAAGTGTGGAGAGCTGCTGGGAGGCATCTCTCGGAGGCAAAAATGCCAAGTTTGGCCTGTGAGATGTTTCTTATGGTTTCTTAAAAATGCCTGCCAGCCACAACTTTTGGCATGTGTATGGCAAAAAGGGTTCACGTATTCCCCATGGGAAGCAAGGGTGCACGTACCTAGAAATTTCATTCTTGACTCCGGTGCCTTTCTTACTGAGGCATAGAAGGCTCAAGAGTGCTCAAGACGGAATTCTGCCCGACACTCTGCTCCTGATAGAGAAGTGAATGTAGCTGGTTCCTTTAATGAGGCAGGAAGAGGAAATTTCATTTCTGCATGCCTGAGGGCTGAGGGGGCCGTAGGCCGAGCAGTCACCAACTTGGAGGGGGAGGAGCTGCGTCAGCAGACCCAAGTCTCGGCCCTGGCCTGGAAACAGATGCCACGAAAGCAGAACAGAATCCACTTGGTGCAAGCTACCACCCGGGCCCACGTGGCCACTGTCTGCTCTGCCGGCATCCCCACCGCAGCAGGCTCTCTGCTTCTGCTGAGACCTCGCCTGATGTGACTGGCAGCCGCCGTTGGCTGTAAGGGTTGTGGAGGCTGTGGGCTATAAACACGCTGCTGAAACATCCCAGTTTAGGCTAGAATCCCCCTGACCCCCCCCGCCCCCACACACACACTCACCGTGGCATCGGGTGCAGCTGAGAAGTCCGTGAATGTCTTTCTGCTGCATCTTCTTTCTCCCCCTCCTCTGTTCTCTCCCAACTCCCAGCTACCTCCTTCTCTGGGTCTCTGAGCAAGTGTTGCTTTGCCAGTTGCCTCTGATGGGCCAGCTCAGGGCAAGAGCAGCTGTCTCTCAATTGGGAGGATCTGGCACTTCGAAAGAGACACTCAGGAGAGAAGCTCGGCTTAGGCCAGGAGCATGGACTTTTCAGTGGTGCCTTGCAAGGTCCTGTGCCAGCAAGAAACTCCTGTCCCACACGGCATTGAGCTTGTCTGCCCTTCACACAGGAACGTGGAGGTCATTTACTATGTTTTGGGGGATAGGGTTGGCACACACGCAAATTAATTTCTAGCCCTATACTAAGTAGTAGCACCTGAGAACCTGGGATTATTGACATTTATTTAGCAGTCTGATCTGGGGGCATTGTGTGTGTGTGTGTGTGTGTGTGTGTGTGTGTATGTGTAAATTTTATGTATGTAAAATTTTATTTTTTTGTGTGGGGCCACACTGAGGTTTACTGGCAGTGCTTGGGGGTCCATATGCAGTGCCTGGACTCAAACCTGGCGTGGCCTCATGAAAAGCAAAAGCCTGTACTAGCTCTGTAGCCTTTTAGATATTTTTTTGTAGTTTCATCTGGCCTCTATTTTTAGCCACAGTTAGACCCAGTACACACTCTAGGGCATGGATGTCTTAGCTTGGGTTGCTATAACAAACATACCACAGGCTGAGTGACTTAAGCTATATACATTTATTTCTCATTGTTCTGGAGCTGAAAGTTCAAGGTTAAGGTATTCACTGACTGAATTGGTACTGCTGAGAGCTTACTCCCTGACTTACAGATGGCCATTTTCTTCATTTTCTGTTGTGGTCTCACATGGACGGAGAGGCAGAGAGAGAGAGAGAGGGACAGGCAGACAGAGAGAGAGACAGAGAGAGACTCTGGTTTCCTCTTATAAGGACACCAACAGTGTCATGTGATGGGCAGTAATCCCACCTCTTGTTCACATCTATACCTCATTACCCGCTCTGACCCCTCCCCAAGCACCTTGGGAGTTAGGACTTTTACATGGGCATTTTTGGGGGACACATTCATTCTGTAAAACTTGGTAAAAGACTGTTCCAGGCTGCCCTGCTAAGCACTGTTTTGCCAGTTGCATGACAAGTCAACTCTAGAATCTTAGACTCATAAAAAAATGAGAGCTGAAAGGAACCCTAGAAATGATCTCCTCTAGCTCTTTCCCTCTCCAGAGAGGGAACTAAGGCTGAATGTGTGCCAAGAAAAAGTTTCCCAGAGCTTTTGTGGCCAAAGAGTTTGAGAACTTAAAGTGTTCTGTATCCTAAACTACTGTGATTGCAACAACCTCCTTGTACCTTGGGACCTGCTGTTATTTTAGTTACAAAATATGTCACCCAGACTTCCATTAGCAAGAATTTATGTGCATGAAGTCGATAGAAAGGATCACATTTTAGATGAAAATGGAATATATACAGATTTTCAGATGAGACCATGAAATGAGTAGCATTTGCATCAAACATCCTACCCCAGGGAAAAGTAATGTTTGTTCTTGTAAGCTGAGGTGATAACCTTAGTGAATGTATCACCCGGCCCTGAAGATCAGCTATTGGTGAGATTCTCCTTACAAATAAGGAGTCTCACAGGAAATCAATAAGAAGATCTAGAACCTTCTTAGATAGGCCAGAGATATAGGACAGGTTAAGTCCCCCAAGTGTCACCAGGAATAGTCTGGAGACCCCGGAGCAGTGCTGGGTGTGACCCTGGAGACCCAGGTCATCCTTTACACTACAGCACTAGCATCATATTCTCAGTTCCTGGCATGGGATCGCTAGACAGGTTGGCCAAGAATTTCAGGGAGGGACTCCCTGGCCTCTTGAGCACTACTTTTGAGGACTTAACCCCCTAAAAAAAAAGCATTTTTTTCATATCATGAGAACTAAGAAATGTAACATGTGAATGGAAATGTATGTGTGGGTGAAGAACTGGCGAGAATGACATGCAAGGAAATAAGAACGAGAGAGGCGACACGGTACTGTCTCTGGGGGAAGCCGGAAGGCCCTTTCCTCTTCCACGTGTCAGCATTGGCTTCTAAAGGGAGTTGTGGTCCTGTAGTGGTGACGGATGGACCAAAGCTCCTGTTATTCAAACACTGCTGCTGGTCCCAAGGCCAGAATTGTAGGATAACATTGGGTTTGTCCTTTCAGCCTTGCCATGGGGAACTTAATTTACCTTAGAGCAATGGCCTTTCTGTATGGACACAGGAAGACAGTTAATATTAATCTTTGTAACTTAGGAGCTGATTTGCTTCAATAATATTTACTCCTGGGCATCTGCTTTCTCGACTCAGTTGCCTTTTTAGTTCCTAGCACCCCAAAAGCAGGGTCCCAACGAGGGACGGAATAGACCCAGGGCGAGCTGTGAGCTACCCTGGCATGGAAATGGGCCAGGCCAAAGCGCCATGACACTCAACTATAAGTTGAGAGCATGGTCATAGACAAATGCTGTTATGATCCAAAAGTAATGACAAGACTAGGACCCTGCTGAGGTTAGGAAGACTAACCTGATCTGAGGACTCTGGTCTGGAATATATAGTGAGATGTCCTCAGGAAGAACCAAACTTAAAGTCTGATACATCTCTTACTGTGTTCATACAAAATGACATTGCTAGAAATATTTGAAGTAGATTTACTACAACTATTTAAGTGGATTTACTAGCTAAGAAAGCGACACACCCTTATTTGGGTCCCCCCCTTGAAGGGATCACCTAGAAATCTGAAGTAATCTCCTTAGATGAAATTTTGTTACTCTCCTAGAGAAATGGTCTTACCCTTCTTTGTTGATTTGTTAGTGTTCAACCCACCTTTGTGTCACCACCCTATGTAATTTGCTATATAAATTAAGACTGTAAGGCTGGGAGACAGCAGAGACAGAAGAAGAGGCAGCAAGACACAGACAAGAGGCAGCAGGACACACAGAAGACACAGCAAGGAGAAGACACAGAGGCAAGACAGAAGCGGCAGAAGTAAGACAAGGAGAAGAGTCATAAGCAGAGAGAAGATACAGAAGCAGAGACAGAGAAAGGTCAGAAGAGACCAGAAAAGAGACTACAGAGACAGAGACAGAGATAGAGAGACAGACATAAGAGAGCACAGCAGCACACACAGAAGCAGAGCACAAGGAGGAGCCATCCCGATCCAGTCCATACACAGTGGCTTGAGAGCACCGAACTCGAGCAGTGAGAGAGAAAAAGCATGCCACCCCCAGAGCCCTCGAACAACAACAACACAACACACACATCATCACCCCCCTCAACCCCCCAGCGAGCACGCCTTTGTAATTTTTTACAGACATAGAAGGAAACTTCTATGTCTTATCTTTATTTCCATGTCAAAAGTCATGATGAGTGAGCCTGGAGTAGTCAGAGAAGACATCTAGTAGGAATCCTAAATACTACATGGCTCAGTATCCCTGCATGTGGCAGATTTCTTGTCCATCCCTGGTTCAGCCAGATGCTGTCTTCAAGAGATGAATCAGTGTGTGTGCGTGTGTGTGTGTGTGTGTGTGTGTGTGTATGCACTCGCACACAAGTATGTGTGTGTAGGACACATGAACTGTTAGAGTGTAGTAAGGGGAGAACTGGGCATTCCATAACTTTGCAATGGTCCTTTGAGCAGTCAACTGGTCTCAAGTCTGGCTCTCCTCCTGGTGTCACATCTGACTTGCTCACATGTTCTTTTTCATTTCTTCAGCTGCAACCAAGGCAATTTATTTATGTACGGTGTAATTGAACTACATTTCCTCCAATTGCGTCAAAGCTTAATTTTAACCTGTTTTTCTCTCATTCCAGCTTTTGCTATGCTTTCTCCTCCCAATTCCTGTTTCTCATTTCAGAGGCAGCCTCTGAGTCCAGTCATTGTTGAAACAATCGTGAGAAAGTGGAATATATCTTATTACATTCTAGTTTTATTTGTGTGTGATACAGTCTGGTCCTGAGTATCAGGCCGTGCTGAGTGCTGTTTTCTAAGAAGTGAGTCATTTCTGGGTGTGTTTCCAAGAAGCACTCAATTTAATGATGAAAAATTTTATCCTTATGTAATATGTAACATAAGGATATTTGTATTACATATGATCGTGTAAGGAAGATGTGATATATTCAGACCATGAAATAGGATTCAGCTCTTGAAGATGAAATCCTGCAACTCACAACATGGATGAAATATGTTTTGTGGAGCTATAACTGTCTTTTGTGGAGTGAAATAAGTCAGAGAGAAAAGAATAAACACTATGATTTCATTCATATGTGATGGGTAAAGCAACAAAATAATAAATACAATAAATTAAAAAATGACTTTTAGACAAAAAGAACAAAATAGTGGTTAACAGATAGAAAGGGGAAGAGAGGTGGGTAAGTTGAGTAAATAGGGTTTGTTAGAGATGGACAGGAAAGGAGGCAAACATAAGGTAATCCATACAGATGTTGATTTAAATGGGGGCACATGCAAATATTGTGTTAGGACTATTGCTCCAATTAAAAATAATTTTAAGAGAGAGCCTTTATCTTAAGAATAATATTTTATTTTATGACCATGACTTACTCAAGGAAATACTGTGGCACTGTCTTTCCCCCCAGATAAGAGGAAGCACAAGACGACCACTAAGAAAGATACCAGAGACCTGATGCTGACAAGAATAGTAATGGAGCCTTCCTCTCTCTCTCTCTCTCTCTCTCTCTATGAGCCACTTTACATCTACTTAAGTGTTTATTCTTTAGTGTTTATACTTAATGACAGCTTTGACACGTAAGTGAAGAAAGCTGTACATTTTTTCTTTACTTCCATGGGTAGGGATTGAAGAATGCTTAGTTTCGAATGAATGTTCTGGTTGTATTTGGAGCCATGCTATGAATTCAGTAAAGGAAGCTTTGGAACTCTAGGCTAGCACTGATTGGGAACCAGATTTCTCTCCCAGACCTAAGGGTTATGTAGCAACCACTGTCTCCCACTAAGCCCCACAACCAGAACCATATCACCTAAGTCCTGGAAAGAAATTACATTATTATTTACTACAGGACAGTGCTAGGGCTGGAGCAATAGCACAGTGGTTGGGCTTTCGCCTTTTACGCGGCCGACCCAAGTTCGATTCCTCCGCCCCTCTCAGAGAGCCCGGCAAGCTACCAAGAGTGTCGAACCCGAGTGGCAGATTCTGGCAAGCTACCCGTGCCTATTGGATATGCCAAAAACAGTAACAATAAGTCTCTCAGTGAGAGACGTTACTGGTGCCTGCTTGAACAAATCGATGAGCAACGGGATGACAGTGGACAGTGGACAGGACAGTGCTATTGTTGGAGGTCTATTATGTGTAACTCATTCTTATATACTTTGGAGACATACCTGTAGACATACCCCTTGCCTGGAGGTCACATTTAGTGGACAATGCTATTTACTCTTAAGACAACTTCTCACCATTGAGGTAATCATCACAGTTGTAGACAGAGAAGATGAGGATAAATTAGACATCTCATTTGTCTTCTAGGAAATTATGTTTGGTGGTGAAGATTAAAGAATAAATAAATGCTGTGCTTCCTTAACTAAAAGGATAGTCAAGTAAGTATTAATAAATTAATAATAAATATAGCAATAATTTCTAATTATCGAGACTCTATTTATGTACCAGACATTGTGCTAAGTGATTTGAGTTCACTACCTAAGGTTTACTCTTTGCAATTCTAGCCTAATAAGTAATTGGGATAAGTAATTATTCTAATTAGAGATATAAATTTCACTCCTTGCAGTTCTAGCCTAATAAGTAATTGGGGTAACTAATTATCCCAATTACAGATATTGGTTCGGGACCAGAGAGATAAAGTGAGTTGATATTGGGCAGAATGTTCAGAATATTCTATCAGATGCTAAACTTGGCCTGTTTTGTCTCCACATTAATGCAAAAACCAAGGAACTGCTGTCTTTTCCTAAGTACAATCACCCAAAGAAATGTTCTAGTGAACAACAGTCTAGGAAAACGCACAGCCTCCACAAGGAATCTCAGAAGACAGTGCCATTTTCATTCAGAGAGATTCATTGCTGCAATAAACAAATTTGAATAAATGCAGTATCAGAGCTCCAGAATAATGGAACTTTGTCTTGTTCTTGTAACACCCTAAATGCTATCTGATTGTAGGTTCAGACTGACAATTTGTGTGCCTAAGTTCCATCTGTCACTGTCATCCCGTTGCTCATCGATTTGTCTGAGCGGGCACCAGTAACGTCTCTCATTGAGAGACTTATTGTTACTGTTTTTGGCATATCCAATAGGCATGGGTAGCTTGCCAGGCTCTGCTGCGAAGGCTCGATACTCTTGGTAGCTTGCCGGGCTCTCCAAGAGGGGCAGAGGAATCAAACTTGGGTCGGCCACATGAAAGGCGAAAGCCCAACCGCTATGCTATCGCTCCAGCCCAAGTTCCATCTATCTACTAAGAAATTATGTTTGTTACATCAGGCTGATGGACGGGGAACCTCATGGAGTATTGTGCACACCAGCTTTAGGAATCAGACATGGAAGTCCATGCCCTTCCCATCGACTTGATGGAATTCAGTCTTGCTGCTGTGTCTAATTTGATAGAGTTGGGGGCTGAGAGTCCTGAATAGAAAAGGGAAGTGTCTGTCTCTGCCACCAAGTGATCATGCTGTACCTTAGCCCTGGAAAGCATAACTAACGCCCCCAAAGGGTGTTTTGTGAAAGGGAACATGTTGTTCTGATTATGCACCAAGTGTGACTTGGACATTTTGGACAGAGTGAGAAAAAGTAGGGAAGAAGTTTCTGAAGGAGAGAGAAGTAAAAGATTGGGTCAGGAGATTCCGCAGCGGTCATCTTTGTAGAGTCTTCCTCTCATCTGCAGATGTATGATGGGTTTTTAAATTAGTGCTATCTCTGCCTCTGCCCCAGTGCCTCAGCAGGACTCCATGGATTATGGAGACTAGGAAAGGTCACTGGGAAATGCGCTCTCTCTCTCTCTCTCTCTCTCTCTCTCTCTCTCTCTCTCTTCTCTTCTCTTACTTTCTCCTAATATTTACTTAGTCTTCAGGGTCAGACTCCAAGAGCTTAGCTGTCAGTGGGTTAGAACAGAAGGTGGCAGGTGGGTAAAGTTAATGGTTGGAGCAAAAGCAGATCACCTTAGTCCTTTTGCCGGATCTCCATTCTTTCCCTCATTTACCTTCTCCAAAATTTCCATGACTTTTTGTGCTTTGTGGTGTGCCTCACCAGTATCCACAGGAAATGGTGCTGGTGAATTGTGCTGGTGAGCAGGACACAGTCTGGAGCCACTCCAACATGCAAGTTTTATAGTGTCCCCTAGGGTCGTAATATATAGAAACTTCATTAGACAGCCAAGCACTCCTGGCTGTCTTTCCCGGGGCCCCTTGGAGGGGATGGGCTTCAGTTTCCCTCCCCACCCCAAGCAGAGGTCGAAGACCACCGGAACCTAGCTACAGCCATGCTGGAGGCCCCTCTCCACATGTTTGGACAGGCCTCATGCATGAAGGTACCGGCAGAGGAACCCAGGTGTGTGTAATCCCATCAACGGCCAACATCCAGAGACAGACTTAAAAGCAAGCTCTCAGAAGCACGTGGTTGCTTTGCGGCCTACTTCTCTTTTTGGGAGAAACTGGAATCTTCTGAGAGTTTCCTGCCCACATGGGACAACCTTGCAAGCTTCCCATGGTGTATTCATATGCAAAATCCAGTAAGAAACTGGATCTCATTTCCCTGAACCTGAAGAGCCCCCAGCGCAACATCGTTAGGAGGACCAAGTCGAGATAGACTTCTAAGATCTCAGGGAAAGGACAAAATTAGATGTTACTGAGCCCGCCCAATAAATTGCTGATTAACGGGATTTTGTGATTCGTGATTCATTAGGAGGAGAGACACAGGGCCAGTCTGCAGTCCTGACTACAAAGGGAGTAAACTTATCTGGAAACTTCTGCCGTTCCTTGATAGAAAGTCCCATTCCCTAAGTGAGCCACCTTGATAGCTGCCTTCGTTGGAGAAATATCTGATAAAGGAAACTTTGTAAAATTTTTATGTGGGTGTGAATATCTGCTCGATATCAGGCAGCTCTTCATAATCTTCACAACAAATCCCACAGACAGGATTTCTGGCTTCACAGTCAACTTCCAGGGTTTATAGCAGGGCAAGGTCTTCAAGGTTTTTTTTTTTCCAGGGGCTCTCACTATATTTAAGAATGGTCTTTGCTGGTGAAATTGAGTGATTTCATTTTAGTCCTGAGTGGGAGAAAGCATGGAACCAATCACTGGGTAAATTAAAAAAATGTTTTCTGCACCCAAATCACTTTTTCAGGACATCTGAAATTCTCATCCTTAGACTAAGTTAAATAATTGGTAAGTTATGGAGCTATTATTTGGTGGGAGAGGTGCAAAGCCTGGAACATTTGATCTATCCTAAAATAAAAACAGAGATTCTTAACACTTTGTGTTCAAGGCATTAAGAGATTGATGGCATACTGAAAGAGATTGAAAAATCTCAGAATAGCATTACAAGTAAGCAACAATTACAATTCTATTCCTATCACAGAATAGTAATAACTCCCTGTGCCCATAAAGTCCTTCTTTGTTACCTCATTGCTGCCTCGTTTCTGCTGGTGGTGTTACATTTTGGTAGACCTATTGTTTGGTCTGAACACTATCTCTAATATATAGATCTTCCTTGACTATAATAGGAGGTTATATCCTGAGAAGCCCACCATAAGTTGAGCACATCAGGTATAAAAATATATTTGTAATACATATACCACTGCCCATTACAACTTAATCTAGCCAAACTTAAACATACTAGGAATAGTTATATTAGCCTATAGTTGCATAAAATCACCTGTCACCTAACACAAAGCCTATTTTACAATAAGGTGGTGAATAACTCATGTAATTTATTAAACACTGTATTGAAAGTGAAAACACAGTCTGTAGAGTATCAGTTGCCTACTCTTGTGATCACGTGATTGGTGGGAAACTGCTTTACTGCAGCTGCTCCAGTGACTCAAGAGAATATTATACTCTACACTAATAACCCACCAGAAGATGAAAATTCAAAATTTGAAATATGATTTCTATTGCATTATTTTCGTTTGTATATCACAGTAAAGCCCCAAAGTGGCAAGTTGAACTATTGTAAATAGGAGAACACCAGTTGTCCCATGGCAAAATTCTTGTGTATTCCAGTGAATGGTCATTTTTGGGGGATGAAGGAAGTTTAGGCCACACCCAGCAGCCATCAGGGCTTTCTCCTGGCTCTGCATTTAGGAATTACTCCTGGTGGGGCTTGGGGAACGTTATGGGATGCCAGGGATCTAACCCGGGTTTGCCACATTCCAGACACTATCACTCCGGCCCCATCTACTGAAAAGTATTTATTTGGATCCGGAAGATAATTTATAACTCTTCCCTCTTATTCATAAGCAACTGTCCTCTAATCTCTACAATTAAAATTTAAACATGGCTGCCCTCCTACTTAAGGTCCATGGCCCATGGTGGATACAGTCATTGGCAGTGTACATATCAGTGTACATACATCTCTGTTCCTCTCAGTTTTTAACTCTCTTGGAGAGCAAAGACATAGGAAAGTATTTGTGAATGTGGTGGAAATAGGAAATGTCTATAAAAGAGCTTGAATATACAGAGATGAACACTAGCTTGGCAGCAGGAAGGTGTGCTGGGTTGAAAGGTATCAAAAGATAGGTTGAAGTCTTTGCCCCTCCTCCGCCCCATCCATGTCTGTGAACGTGACCGAATTTGAAAATTGGGCTTTTGCTGACTACATCAAGTTAAGACGAAGTCATTCTGCATTATGACAGCTCTAAGTCCGTGAGAAATATCCATATAAGAAGACGTAAATTTGTACATGGGCATAAGTGCCACGTAGGAGAGAGTTGCAGGAGAAGGCTGTGGGATGCTGGAGGCAGACTGGAGCAGTCCAGCTGCAAATCAAGCATTGCTGGAAAGGGCCAGAGGTAGGAGAAGGACATGGAATGTATTTTTTTCTCAGACTTTCCAGAAAGAACCACTCCTAACAATCAAGGCCTACCTGTGCCTTGATTCAGACTTCTGGCTTTCAGAGTGGTGAGAGAAAACACTACTGTTGTTTGAAGCCATCCAGTTTGTGACGCCTTTGAAGCAGCCCACTAGGGAGCTAACATAGATGATGTTAACCCCAGTGTCTGCCCTGGCAAACTCACCTATGGACCTATGGTACAATTGAACATCGAATCATGCCAGTCCTGGGAATATCTGAGGATACAATCATAGCTGCAATGTAATAATGCTCCCATTTGGAGCCAAGAAAAATGATCATTCTTCCACCCCTCTATTTCCTCTCTTCTCTTTGCTCCCCTTCTTATCCTCTCTCTAAAAAAGCCCACTCATTGGTAAAAGCATCACACTGATATCTGTACTTCCTACAAAAGTAAGTGTTAAGAAGGGCAGATGTTTTCCACTTTCCTGTGCAAATGCTCAACTCTTTCAGGGAGCCTTTTCTTGTCAATACATCAGGGCTTCAATGAAATAGTACTTGAAGTCTTTTCAAGACATACGTGCCTGAATAAGGATTCCAGCCTGTTGGAACAGGGAATAATAGGTTTCACACACCCTCCTCATTCCTATAAATATCTTTTCTTCCCTTAGCTGGCAAGAATCCTGAGAGGGAAGGGGCTGGTACTCAGAAGAGATGGGGGTGTGACAGTACAGGGCAGGAGGAAGGAGCAGAGAAATATGGCATCCTGTGGATTTGCCCATTTCCTTATTATCCCAGAATGATTCCAAGTTGCCTGTTAAAACCATGCCAGCAGTCCCATGGCTGTCTTTGATATTTAGAATTAGGGAGATTGAGGTAAACCCAGTCCAATTAAGCATGTGGCACTTTAATCAAATAAGGATTATGGGCAAGCAAAGATAAAAATAGTACCTGTGCTGATTTCCAGAGATAATTAAATCAGACTGGCTGCACTGGGAGAAATAGGATATTATCAGTTTATAAAAGAGAAGATCTTAAATTCTGCAACATTATGTTAATGCTCTGCATTAGTGAGACAGGAATATCCCCTTATTGCTCTGTTATAGGGGAGATTGGAATAGTTAGATGCATTAGAAAAGATCACAAAGGGTGAACAATAAAATATCTTCAGCCATTTGAGCATAATAAAATACACATAAATCGAACAATTAAATGAAACACCTTTAAATTTGCAGCATAAAATGCATAATTTCTTACCACAGAGAAGGAATTCACTTCTTAGCTATTGGCATTCTCACTGAACAATCCTGTTGCTAATTTTAATTGTTGTTCCATTGAAGGAATTCATGAAATTTCAGAATGCACCTCTGGTCTGTATGCACATACATAAATTATACACACAAATAAATATACATATGCACACATATATACACATATTTTTAACCAAATGCATATATATGTTTGAAGAAGATATTTTCTTGGCTTATTTAATTCCCTTAGAGAGATCTTACAGTTGTCTTCCTCTTGAAAATTCAACTTCTTTAGATAATTGTACCTACCAGACCACTAGAAAAAAAATCTACCCATATATACACTTATATACAAAACATAGTCTATTTAATGGGCATTTTCTTTCATAAGTGTTTTATAAGTATCTGTTAACGGTCAGGGTATTGTGTTGCAGGTAACAAAAACTGACGGGGTAAATTAAGATGTACTCAGAAAATCAACTGAAAATCTGAGCTTAGGGCTTAAGAATAGTCATTATTTAAGGCTACTCTAAAGAGCCAGAAATGTTGCTAGACAAGGAATGAATAAAAATGTCATCACTCCAGAGCTAGGGAGTGTGGAATTCCAATATCTTCTTTCATTCCGGCATCTCTGATATATGCTGCAGATCTTGGAAAAGAGCAGCTGATTTCCTAGGCAGAAGCTCTTCTTCTCATCTTAGAAAGTGTGAGGAATGCTAGTGTATTTAATATTATTAATGGAATGTACTCTTCCACCCAGACTGTAAAAGGGAAAGAAGTAATTCTCCAAAAGAAAGTTTATGTCTTACAGCAAAAGATAAGTGGATGTTAAGTTACCAAAAAGTACTAAATGCATGTACACAACCATCGGATGCAGAATGTATATTTGCATTCATGCTTATATTTAAGTGATTATATGTATGTTTTGTGTATCTAGATGAATCTATGCCACTTTTCAAGAAGTTCTTGTGAAGGTAGTGTCTAGTACTTCTCAATCAAGATTATAAAATTTAAATACATTTTGATACATTTGTTGATTATCTCTTTAAAAATAATTTTCCCTAATAAAGATAATTTCTTCTCTGTGGTCTTGCAGATATGGAAGGAGGGTAATACAATGAAGCAAAAGCACATTTGTTGATTTATGAGATGCCTCATTAGTGACTTGGAGATGAACATATCATTAATTTGATAATTATTGGAGAGTTGGGAGGAAATGCACAGAGAATCAGACAATGGTTGAAATTATAGTAGTACCTTGGACCTTGTGATATATATTCAGGAAGTGAATTGTAAATGTGGAGGAGTCTGACTAGGGGAAATGAACTTCTAATCATCTCGTCTACATTGTTTTTAAGATGTGTGAGTCTAAATTAAATCTTATTCAATTCTTATACTTAGTATATTTTTTTATCTTGATTTTGTTTGTAGAGGGTTTTGTTGTCAGCTATTTAGCTCTGTTATATAGAGATATACTTGATCAAATTAAACAGATGCTAAAATCATATTTGATTAAACAGAGAGGCTGTTATATTCAAGTCTAAGTGTAAATGCAATAAGAAATATTATCTAATTAGTTATTTAGATAATATTATCTATTATAATAGTTAACAAATTATTAGTTTGTCAAAAATGCTTACACTGCAGGCATTATAAGTAATTCTCTGGCACCACAGTACCCATGTAGTACCACATCCTGCAGTTCTGGCATTCTTGAATGACTTAGTCTGCTTGATCAGCCAATTAGTTGATTAATCAACCAGGCCAAAGGGGTGGGCGCTTGGTCTGGTCTCTAGGAACCCTGAGCATTGCTTGGAAGCCTCCTACACTTTGCAAGTAGGGTTGCTCTTAAAGATGTCCTGTAATCTGAAAACACTGAATTTCTGTTTTCAAAAACACTCACATTTTGAATCCTGATTTTTTTTTTGTTAGTAGGGTGATCAAGAGTTACTAATGCACATTATCTGCACTAAGTACTTTCCGTAGCAGAGAAGGGCATTTCAAAGCTAGCAGTAAAGTGTAAATTAATTGGTAGGACCCTCCCCAAACAAACAAAAAACCACTTGCCTCTCTCTATGGAATTTACTTTTAAATATAGGAACTATGGTTTTTTTTTTCTTCATGATGGTGCCATGATGGTGTTCAATTGGAATTAATCTCAACTTATTTTCCTTAACTCTCTAGTGATGGCTTACTGTTTTATTACCTCCAAAGTTGTGCAAGTGAAAGTGACAGGAAGGCCTAGCCTGAAGAACAGCTTTTGCTTTACTGTTACGGGAACATATGACTTGCCAATTATGTTAAAACGTTTTAAAACAAAGATGAGGGGGCTGGCGAGATAGCACAGCGGGTAGGGCGTTTGCCTTGCACGCGGCCGACCCGGGTTTGATTCCCAGCATCCCATATGGTCCCCTGAGCACTGCCAGGGGTAATTCCTGAGTGCAGAACCAGGAATAACCTCTGAGCATCGCCGGGGTATGACCCAAAAAGCAAAATAAATAAATAAATAAATAAAACAAAGATGAATGGCAACGCATTTGTCTCCATGGTGAAAAGTCAATGGATTTCTACCTAACTGTAATTTCCTAATGGAAGACCTTGTAGCCATGGCATTAACATACTTTGTGGAGTCTTGAAAGCAGAAATGCATAAATGGAAATGCAAGAATCACAAACAAAGATCTTGGGGCCGGAGCGATAGCACAGCGGGTAGGGCGTTTGCCTTGCACGCGGCCGACCCGGGTTCGATCCCCGGCATCCCATATGGTCCCCCAAGCACCGCCAGGAGTAATTCCTGAGTGCAAAGCCAGGAGTAACCCCTGAGCATCGCTGGGTATGACCCAAAAAGCAAAAAAAAAAAAAAAAGAATCACAAACAAAGATCTTAAGAAAGGACCTTTATGTGGAATAGTAGTTCCCTATGGCTTGGAAGTGGTCTAATGGAGCAAGTGCAGAACCAGGAGAAGCAGATCTAGGGAAAGAACTATTATTAGAGAAAGGTAAGCTGAAATGCTAAACTCTGGGGAGAGATGGGCAGGACTTCTTTCTCTGTTTTTCATTCTCTCACCCAACTCCCTTTGTGCTCCCTCCCACTCCTAAATCCCTTAGAAGTCTTCTTTATGGGAGGAGTCATTATATTAAAGGCCTTTCTTCTGTTTTTACAAAATATCCCTGGGGTAGGCTAGTATTTTCATCATTTTAGAGATGAAGTCACTAACTCACAACTATAAAAGAAAATGGCAAAGCAGAAATGAGATATTTGTTCTGTGCTGTTACCTAAAAAAAGTTCATCATATTCATGTGATTAATCCCAGAGTAAGTGGTGTGAAGGTTCAGAAATATCTGGAAAATTTCAGAAGGAAATCGCTGCCCCCACAACTCCAGTATTCAAAAAAATTTTTTTAAAGGGAAGTTTCACAATGCTATCAGAAAAAGAGAGAAGAAAAAAATATTTCACAGCCCCCTCTAACCCACCCCTCTAGCACATTTGAAAATAGTTTTTCATATTCATTCCCGAGAGGAAAATTGGGTACTATTTGGAGACCCATTATTTGGGAAGATCCTGAATCCTTACTGGAAATAGTATCTGAAGTGAGGTTTCCACAGCTAGGAGCACCATCCACCAGCAGATGCTAAGACAGCCTTGCATCGTTTATGCATAAATCAGTCACATTTGAGTTAATGTGGATGTATTTCTCTATGTAACTCCATCTGTGAGTTATGTGAGTTTCAACAATTCACAAGCCTTGGCGATCTCATGGGTATAATGAAGACCGTATTTTTGGTCCAATTAACCGACTTCGAAGACTAATCAAGGTAGGTTATGGTGTCATACTCAATAGAATTTGCATTTATATTGTATAAATTAAAACCTAGTTATTTCAGGTGAGGTCTGAGTATCACCTTTTGGAGTTACCTATTAATGTGATTTATTTAAACAACATCTGGAAATCATCTAGAGAAAGCATCTCATTGTTCAGAACTCTTCAAAACCTGTGGTTTTTATTGCTGGTCACTAATTCAATCTTTCCATTTTTGTGATTGCCACACAAAAAAAATCACAAGTGATATCTCATATGCTCTGATTACAGAAGCATCATTTACACACCTCAGGTTTAATAAATGAAAAGTTTTACTGCTTAGAAAATAAGCAAGTGTTAAGAGAAACATGGAATGCACTATCATTTTATGAAGGCTAATAGGCCTATTCTAGTTAATAGTTTTTTTTTTCTCTCTATAGCATTACCATGGAACATGAGGCTGCTTCTCCAGATGAAGCAGAGATTGAAATGTCACACCAGCATGATCAATTAGATGATGTTGACTAGAGGCATTTGCTACCCAACCTTAATCCACAAGGCAAGAATGACTGAGTAGAGAAGATTGAATACAGAGAAACCCAAAGGCAGAAGAAATCGGCAAAGGTTAGTTTAAGTTGAGATAAAGCATGTTATGAATGTTGACGCTTGACAAAGGAGGGCATCTGGATAAATGTTTATTATGATGTATACTGGTTCACTTATTTGTTCAATTCTAAGTTGCTATAAAATGAGCATAAACACCTGTAACAAAAGAAATTTGGACAGGGCTGGGAGGGGTAGGATACTTGTTTTGTATGTGCCTAGAATCTCATTTGGTCCCCCTGAACCCTGCCAGGAGTGATCTCTGAGTGCAGAGCCAGGAAGAAACTCTGAGCACTGCCAGGTGTGGCTCAGAAACCAAAACCCCAAACAAAACAAAACAAACAAATTAGAGAGAAAAGGAAGCAGATAAGATTTTCAGAAAGGTCTAGATTTTGTTTCACTTGCTTAACCAAAGAGACATGGAGAAAGATAGATGAGAAATACATGTGATTGGTAGAATGTTCTTTGAAGAAGACACAAGAAGAAGGAAATTTTAGAGTTATCTTCTAATATTTAAAGACTTGTTGAATGGAAGAAAGATTATTTTGATTGGAATAACAGAGGGAATTCTTGTAGTGGATTAATTTTTTTTTGGGGGGGGGTTAGACCTGGCAATGCACAGGGGTTACTCCTGGCTCTGCACTCAGGAATTACTCCTGGCGGTGCTCAGGGGACCATATGGGATGCTGGGATTCGAACCTGGGTCGGCCGCGTGCAAGGCAAACACCCTACCCACTGTGCTATTGCTCCAGCCCCATCTTAGTGGAATAAATCTTAATAGAAGAGATTGTGTTCCAGTATTAGGAACTTGAGCAAGGTCATAGCAAAGAGCCCTGCACAGCTGCCCAGGTATGGGTAGCCATGGCTGGAAAGGAGTTCTTGGATTACACAGGTGACCTCTGTTATCCCCCCAAAGTATGCTTGTTCTGAAAATTTCAATTAGTGTTATTCATTCTTATGAATATGCATATGCATATTCATTCTTATGCATTCTTATTTTTACATATGCAGATCAGCACCAGTCTGCATACTGATCCCTGGACTGGCAGTTATACCACAGAGGAGGCCTTTGTTATTTTCAACCTTTCTACATCAGAGGACCAGCATTGGTCCCTGGATCAGTGGTTAAAAAACACTGCTATAAGTCAAATAGGACGTTTGCCTTGCATGCCACTGACCCAGATTCGATTCCTCTGTTCCTCTTGGAGAGCCCGGCAAGCTACCAAGAGTATCTCGTTCAAACCTCAGAGCCTGGCAAGCTACCCATGGCGTATTCCATATGCCAAAAACAGTAACAACACGTCTCACAATGGAGATGTTACTGGTGCCTGCCCGAGCAAATCGATGAACAATGGGATGACAGTGATAAGTCACGTAGGAAAGATCTAAAATGGTTTTGGAGCTTGATAAGAAACAAAACTGAATGAACTTTGTTGCTGAATGGGCTCTGGTAGAATTACTCCTTTTTAATCAGTATTTATGCACATTATAGGTCTAGGAATGGTTGCCCATAGGTTTAAATTATGAGCGGCTGGGGAGGAATTTCTTGGGTCAGTCATCCCTAGAAACAAAGACATGAAGTATTTCTCCCTGATTATTAGTTGATATCTGTTGTCTCTTAAAGGACATTTTTAAAAGTCATAACTAACACTGCGGATTTACCAAGTTGTTCACAACACAGTTGTTTCAGGAATTAAATGTGTCAGCATCAATCCTATGTCCTTCCCTCCACCAACGTCCCCAGTTTCCTGCCACCTCTCCAGCCTGCCCCCTTGCAGGCACAAGCAGATTTATTTCATATTGTTTGTTATAACACACAGGCAAATGAAATGATCAAAATTTAGAAAGTTAAGAGTCGGTCTGTGATCATTGTCATATCTCACAAAGATGTTACTGAAGTCGTTGTCTGAGGAGCTACTGTGCCGGTTAGCGCTAGCTGAGCCTTCAGGGTCATTGTTTAGGCTCGTTGAACATGGTGGTCTTCTATGCAACTTTCCCATAAGATTTGCTACAATCCTACAGTACTGGCAGTACTGTGAAATTTTGAGGTGTTATGTGAAAAAGGAGCTATGGATCTGGAACTGTTTGGTGGGTTAGCAGTTTAATGTGGTTCAGTTATGGAACTGGGCATTTCTAAGTTGGAGGGTCCTGGATATGTCTGCAGGATACTGTGCCTGCAGACAAAAGAGGGGATCTTTTTGCCCCCATACTGAGAAGTCCCAGCATTTTCAATGCAGACAATTTATCTGGGAAGATTCAGCAGTGTTCTGGTTTACCAACAGTGGTATCCTGGGTTTTTTGAGATGTGATATGTTACTTTTTTGCTTTTATATTTCTTTTTATTTTCCATTCAAGCATGAGTGTAAAAGCATCCTGGTTGAGAAGTACAGTGCAAAGATCTAAAAATAAGTCACTATTTTTCTAGACACTAATTGGTGGTTTCTATTTGTGAAATAAAATGTAAAGTGTCCATTTATCACTGCTGTGGTGGAAAATTAGCAGATTTATAGGACAGCCCTTGAAATGATAAAGGACTGGGAAAAGATATTTTATACATGTATCTTAGGATGTAAATTGAGGATTGTGACCACATTTTTTCACATGCCATGTCTCCTAGCACATTTACTCGAAATACAATATGTCCATAGGCTTACAGAAGACCAACTATGTATTTTTTCCTAGCAAACCCAGCAGTGCTCAGGGATCACTCCTGGCAGGGCTTGGGACCGTATGTTGTACTGGGGATTAAACTCGGGTAGGTTTTGTGCAAGGCAAATGTCCTACCTACTGAACTATCTCTCCATCCCTCCAACTGTGGTCATATAAGTTTACCAAGTATGGAGTAGAGGATGTTTTCTATTGAGACTTGGGTCTGAGCTCTAAGATGGTTATATAGTTGGTAATAGTATACTTAGCAAATATTCACTGGATTATATTAAATCTAATGTTAGTTTCAATATAAGCATTACTGTGATAGTGAAGATCATTAAACTTTAAAATGTGTTCCCAAGGAACACTGGCATCTTCATTCAGGAACATCTTTTAAATTGGATCGCTAATTATCTGTTTAGAAGAAGAGCAGAGGAATAGTTCTGAGTACTTTATAAGGACTTACATAATTCTTGATTTCTTGCGTGCCTCACTTATGTGTAAGCAAAGTATTAAATCCACAACTCAAGGGTGAAATACCACATATATAAAAATGTGTAGGTGGAATAGAGTCTTCTCATTTGAAATCTTGATTTTTATCTAATTGCAAAGTTTATGGTAATTCTAGTTTTGCACCATCCATTTTCTGATTAAAAAAAAAAATTCCTGTGCGTGCTGGTATGTACTGCCATCCTATCATAGTACCTAGGTGAAATTGTTTCTGGCAAAGACCATAGAAAAAAGTCTTTTGAGGGCTGGAGTGATAGTGCTGTGGGGAGAGCACTTGCCTTGCACATGGCAGACCCAGGCTCTGTCCCTTGTGCCTCAGATGGCCCCCTGAGCCCACCAGGAATAATCCCTTCAAGCAGAGCCAAGAGTAAGCCCTGAGAATGAGTGGGTGTGGTCCAAAATCGAAAACAACAAAAAAATCAAATTAAAACTTTTTTTCATTAAAAAATTAACTGGGGAGCATAGTTTTAGAATAGTGCTAAGAGGAATAAATAGTTTCAAATTGGATTGTGATTATAATTATTCAGTTAGGAAAGTTTGCAGTTGTTTTTTTCTTTTTGGTTTACACTTAGCCATGTTCAGGGGTTACTCCTGGCGGTGCTCAGGGGACCATCTGGGATGCTGGGAATCAGACCTGGGTCAGCCACATGCAAGGCAAATGCTCTACCTGCTGTGCTATTGCTCCAGCCCCGCTTTAGTAGACAATTGATCACCACTTTTCTAGTATCTATAACCCTTCCCACTTCACCTCCATTCCTTTTGTTTATTTTGGGGCTACACCCTTTGGTGCTCAAGGTTTATAACACCATTTCCGTTCTTCTTTTGGAGGAGTCGGGGAGAAGAGGGTGCATACCCAGAGGTGCTCAGGGGTTACTCCCGGTTCTGGTCTCAGGATCACTCCTGGTGGTATTTGAGACCATTTGGGGTGCCTGAGATCCACCCAGGGTCATCTGTGTGCTTTCTTGTATTATCTCTCTGGTCTATTATCTCCATTCTTAGCTAGGAAGTCTAAGTGACTTTTACTCTACTGTGTCTCAAACTATATAATCAGGTAGTTTCTGACTGGTTTAGTCTGATGGGCACACTGCAGCCTCCCTATTCGTATAGGAGGAGCTCATACCACAAACAGGCCAGTGAGAATGTGGACTCCAGAAGAGGCATTTTTGTCCTCTGGATGTGTCACGCATATGTGAAGGCTGACACCGCTGCAACCATTTTGCCACCTTGAGGGAGATTTCACATCCTGAGAATAGGAAATTCACTAGCATTCAAGTGTTTAATTTATTCACCTTAGAAAGAGGTGAGTAGTACCTTTCTCTTGATTTGGTGTGAAATCCAATTGTTTACCTTTTGTAAAATGCTTGAAATAGTAGACAGGCTGAGCATGTGTTTTGCATGCAGAAGTCCTGAGTTTGATCCCCAGTTCTGCATGGTCTCCCGAGCTCTACTGGGAGTGACCCCCCAAGTTGACAGCAGCCTCTAAATAGTGCCATGTGTTACTTCCCTGACCCCAAAAGAATGGCAGCTAATCAATATGTTTTAATTTGAATTTAGAATAGATGGGTCATAGGTTAGCTCAGGAGAGAGGCATGGGATGAAGAGGGTGAGAGTTAAAGAGGAACTTCCATTCTTTCACTCTCTATACCTCTATATGGGTAATATGTTAATTTGTATTAATCTATTATATATAAATATGACCCGAACTGTCTGTTTAATTGCATTTTATTTCTTAAATTATTTCTTTCACACCGACTTTCTATTCAAATGGAATCTGCAAACTCTTGGTTGAGTTTTAGGTATCACACAGAATTTTTCCTCTCAGGTTGTTCATGTCACCATGTCAGACATGAGGTTTTAGGGACTGACCTCTGAGTGCAATCTGCAAACTAGCAGCACCTCTGGATACCCAAGTTCGTTCTTGCTGAACCTCAGCTCTGTCTTGGAAGAGTTTCACTGAGGAGAAAGAGTTGAGGGTGAGAAGAGTGAGAAGGAGAGTTAGTAAGGCTATTTCCTGGCAGTGCCCCTAGACTGGGTGTGTTTTCTCGTGGTAACTGATCTGCATACATCTGTTGGGTGCAGTTAGAAGTCTGAGCTAACACTCCCTGCATATGCCTGTGTCTGGAGGCCCAGGACTGCGCACACAGAACCTCGAGTGCTGTTCCCGCTGTCCTAGTAACATCTTTCCTTCCATACCATTCTCTATTCATTTATTATTCTGAGGATAACAAGCTTAGCAAAGATAGAGAATAATGGCTAGAATCAGTTCTAGACGATGTAGAGAATTGATTTTTTTTTTTGAAAACTGGTTTCAGTTTTAGTAAAAGATTAGTCAGGTTTTTGGTTAAATATGGCAGAATGCAGACATCTATTTATATTCTCCTAGTGCTTTGAAAAATATAAGAACCATGTGTGTATTATTATAAATATACATTTAGAATAGAAGGGTCATAGGTTAGCTCAGGAGAGAGGCAGGGATGAAGAGGGTGAGACTTGAAGAGGTACTTCCATTCTTTCATTCTCTATACATCTATATGGGTAATATGTTTTTTTTACAGTAAATTTATCTGTTCGTTTAATCTTAAGAAGTTGATGTAAAAATGACAATAGTTCTATACAGATTAAAGGTGATACTTTTAACAATAATTATCCAGAGGAAATCACTGTACTAATCATCAGTATGCAACATATTATATTAAATATTCATAAGTGAATATTAAATAAGTAAATATTTATAAGTAAATATTAAATAAGTAAATATTTATAAATATTAAATAAGCAAATATTTATAGGTAAACATTAATTTTTTTTATATTTGAGTGACCTCTTCATTCAGGTGCTTTCAGAGTTTTCAAACCTTTGATGTTGACTGTACAGCTGGCTCTATTTGGGACATTATATACACTAATGTTTCTGAAAGGCACCCATACTTTTTCTTTTTGTACAAGCCCTCTTGCCTTATTTTCAGTACTATAGATTGAGTTCTAGTCACATCTGCAATGAATATTTTCCCTGGAAGATTTCATTTGAGATAAAACAGCATGTTGGATTGCCTGGATATTTATGGCGTTTGGCTTTTACTGCTTCCTCTTGAATGAGAGTCATTTGTTTTGTGAATGGAACTTTGCAATAACCTCACACTTGTGATCATTAAAATTTTCTGCCACAGCTGTAACTATCAGCTCATGAAAAGTACATATTTCCAGCAAGATGGATTTAGGAGGTCATCCAGCCCAACCTTTTCATTGATGCATTGGGAAAAGTTGGTCCGAGAAAAGAAATTCCCAAGGTCCCTCTATTACTATTAAGGGCAGGCGTGGGGACTGGAAACAGTTTTTCTGGCTCATTCTGCTTCCTGCCACATGATGTGATGAGAGTCAGTCTCTTTGCTTGACTTGAATTCTGGAAGCCAGAAATAAGGTTAAACCGTGTCAGGACTCCCGGAAATCTAGACAATAGGAAATGAAGGTAGTGGAACAAATTGTGATAGAAATAAACAATAACATGACAATAACATGCAGGTTAAATGAAAGGAACTCTTACATCTGTAGCAGCATTTAGAAATTGTTTAACTTTTTAATCATTGTGAATTGCAGAGTTACAAAGTTAATTATTATTACGTTTCAGGCATACAATGTTCCAGCACCAGTCCCTCCACTAGTATGCATTTCCCTCCACCAGTATCCCCAGTTTTCCTCCTGTCACCAGCCTGTGTATAGAGCTGGCATTTTCCCTCTTCACCTCATCCTAGTGTTCTCTTCCCTAGTTTATGCCCCAACCTCCAGCCCAGTGGCAAACTTCTGATGATTTGTTACAGATATTCAATATTCCATGCCAGTCCCACCACCACTGTCACCTTCTCTCCATTATTGTTTCCATTTTCCCAACCCCTCAAGCCTGCCCCTGAAGCAGGCCCAAAATAAATGGAATGATAAAAATATACTTCAAGAAAAGAAAATTTTTGAAAATTGTTGCATCTCACCATGGGGATATCAGGTCGTTGTCTGAAGGTTTACTAAACTGTTATTTCAAGGTGAGCCTTCTGTGTTAATGTTTTTGTTAGTCGAGATTTGTTGGTTTCTGCATTACATTCCCATACAATTTGGTATGTTTCAACTGGGATGTTAGCATAGTAGAGTTTGGAGATGTTGCCACAGAAAATCCAGACTATTTAAGTGAGTAGTCCGGCCGGAGGCATGGTGGCAGACAGATGTGAGGGTGTGAGTGTGGCTGCTGGAGCTTTATTAGGGCAGAAACTTGACCTGTTCCCTTCCCAAGATGGCCCAGGTGGTCTTAGCTAGTACTAGGTAGCTGAGAAATGTTTGCAGTTAGTTTATATCTTTCGAGATGTATTTAGGAGTCTCTTCAACACAGGGTTGGTAGATGAGCTTACATGGTGGCAGCGGTGGATGTGACTGTGACTATGTCTAGTAACTTTATTTATTTTTTTCTTAATTAATACATTTATTAAAAATATAGACTAATGGTCCTGTGCTTAAATGTCATCGTGGTTGTGTGCTGGCTTTCATAAAACAACTGGCTGTAAGAAACTCTTCAACAGACCGAAGTAAAAAGGGGACCAGGAATGGCAAGACAGTGTCACCACAGACATAATTCCCTTATAATTGATACTTGCTAGAAAAGGAAATTTGCCATTATTTACCATTATACCAACATTGACAGAGGCTGAATATCACAGGCATAAGGGCGTTCTAGGACCACAAAATAGCTTTTTCAGATGTTCCAAATAGTTTCATTTCAGCTATAAAGGTCAGTCACCAGAGTCAGACTTGTTTCATGACAAGTAGGATTTTTAGGTCCATTCAATCAGAGTCTCTTACATCTTTCTGGGCCTACTCATTTGCAGACAGGAGGAGAAACTGTAACCAGATTCTTCATATCCTGCATTCACATGTGATGACCAGTCTTCATATACTGTCCAGCTTCTTTAAGATAAAAGGAGTGACTCGCAGCAGGGCCACGTAGATGAGGTAGGTCCGTATGGAAGATCACGTCCTCGTGCATCTTCTGTTTCATCTCCTTGGGGTCCAGCTTCGGCGCGAGGCCCTCGATCCGGAACATCGTGGAGCAGCCTCTCGGGTCTCAGCACGGCCGAGCTCGGCGCTCCCAGCTGGCCGCCGCCTGTCTAGTAACTTTAAAAGATAATTTCCCCACTGCTTATCAAATCAACAATGCTCAATTTATATGATTGAAAACTTAAGGAGAAGAGAAAATTTCTCTTAATTGCACTGTCAGAAAATGAACCGTATTTGTATTTTGGCATCAGCATGCGTAGACTTAGAAACAATCGAATCCGATCATATGACACAAAATTTGGTGTCAGACTTGTCTCATTTACTAGTATGTGTTGAACACTTTCATTGTCATGGAATGTTTTGCAAAAATATGCTCTAAAAATTGTTTGGCTGGACTGGAGCAATAGTATAGCAGGTGGGGCACTTGCCTTGCATACATCAGACCTGGGTTTGATCTTCGGCACCACACATGTTCCCTGAGCCCCACCAGGGGCCCCTGAGTGCAGACAGGAGTAAATCTGGAGCACAGCTGGTATGGCTCAAGCAGTGGTTTGGTAATCCCCTTGGGCATGTCTGGCTTTTGTGTTGGTATGGTTTTTCCATCATGAACTATTAGAGCTGGGCACTGCGGACTAAATCATGATATAGGATTAAGGCAGAAGGGTGCTCAGGTTTGCTACTGCCACCTGAGATATCCGAGGAATGAACAGTGACAACAGCAGTGGAAATCTGTCAGTTCTCTACCAGCAGCCATGCAAGGTCATTTACAGACACGCGACAGGAAGTCGATTGAAAGCACATGCTTCTTAAAGCATGGCAACAGTGTCTTGCTTTGTCTCTTTCTCAGTATAAATTTATGATGCAAAGCACTGTGTAGATGCTGCACAGGTCCTTTGAGATTGCAGGAGATAAAAAGTGCCACAAGGTGGAAGTGACTGAGACATCAGAACTCGGGACTTGAAACTCCCCCCCACCCTGCTGCCCCATAGTACCCTGCCTTTTGGACCATATCCCCACTTCTTATTCTTCCATGAGAAATGGGGAAGTTAAAGGAAGAAGGGGTGATACTTCAAACAGTTCAGTTGGCTCCACATTAATCAATTTTAATCAATTTCTTTGAAAGGTGCGATGAGGAATGAGGTAAGGCACTTGAAATGTGTGCCTTTGTTTACTTCATGGGTTCCCTGTGGCCAGAGATAATTGGGAACTTCCTATGTAGGAAGCACCAACATAACTTCAGAGATAAAAGTCAAATCCAGCATCAAGGCTGGTTTATCACTTGGGACTACACAAGGCACAAATGATTAGAGAGGCCCCCACATCTACAAAGTGCTAAGAGAACAGGGCTGGACAGAGATAAAACCTGGCCTCCCTCTGATGCCTTTCCTTCTCTCTTCCCCCATTTCCATTCATTTCTACTGTATTGATCATTAAAAATGAATTATACCTCTGCTCTAATGAATCTGGCAATTCAGGTAGGAAGCACAGAATTTAGAGATTGGAAGAGTTTATGTAAAGATGCTCAGAAGTGTTCCTGAGACTGATAATACTCATGAGATGCTCCAAGCAATAAAGATGCAGAGGCATTTTGCCTTTCTTTGTGGGTTGGGTTGATGATGAGTCTGTCGCCAGCAGGGCATGGATTCCTCCTGTGCAGAAATGCCAAATCTGCAGCTCTTGGTGGGGGATGAGCTGGGAATGTGATTTCTTCCTTTCTCCAGCAATTTTCTGCCTGCCTGCATGAAATGCTAATGAACATCTCACACATGACAGAGCAATGAGATGTATCCTTATTTTCACTATTTTTGGTAGAGTCTGACTTTACCAAGTCTGGGTCTTAATGTAGCAATGATGGCACGTCTAGCCGACCCTTCCTTTTCCTTCAGATTGATACTTCATATGCTCCTCTCTGTGTGCCAAGCTGATGTGTGTGTGTGTGTGTGTGTGTGTGTGTGTGTGTGTGTATGCATGAAGTAAGTTCTGTATTGTTTTGGCATCTCTGCCTTTCCTCTCATTACACCATAGCTCTGTATCCAAGCCTAAAATTTAATTTTTTGTTTTATTTTGTTTTGGTTTTGGACCAAACCTAGTGGTGCTCAGGGCTTATTCCTGGCTGTGTGCTCAAGTGATCACTCCCCGTGTACTCAGGGGAACACATAGGGTGTCTGGGATCAAACCCAGGTTGTCTATATGGAAGGCAAGCACACTATCTGCTGTACTATTGCTCAGGTCCTGAGTCTCTAAAATCCAACCAGAGTTAAAGTCAGTCTTGAGCAGTTATTTGGAGGTTCTAGCAAGGGAACACAGCTACTTGTATACCCTCGACTGAAGAACAGTCTGTCTCTATTGGGGAACAAGCAGCTTCATGAGAGACCACACAGAGCAGTGAGGGAGAAGGGGACACCCACCGAGGCAGCCAGATCAGCTGAATCAACCCTGGTGACCAATGGGGTGACAGATGTCTCAGCCTGTTTGCCCTCATATCTTCAAGTCAGTCTTGGAACTTCAGTCTCTACCCAATGCATGCTGATCAGTGATGATCAGTTGTCCATGAGGAGAAAAGAAGCCAGATTGTATTTATTTATTATTTCAACTAGTTGGGAGGTCACGTGGGAGTGGAACATAATTATGAACAGCAGGTTAAATGCCCAAGTGATTTTTTAATTACACCATCAAATGAATTTACCCGTAGGAGGTATGGAAGTGAAGACTGAGCTTGGGTTCATAAAATTTGACAGAGGGCTGTGGTTGATTGATGGTGCCAGTGGGAGAGCTTAATTTGGTGCATAGTGACTTTTATTTATGCACTCAATTGGTGGGTACCTGGATACTCTTACTGGGTCTTCATAAAGCCCTCCTTCAGACTCCGTGGGTGACAGAAGAGGCCATGAAGCTTGAGGGTGGTGTCTTGCTAACTGCAGAGATAGTTAGTGATGGTGCTTTGGGAGAAAGCATCAATCAGCCTTGACCCATGAGGATTCAAACATGCAGAGTGGGGATTCATCTACTTCCTGTTTGCATTCCAGTGATACTTGTATCTCTTAGACACTCTATATTTATGTTATAGAAGAGTGAGAACAGAAAGAGATGGATTTTTAAAGGGCAGCACAGTGTAGCTCCAGCCAAACAAATATACAAATATACCGCAGGATCTATTCCTTTGCATAAATCAGGCTGGCTCAGGGTTCCCTACTTCTTTTCCTTCAGACTTCATGTTCCATCTTCACCTTCTGCTTTCTTCATTTATCTTCCTGGTGACCTACGAAATGCTAGCGTGTTCACCAAGCTGTTGGTGGAGGAATCCTGATACTTTAGTGATGCATGTGGTATGGTGATATTGTATCCCAAATGTGTATAAACATTTACATTTTTGCAATCCAAGATTGCCTCAACACAAAATATAGCAAAAATTGATTATAGGATTGGATATTAAAATTAGAATATGAACGTTATTAACTATAAAACATACTAGTTACATGATCTTTTAATAACTCACATACCCAAGAAGAGAAGAGTTTCTTTAGTTTTTCATGGTTTCTGTCTTTCATAAAGGAAAGAAATTAAAAAGTGTCACAGGTGGATCAATAACATATGAATATGTTTTACCTGTTTTAAACCTGGTTTCAGAAGAGCCCAGCACATTATTCAGAATAATTCTGAGTACTAAGAATGATGGGCTTAAAAGATCTATATTCAAGGGCTTCGATGTTTAAAAGAGACAATGGATAAATTAGCATTTGTGGCTAGAAGATCAAGGACATTTTATAGAATATTAGGAAAAATGGAAGAATGCAACATAAGTCAGTCTGCACACGTGAATCCAGTAATAGGAAGTAGGAGGTCAGAATTGAATAGTGCTTTTTTGGGCTTGGGGTGTGTGTGTGTGTGTGTGTGTGTGTGTGTGTGTGTGTGTGCGTGCGCGCGCTTGTGTATATGTGTGTATGTGCCACACCCAGCATTGCTCAGGGCTTACTCCTGGCTCTGCACTCAGCAATGATTCCTGAGGGGCCTGGAGGATCCTATCTGGTGCTGGGATGAAACCTGGGTCAGTTGCAGACAAGTGCCCATCCGGTGTACTGCCTCTCCCGCCCCAAGGAGGTCAGAGTCACAGCAGATAAATCCATAGACTTCCCTTCTCACAGAAGAATAAGGATTTCAATATAAACAGACTCCAAAAAGGTTTCAAAATATCACAGCCGTGGATTATAAAGAAAGTTATAAGTGTCTAAGGGAGAGTAGGGTTGCCCTTCTAGCCTATTTTTAATATTTAAAATATCACTTGACTTTGAAAAAGATTTTTTTTAAAGAATTTGGAAAACCTACAAAGGGAGAAAATAAAGACAAATAATAATCTCATTTTACAGACTTCACATTCTGACATACTGACTTTCACTTCTTTCATCTTATTTTAGAATCCTCTTACCCACTGAGACTACTGAAATTTCATATTCTTCTGTATATGTTTATTGAAGTCCAGTTTTCTCATATATTCAGGAAGTCTTTATTTTAGATATAACATTGATTTTTGGACACATTGTTAGTTTACATGCTGCTATGAAAGAAAAAAAAGGAGGAAAGGAGAAAAAACCTCCAATTAAGCTATGACACAAAGTCTTACTGATTGCTTCTGTGACACATTTGCTAGCCATGATACCAGCCTTTTGATGCTTTGACATTTCTTTCATCTATTCTTTGCTTTAGTGTTACTGCTTGACATGCAGAAGATGTTTCTTTTCCATACTCCTCTTTTTCCTTCAACTGTCACTGTCACTGTCGTCTCCATTGCTCATCGATTTGCTTGAGCAGGCACCAGTAACGTCCCATTGTGAGACTTGTTCTTACTGTTCTTGGCATATTGAATATGCCTCGGGTAGCTTGCCAGGCTCTGCCGTGTGGGTGAGATACTCTCTGTAGCTTGCCTGGCTCTACGAGAGGGGCAGAGGAATTGAACCTGGGTATAATTGCAGCAATGTAATAGTTGAGGTTTCATAAAACATTTATAATTTGTTGGCTTGGAACAAAATATGAAATAGTGAACCTTCCTCCTAAGCTGAATGTTTGCTGTCCCCAATGGAAATTTACCCACTGTTGCTCTGCTCACCTGTATTTTTGTGTTTACAGTAATATCCATCTCAATACTGAATCACACTGTTACTTTTGAAAATGTTGAGCACAGCGGGTAGGGTGTTTGCCTTGCACGCAGTTGACCCGGATTCAATTTCTTCATCCCTCTCGGAGAGCCCAGCAAGCTACCAGGAGTATGCCGAGTGCATGGCAGAACCTGGCAAGCTACTTATGGCATAATTGATATGCCAAGAACAGTAACAACAAGTCTCACAATGGAGATGTTACTGGTGTCTGCTCGAGCAAATCGATGAACAATGGGATGACAGTGCTACAGTGCTACAGTTTATTTGTTGAGCCACATCTGTCAATGCTCAGAGGTTACTACTGGATCTGCACTCAGCAATTACACCTGGCAATGCTTGCGGGACCATATTGGATGTCAGGGATCAATTCTGGGTTGGCCATTTGCAAGGCAAGGACCCTGACTGTGGTACTCTCTCTCTCCAGAAACCGCAAAGGCATTTTAACTAGCAATAAAATGAACATGTGTAGTACCACCGATGTACATAATTTGATGGAGATAATAGCAAAATGAACATCTGTGACCAAGTTTATGCCTGTCTGGTAATGACAGCTGCTTTGTGCCTACTGTGTGGCTGATGGGGATAATATAAGGCTGGCTAGTATCAGACAAATTTCAATTTCAGGGCTGCTAAAGTGGAAAGAAAGGTGAGTATTGGCATCAAAGTCCATATCTGATTTCATTCAGCATTTAAAAACATCTTGGGTCTTTATAAAGATACCATTACTTAAAAAAATAACTTTTTCTCTTCTAATAAAAAATTTCATTTAGGGTAGTGCTTCCTAAATGACACTCAGGAGCCCTGGAGGCCCCTCCCAGCAACTCTTGGTCAATTGGGCTGGTGGGTCAATGTGAGGGTCTGAGAAGCCGGTGCTGGGGATTACCTGGGCACACTGGCAATGCCTGGGCACTTCCAGGGCTACATCCTGCAATGCTTGAGTGATGGGTGGTAGTGGGGCCAAATCAGCTGGATGCAAGACATGTTTTCTAAGCCCTGCACTATCTCTCTGGTCCTGAAAATGTCTTGATTTTTGAGTTGGTATCAAAGACATTTTAAAAATCTAGATTCTAAGAATTAAAATTATTCAAAGAACAGAGACATTTGTCATGTTTGGGGCATATACTTTCAAATTAACTTTACAGGAAAACAATGAAAATGTATAGGTTCTTTTTTAAAAAATTTTTATTGAATCACCACTTGGAAAATTACAATGCTTTCAGGCTTAAGTCTCAGTTACACAATGCTGAAACAACCATCCCTTCACCAGTGCCCATATCCCACCACCAAAAAAACCCCCAAAAACACAGTACACCTCCCATCCTGCCCCCCCCCCCCCCGCACCGCTCCTGCCATGTAACTGATAAATTTTACTTCACTTTCTATTTACTTTGGTTACATTCAATATTTCAACACAAACCTCACTATTATTGTTAGGAGTACCCCACTAGTCAGACCTGTTGTGAAGAGGTATGAGGTTTTGGATTTCTGTACTTTAGCAACTAAGTCCAGGGAGATTTCTTCTAGATATTGGATCATTGCAAGCTTGTAAACCCCATCTGTGGTCGTCATAATATGGTGGTCACCACACCCTTCACCCCTTCACCCCTGGCAAGAAAGAGGCGAGAGAGAAATACCTTTCCCCTCCTGGGCGGGTATGGGGCTGCGGCTTAGTTCTCAGTCTGAAGACATTCTGTGAGGAGCTGCCCATGCCGAAAAATTTAGCTGGCATCTGGAGTCACGCTCATGCAGCTGCGGAGACCGCACACATGTGCAGCCCCCGGGATCACATCTTGGTGGCAGGAGGGGCCGGTGCCTCCCACCTTCCCAAGAGCACCCTCGTGTCCTATTGCTACAGTTGTAAATCCCATCTGTGGTCCTCATAGAAAATGTATAGGTTCTTAAACAATCTTATTTCACCTTCCTAAATTTGAAATCACTGGAGAGTAAGTGGAATCGACAACCAACAAGATGGTACCAGAGGTTTGAAGTTCTGGCATGTGGCTTCGTAGGTTATACAAGATTGTAACTCCCACTTTGGGCCTCATATTCTAGGGGAGGTCAAGCACTGTATGAGGAAGGTCCTCAACATCCTGTGGAGAAAAAAGCTGATCCTTACCTGAAGAGGCAGTTTATGAGTAAACCTTGAAATGGGTCCCTTTCCCACAGAGCAACAGTGCTGCTTACAAAGAAAACCACTAAAACTGTTCTAAATTCCACAAAGGAGAAGGAGGAAAGTTGACATGAAATATTCATTAGTATTATAAAATATTATATGCCCCTCTCTGATGCATCTTAATTATTGAACAGAACCACGTGAATTAGTGAGCATTCCTTTTGCAGTGGATTGCTTCCATTGTCCTTAAGTCAGATGTATCTGTTATCTGTATGGCTTTGGCTCTTTGCCTCATATATAAATACTTAGTGTGGGTTGGATACAAATCCAGGTCCAATTGGATATTATTACTTATTGAGATATTAAGAAAAACAGAGGGTCGAATATCTGCACATTATGAATAAAGGTTCCGGTACAATTTGATTCAATAGGATTGAGGATTGGACTGGAGCGATAGCACACAGCGGGTAAGGTATTTGCCTTGCACGTTGCTGACCCGGGTTTGATTCCTCCGCCCCTCTTGGAGAGCCCAGCAAGCTACTGAGAGTATTCTGACCGCATGGCAGAGCCTGGCAAAATACGTGTGGCGTATTCGATGTGCCAAAAACAGTAACAACAAGTCTCTCAATGGAGACGTTACTGGTCCCCACTGGAGCAAATAGATGAACAACCAGATGACAGTGCTACAGTGTTATAGTGGATTGAAGACTAACATATTGGGGGTTAACTCAGTATGTGTCAGGTGGTATGAGTAGAGTGGTGACTAAGACAGATGGTCTTCTTGACCTGTTTAAATTTGCAATTAAGGAACAGAAAAATGCATCCCAGCTCTCCTGAAATATATCCTCAACTTCTGTCATAAAAAAATAAGTATTTAAGGCATGCAAAGGGTGCTGAAGTTAGGAGACGACTCTACCATGTCTCACTGGAGAAGTTCTTCTCTTTCTTACAGAACATTTCTTAAAATTTATGGGCTGGAGTGATAGTATAGCAGGCAGGGCATTTGCCTTGCAAGTGGCCGAGCTGGGTTCAATCCCCAGCATCCTATATGGTCCCCCAAGCACCGCCAGGAGTAACTCCTGAGTGTAGAGCCAGGAGTAACCCCTGAGAATTGCTGGGTGTGACCCCCCTAAAAAAATTCATGCATGGAGTCATTTGATCACTTGATGTACTTGTTGTTTTGAGGGTTGAGAGTGTTTGACTCTGTGGACTGGAAATACTTCATTGGCTCCTGGGATATTTAGCAAACTAGTCATCAACATAACTTTCTGATTCTTAGAACAGGTAGCTCTATCTTCTTCAAGGTAAACACAGGACTTAAAAGATCTGTGTCCCCTAGCAGGAATGGAAACACTTCCTCGGTTAATGCTTTCTTCCTCCTTGGTAACTTATTTCTACATGTCAACCTGATCATCCT
Organism: Sorex araneus; assembly: GCF_027595985.1. NCBI lineage: Eukaryota > Metazoa > Chordata > Mammalia > Eulipotyphla > Soricidae > Sorex > Sorex araneus. The sequence goes on along the minus strand of NC_073302.1, from coordinate 271,925,908 downwards.
CAGAGATCTGATAAGGGGAAAATTGCACAAAGTAGAATGCTTAGACTTAGAGGACCTAAGTTGAATCTGGTTCTCACGTCTTAGTTGCTTGTGATGTTTTCTTGGTCATCATCCTTTCATCCTTTTACTAGCAACCTTATGATACTTATGCTATTCAACCTATTTAATACTTGATAAATGGAAGTTAGCAAGGTCAGGTAATTTCCCCAAGAGCCAGTGCTCAAGTCTGTGAAGCCTGACTTCAGCACCCAATCTTAAGACCTCCTTCATGCCTATCACCAAGAGCTGAGTAGAGTATTTGGTGCGTGGAAAATCTGCAATAAAATATAGCTATTATCCCCATTTCTATGACTCAGAACCAAGATGATGGGACTATTTATTAAAGGCAGAAACAAAACCTCAATGACCTGTGTTAGGTTTATTTTGGAGTAGTAAATCATTCGCTGTGAACCTCTGACCTCAATGCTATGTAAAGTGAACCTTGATGAGAGTGGTAAATGTCATTTGTAATTGGAAGATCTAATTTTTATAATTCTATTTCCACTTTAATGAATAATTACACTTTTGACATTTTAAGTTAATTCTCTAGATAGCCCTGGATTGACATATGTGATACGAGGACTCTTCAACCAAGAACTGGAATATAGACATAAATCCCTAATCAATGAGTTATGGGTTCTGTTAAAAGGTTAAACTTAAATTAAATATCCACAATTAGTAATGTTTTGGGTGCATATTCTACATATATTAAAGTTAGGCAAAATGTATACAGATTTATAGATTTTTTTCTAATGGCAATCATATAAATTCTTAGATATTGAGTTGCATCATGGAAAAGGTAATCTCATGTCCTTATTTCCTCCTCTATTTTTTTTATAGCATTTCAGAGGTGAATCCACCACTAACACATCCTGTCTAAATTCACTTGTTTTTCACTCACATTTTTATTGTTTCTTAAATCACAATGGAGAGATGTTGTCTTTATTATTTATTTTTTGCCTTTAAGTGAGAGATAGATGCTATTTAGGTGTCATGTTTAAGAATGTCTTTTTCTATCCCGTGTCATTCTTTTCAAACCTAGCTAAAAAGTTTAAGTTTGGTCCAGATCATCTTACTGGAGTGGAGAAATGACCCAGTGACTCAGCTATGAGGATAGCCATCCTCACAAGCCTTTTGGGCAAATTTTGAGCTTGTGAGACAAGAAATATGTGTGTTATGTTATACTTGCCACACTCACTGTCATTGTCATTGTTATGCCATTGTTCATCTATTTGCTCGAGTGGGCACCAGTAACATCTCCATTCGTCCCAGCCATGAGATTTTAGCAGCCTCTCCTTACTCGTTCTTCCCAACGGTGTCATATTGGAGGCTCTTTCTGGGTCAGGGGAATGAGACCCATTATTGTTACTGTTTTTGGCATATCAAATATACCATGGAGAGCTTGCCGGGCTCTGCCTTGCACTTGCCACACAAATATAAAAATTTAATTCAGATGTATAATAATAAACCCATTTGAAAGGTATTTTTGAAATCATTCTGAAATAAACATATTGCTGGAAATACCTGTGACTATGCAGATTTATACTAGTACTTAAGGGATAGAGAGAAACTAGTGGACTTGTCTCTGAAAACCATCTTACTCAGGCTAGGGCTTGGTTTATAAACAAAATTCCAAAGCTTTGAAGGACAATGAAAAATGAAAGTGTAAATGAAAATATTTTGGTTTTTGCAGGAAAAAGAGAACCCACCATCCCATACTTACACAAAAACTTCTAAGCATACAAGAGAACTGATTTCATTTCTAAAGTGTGTTAGTTCTGAGATGAGAAAAAGCAGAATTCAGGTCAGGAAACTAATTGGAATAATTTATTGTTCATGGTTTGGTGTGCTCTTTTTTCGCTCCAGTGTTCATTAGTCTTAAAGTCCAATAACAAATATAAACAAGTAAACAAAACAAACAAAAAAGACACATTTCTTTTAATTCTGCACCACCATGAATGAGAATGCATGGCAGATTTTTTTTTCCTTTTTGGGTCACACCCGGCGATGCACAGGGTTTACTCCTGGCTCTGCACTCAGGAATTACCCCTGGCGGTACTCAGGGGACCATATGGGATGCTGGGAATCAAACCTGGGTCGGCCGCGTGCAAGGCAAACGCCCTACCTGCTGTACTATCACTCCAGCCCCTGCATGGCAGATTTTTAAAATATTGATCTCTTAATGATCCAGCATGTAATTAGGCCTGACCCACCACTATCCATTGAATATCTTTTTCTATTTAAATATATGACCAAATCTGAAATTTTAGCAGAGAGAGAATTCATCCAATGCTGAAGTCTGTGACTCTTGCATGTTATTTATTGAAAAGCGTAATAGTCAAGAAAGGAAGAGTCAATCTTAGGAACCTAAGAATATTGAATTAAATAACTCCACTTAATTTTATTCAAGTGACTGAAGACTAGACAAATTTGTTTTCATCTGTAGTGTGGTACTGTTTGTAAGAGAGACAATTTATGTGACTCAGCACTTAATCTGTCTCATAAAAAAAAAGATAACGGTTCTTGCTATTGTTACTGAAACGCATAATTTCAAGCTCTTCTCCCCAATACATTTAAGCATAGTAGAGAACTCTATAATATATATGGGCAGACAGGTGTAAATCTTTCACAAAGTTATTAATGGTGGCAGAAATGGAAGGTTATTCTAGCTTAAAAACTGGAGAGCATTTACAAGCACTCCTTTTGATTTTACCCAGGTACAAAGGTCTGGGAAATGTTATATTTAAATATACTAGATATGTTTATGGAGCTCTTACATCTTTGTCTTATACTCTAGTTCCCTCACATAGTATTGCTGTCAACTAACTACTTAGAACTGATGAGCAGTGGGGAAATGTTTTATAAAACTGCAGTTCTCCTTTCTGACAACAGTTTCTTTTGTTTAATTCAAATTTCTAAACAAAGAGTGTGATTTCTTTGACTACATTTTATCTCTAAAGCATGGCAAGTACCAATACCTTTCATATGCTATGAAAGCACATATTTCTGGACCCAGCTTCATTTAGAACAGCAAAGATGGGACAACATGAATATTTTGTCTGCCACTGTGAGGGAGAGGAGGTGAGACCAGTATGAAGGAAGTCAGATGGATAGAGTTCCAACAGTACCAGGGAGAAAGAGTAATGACTTGAATTGGAGTAGAGGATGGATGGTAGAGGAAACAGGATATTCTTGGAAATAGAATTTTGTTTTGTTTTGTTTTGTTTTGGGGCCTCACCTGGTTTTGCTTAGGTCTCACTCCTGCATTCGGGAGTCACTTCTGACAGTGCTCAGGGGAATGTGTGAGATGCTAGACATTGGATCCAGGTTGCCTGCATGCAAAGCAAGCTCCTTACCTTCTATACAATCTCCCTGGCTCCAGAAATACTGCTCTTGAGGGGGAAAGAGGATGATGTCATAAATGTCTTCCTTGGATGACAGTGACTGGTGATTGAGATAACAAAGGCAGATGAAAAAATGTTGCTATGAAGTTTTGAAAGGTCTCCCTGATGTATGCTTGTGTTTTTGTGAGGAGTTGAGTTACAAAGGAACTCTGAATTGGAGAGTTGAAATTGACTGTATTTGTGAGCACAGAGTGTGGTTTTGCAAGTGGACAGGTGCTAGACACCCCATCTTGTTACCTGCAGAGTTTTTATGTCTTTTTTCTCATCCCTTTTGCCTTTCTCCTAACTCCAAGAAATGTTGCTGTAAACTGTGTGTTTAGTATTAAACTGGAAGCCAACCAAAAGTGAGACGAAAAGAAACAGACAGTAGATGTCTTTTGCCTGATGATATAGATCGCTGAAGGTCTCTGATACACAGTGGTATCATCTTAAGATTCACAAAAAAGAGGTTGGTGTGGTTCAAGAACTACAAAATACCACTGATGCCAGCAGGACATCACATATCTGGACCCCCTTTCTGCTGCCAGCCTATGATTCTTCCTTAATTTGGCTTATTTCTACCAGCCTTCATAAACTCTGAGTCCCAGTCTGCTCAGGGGAAGGAGGTGGTGGCAATCCATCTTCTTCTATGGGTTAGAACCAGAAACAACAACAAAAACGCTGTATTCTTTCTTACTTTTTTGTTTTTGAGTATTTGACCTTTGAGAGTGGTGAGTAACTGGAACTTGACTGTAGTAACAGTTTGAGAAGAGAAGGGAAGGGAGGAAGGAAAACCAGCAAGCTTGAACAGCAGAGGGACAGTCGAGGAAGAGGAGGTTATGAAGGAACTCAGAGAAGGGAGGCAAAGAGGCTTTTTCTCCATACCCATCACCTCAGAAATGTTGACTGAATTGCTTCAGGGAGGACAGATCTGTGCTGAGTTGGAATGGTGTAACTTTCAGTCTTTCAAAGGCTGCCAGATTTAGTCTGTGTCACAAAACTGATGAAGTTTATGGAAGTCTACTTTGCTTTTGTTTACGAAAGCACTTCCCAGTGAAGAAATACATAGTACAGGGTGTAGTTACTTCAAAGTGTCTTTAACTGCCTCCCCATTCAAGAAAACCTTATTCCTTATCAGTTTAGAAATCTGAGGCTTCAGGGATAGCTGAGTGGTAGAGTACCTGCCTTGCAAGTATAAGGCCCATAATGTCATGAGTTTGATGCCAGGCATCATCTTACATGCCTGAGTGTGATTCTTGATGCCACAACAAAATGCGTCACCTCCTCATACACCACAATCAGAAGTAGGACTATATGGCCAACCTCTGATGAACACTGCAATTCAACTGTGAGCACTCTGGAATCAAGTGTTTGGCTTGGTCATCGCAGAAGCAGTGAAATATGGATGGAAAGGAAAGACAAATAAGTAAAATAAAGTTGTACCCCCAGTTGCAGCTATTCTGTTAATCCAGGTGGTAGCTAATTTCTTTGTCTGTGCAGTGCCAGATGCTTGGGAGGAAAAAAAAAGGAAGTTATGAAAGTATTTTCAAAGTTTAAGTTCAGATTCAAGGGCAAGACACTCTAGTGACAGAGTAGATATGCACAGTGATGAGGAATGCTGGTCCCTTAGTAAAGTCCCCCAGAATGTGACTCCTTAGTTCCCCCTTCATCCATGTCACAATATTCAGACTTAGAAATAACATGAGTTAATCACTCAGAAATAATCAGGTGACTTTTCTAGTGTTCTGAATCTATTCATATTTGAAAATAAAGAAATATATAGTAGAATGTTCAGTATTTATTATCTGCCAAGAACTGATATTTTATAATAGACATTTATTGCTTTGCTAGTCCCTATCAGTCCTGAACTTAGATATAAAGACGCAGAATGATGATGCATGCATGAACCAAATAAGTTACATAAAATGTGCATTTGTGTGGGGAATTCTTGAGAATATATAAAATGGAAAAAACCGAACACGTTGGACACATTTCATCTTGTCACAGTCAGGCAGGTGTGGTTGTGTTAGGACAGATTTGACATATTCTATAGAATATCATCTCTGATGGGATATGTTGATCGCAGTTAACACATCGAAATAAGAACCTAGGATTCTATACTTTGTAGCATTTAAATGCTCCCATTGGGTAGACTTGACTGGGAGACAGGTTGTTCAGATAATTTCTCCTTCTGAGTTACACAGACTTTATTATACTAAATTATAATTTGCATCATTCAAATGCAAATGAATTTTCCTAAGCCCTATGTGGGCTTCATGTAATACTTTTTGGGCAAGAACTGTTCAGTGTTTCATTTATTTGAAAGAATTTAGTGATGCCACTGATTTCAAGGGAAAAAAAAGTGACTGTGAATGTGTCCTTCTTATTGGAAGAGATGGGATAATCATATCAAACTCACATCTGGTTTCATTTTGCTGTCTCTCCTCTTGTCTTCTCAAAAATACATGCGACCCCATGGGACGAGATGCTTCTTACCTGCCTTGCTTTATTTTCCAGAGTCTGAATCTTTGCAGCTATTCTAATTAAAGATTTACTGTAAAAGTAAGAAACACAGAGGAAGTTCTGAAAAGCATAACAAGCTCGTGATGTTATTATGAAAAATGTGGAAGTCCATTTGCTGGTAACATTTCATTTTTTGGCCCTTTTGAATCAATATTTCTGCAGAGCAAACTGCTCATAACTTAGATACTTAAGTCAACAAACCTCCCTGAGCAGTTAATTTTTTGTTTTTTTGGCTTTTTGGGTCACACCTGGCGCTGCACAGGGGTTATTCCTGACTCTTCACTCAGGAATTACCCCTGGCCGTGCTCAGGGGACCATATGGGATGCTGGGATTCAAACCCGGGTCGGCTGCTTGCAAGGCAAACATCCTATCTGCTGTGCTATTGCTCCAGCCCCTTAATTTTAACCCCTTATGTTCTTATGGGTAAGAAAAGTCATAGAGCTTTTAGTTTCATTAAATTTTTTTTTAATTTTTAAATGGAATCATAGTGAGATCACAGTTACAAAGTTATTCGTGATTGGGTTTCAGTCCCGCAATGTCCCAACACCATCCCTTCACCCGTGCGCATTTGCTACCACCAGTGTCCTTAGTGCTCCAGCTGTTCATGGTGAAGACCTCGACATGCAGCTTTCAGGGAGAAAATCATGCTTGGTTTAAATTCTCAAAGAGACTCTCCAAAAAGGTTAGATGTGCTTTATCAGTTGCTCTTGGGGATTGGATCTTTCCTTCATGGCTTTGTTGACCAATCTCCGTGCTTCACAAAGCTTTTCAGGTATAATTCTAAACCAGGACCTGTGGACTAGGTTTCAGTGACCAACTAACTGTTGGGAATCTCTCTCTTTTTGTTTGTTTGTTTCTTTGGGGGCCACAGGTGGTGGTGCTCAGGAATTACTCCTGGTTCTGCACTCACGGCTCACTCTGGAGAGTGGTCAGGGAACCATATGAGGTGCTGGGGATTGAACCAGGGTCAGCTGCATGCAAGACAAGTGCCTTACCTACGTACTATCATTCCAGCCCATGGGAATTACCCTTTACCTGGCCTGGCTTTTATAAGTGGAGAAAATGGTGTCATTTTAAACAGGAATGATGTAGGGTTGCACTTGTAGATACCTCATTGTAAAATGGTGCATAGGGGAGCTGAAGGCTAGTGCATGGTTTGAATACAGGAGTCCCAGATTCAATCTCTGGTACTGCATGGTCCCCTAAGCAATGTCAGGAGCTTGGAATAGGCCCTGAAAAGTGCCAGGAGGGAAGGAGGGAAGAAAGGAAGGAGGGAAGGAGGGAAGGAAGGAAGGAAGGAAGGAAGGAAGGAAGGAAGGAAGGAAGGAAGGAAGGAAGGAAGGAAGGAAGGAAGGAAGGAAGGGAGGGAGGGAGGGAGGGAGGAAGGGAGGAGGGAGGGAGGGAGGGAGGAAGGGAGGAGGGAGGGAGGAAGAGAGGGAGGGAGGGAGGGAAGGAGGGAGGGAAGGAGGGAGGGAGGGAGGGAGGGAAGGAGGGAAGAAAGGAAGGAGGGAAGGAGGGAAGGAAGGAAGGAAGGAAGGAAGGAAGGAAGGAAGGAAGGAAGGAAGGAAGGAAGGAAGGAAGGGAGGGAGGGAGGGAGGGAGGAAGGGAGGAGGGAGGGAGGGAGGGAGGAAGGGAGGAGGGAGGGAGGAAGAGAGGGAGGGAGGGAGGGAAGGAGGGAGGGAAGGAGGGAGGGAGGGAGGGAGGGAAGGAGGGAGGAAGGGAGGGAGGGAATTAGGAAGGAAGGAAGGAAGGAAGGAAGGAAGGAAGGAAGGAAGGAAGGAAGGAAGGAAGGAAGGAAGGATGGGAAGGAGGGAGGGAGGGAGGAAGGAAGAAGTAGTGCATGCATGGATTAGATCAGACAGGGAGACTGGATTTAGAGCTTATAATTAAGGATAACAGAGAATATGGGAAATTCTGAATTTTGGTGAGTGTGAGCAGGTTGGACCATTCTCAGTGGTGCTCAGGTGTTTGTACCCTGTGCAAAGCTAGGGGTTTAACTGGTGTTGATAGCATGTGATGCAAGTGCCTTATACTCTGTACTATCTCTTCAGCCCAGAAGCTGCATTAAAGAAGTCCTGCATTCCTCTGTTTACACAATAATAGAATGCAATATTTAATATCCCCAAGTTAAAATAATTTTATTAAAGTAGCAGTGGTTTATAAAATCATACGTGTTTGAGGGATATAATTTCACATCCTTTAAAAATATATCACTATAGCACTCTTGCCTGATGGGGAACCATATGGAGTGATCCTTGAGCACTGAGACAGGAGTAAGCCCTGAGCACTTCCAGGTGTGACCCCTAATCCCCCCAAAATAGGGGCCAGAATAATAGTACAGAAAGTAGGTCGCTTGCCTTGCATGATGGTGACCTGAGTTCAAGCTCTGGCATCCTATATGGTCCCCGAGCACCACCAGGAGTGATTCCTGAGTGCAGAGCCAGGAGTAACCCCTTAGTTTTACTGGGTGTGGCCTGGCCCCAAACCAATAAACAAAGTATAGTAATATTTTGGTTCTGTTGGATTAAAATAGCAAATTTTCTGTTTTGTTTTGGGTCACATGTGCTGATCGCCCAGCGCGGTGTTCAGGGGAACGCCTGGGTCTCCTGCACACAAAAACACATCGCAATTGTATTTGTAATTACCCTTCTCTTTTTGCTTTTGGACTTTGGCTATACTTGACTGTAGGATTACATAGCGTCAGGTAGTTTAGGTTTATTGGGTTACTCCCACCACAGTGCTCCCATTCCTCTGTGTTTATTTGTAACTTCTTTCTTAGTGTTCTGTTGACTTGTAAATATTGTTTTTCTCTTCTCCTTGAGTCCTTTGCATAGTTTATTCAGAGCCATGTCCTTTTTGTATGGACACAGGAAGACTTAGCAAATGCTATGCTTTTGTAACCTGGGAGTCATTTGACTCTACATGATACTTTCCTCCTGGGCATCTGTTCTCTCGACCTAAGCCTCAGCTGCCCTTACTTCCTAGCACCCCCAAAAGCAGGGTCCCGACGAGGGACGGGACAGACCCAGGGCAAGCGGTGAGTTGTGTGCTACCCTGGCATCAAGGTGGGCCTGGCCAAAGTGCCTAACGCTTAACTATAAGTTAAGAGCTTGGTCATGGACAAATGTTGTCATGATCCAAACAGTGGTAACTAGATTTGGACCCTGCTAGGGTGAGGAATGATTAATCTGGCCTGAGTACTATAGTCTGAGTTTGTGACAAGATGTTCCCAGGAGAGCTGCTTTGTAAGCCTCAATGTATCTCTTGCTATGTCCATACAAAAATAACTAGTATTAAGATATTAATGAGTGTTTGGACTAAGGAAAGGAGAAAAACACCTTAAGAGTCAGGAAGGGCTTTGGAATGCCTGGCCCTCAGGAAAGGCTTTCTTATGTTGATTTTGCTACCTGGCTGTGTGTAGCCTAGGGGCAAAGGGGAGAGAGAAAGGGAGGAAAGAGACAGGAGGATCCAGAGAGGCTGCAGTAGATCCAGAGAGAGAATGGAGCTGGGAGTGCAGGAGCTGAGAAAGATGGAAGATTGAATAAATGGTAATTAATCAGCAACCAGCTTGGTCCTTGTTCTTCCTTTGCCTGTTCTTTACCACTGGCCATCCCGATCCAGCCCATACACAGCGGTTCCAGAGCACCGAACGCAGGCGGTGAGACAAAGCCGCCCGCCCGGAGAGCCCGCGAGTGCACACACCCATCGGCGTGCCATAGTTTTTTACACTTGACTATGCTTATGGGCTATACCTGGCTCTGTGCTCAGGGATTACTCCTGGCAGGGGTTGGGGGATTTTAGGCCATGACTGGAATTGAAGCTGGGTCAGCTGTGTGTAAAGCAAGTGTCTTATACACTGTATTCTCACCAGCCCTGAATTTTTTTTCTTTCATTTTTTGGTACGGGAGGAGGTTGGAGCAATAGCACAGCTGGTAGGGCATTTGCCTTGCATGAGGCCGACCGGGTTCCATTCCTTCATCCCTCTCGGAGAGTCCGGCAAGCTACCAAGAGTATCCCGCCCACACAACAGAGCCTGGCAAGCTACCCGCCGTGTATTCGATAGGCCAAAGACAGTAACAGCAAGTCTCACAATGGAGATGTTACTGGTGCCCGCTTGAACAAATAGACGAACAACGGGATGACAGTGCCACAGTGCTACCACACTTGCCATTCAAGTGCCAATATCACTCTACCAGAGTCCATTAGAGCCCAGTCTGCTTCGAGCTCTTCTCTCCCCTTTCCAGACCCCACTCTGAATAAAGCTTTGTACACAGTGGGAACTTTGGGTCAGTGAGTTGCCTCCTTAGCAGGAATACTCAGCACATCATCTACAAAGGAGATTGATGAATCCCATTTCTAGAGGCTCATTGTGGAGAACAAATAATACAATGCATGTAAAACATCTCCAGGCTGCCAGGATCATTCTTCAGAACACAATTATTTATTTTTAAGCATAATATTATGATCTTATTTGGATGAATGTAACACACAGAAAGCTACTCTTCTAAGGCATTGTGATATGACATGCTTATTTGATAGATTGAGATCTGTATCAATATTTTAATGAATAGCATCACTATTCATTATATCATCTGAATTCTCTATTAAGCTGGTTGATACCCCTCTCCCAGTGTTGTTTCATAGACAAAATAGATCAAATTTTTGATGAATAATGTGAAATTGACTTTGAAATATAATAAGAAAGGTTATTATTAACCAGGGCTATTTCCTATCTCCAATGTTAAATTCTATTATGTCCAGACAAAATTCCCCAGAGAATGAGTGAGAAAGGAGGGAAATTTGCTTTGTTCTGTAAATAACTTCGGTGAAAATTTGAAACTTGTGGGGAAAAGGATTGGAGCAGGGCCATCTTTGAGAATAGAAATAAGGTACCAAGGCTGAGTATTAATGAGGCAGAACTAGGTATAAATGGTAAATGGTTCTCAGGTCCCAATCCTGTAGGAAAGTATTGTGACCTGCTCCAGTAATTACTTTTTATTCTCTCTCTCTCTCTCTCTCTCTCTCTCTCTCTCATCACTCTCTCGTGCTTTCTGCCCTATTTATTTATTTTGGCTTTTGGTTCACACCTGGTGGGCTTGAGAGATCATATGGGAAGTCTTGAGATTGACCATTTGGACTGGATAGTGTTTTATTATGTGGGGATATCCGATATGTTGCAGAATTTGAACAAATCTCTGGCCTCTAGACCCAGAAGGCAATAATTCTCTTCAACCTGATTGGGTTAATCACAAATGTTCCAAGACATTGCCAAGGATCTCAGGAGGGAAAATTCCTTTCCCCTGTATGCTATGCTATTCTGTCCACTGTTGAAAATCTCCATGTGTAAATATTTTACAACAGTTAAATCTGCACCACTGTCTAAAGTAACTTTCATTTATCATTTATGTATATATATATTAATTTTCAAAGACAGAATTTGAAATGAAAAATTCATGGATCGTAGATAAAACTCAAGTCTGGGAAGAAAAAATTTTGTATCCCAAGCACATCTGGGGATAAATACCTCTTTTATTTACCAAATAGGCCAGACCTATAAGTGTGAAGAAATTCTCCTCCTTGGCAGACAGGTTTGAGATTTGGTCTACATCAAATTTTAATTTCATTAAATTAAAATTTGAAGTCGATTTTCCACCCATGACTCCAGATAATTTTAGTGGTTGAGCATTAAGCGTGGCTAAGGGTGTGACTGGGTCATTAATAGAGCACAATAGGTGTCAGTATTTTTTTTGTGTGTGTCCTTTGGTAACCAAATTAGCTTTATTGTTCAACAAACCTGATGATAGAACAGGCACTTCCAACAAAGGCAGAAAACAAATTCTACATTGTGATTTTTCAGGGTGTCTTTAAATACACATTTGGCACTGAATCTAAAAGAAGAAGGGCTGAAGTCCAGAGACTGCTGTTTTTTCTTTAATTTGCATTTGGCTCTGTGGGTTTGATCTTTTTGCATGCATGTCCCCTGCCCCATTTTCCCTTCCTCAGCTGCAGTTCTTCTCTCTGAACTTTTGTTTAACAGAGAGGAACACGTACTGTGCAATGAAAACATTGGCTGTAAATCATTTCAGCTATAAAACGTAGCTGTTTGGAGCTGGGTAATTGGGCCTGTGGTTCTGAAAATAAGAAACACTGCCAACATTTGAATGTGTCGATTAATTGGCCCACAGGGAGAGACACTGGGAGTTTCCAAGATTCTGGATTTTGACTTCTTATTGTTCTAGTTTTTTCCATGGGACATGCTATAGTTCCTTGCTAAACATTTACTGAAACTGTTGTGTGTGGGGGGCAGGGGAGGGAAGGGGAGTGTAAAATACTCCTGGTACTCCAGAATCCATAGCACTGACACAGAAGGAGCCTTTCGAAGGCTTGAATTCTTGGTAGGCATGTATATGTGTACTCTGTAGTTTCAGGGCAAAATGGGCAGAAGTATTTCTTCATGGCTATAGTGTGGCTTGGGACACCAGCTACAATGTTATCTGGGAAACCCAGGCTGGTAGCAAGGCAAAATTTTCTGTATTGGCCATAGAAAAAAATCATTACCTAGCTTATTTGGAATATTCAACAATGCACTCAATTCTTACTGCTTCCTGGAATGCCTAGGTTAGAAATAAGGACATCTGCTATATAAATGTGCCGATTTAAGGTGAAAAATAGTCAAAGCAAGGAATGACCTGTGTGTTTTGATGATTTTTTCCCCCCGAATGTCAGATACTAAACAGCTAGTCTATATTCTGAAGTTTGAGAATTTAAATTCCCTGTAATGAGGTCAAAAGAGGGTTCTGTACCATTTCCTATTGCCAAACATAAGAAAAATGCACTAAAATACAATCTTGTACTTTTTTTCCCGGGGGGTGGGGTGGGTAACTCTTGGCTCTCTGCTCAGGAATCACTTCTGGCAGTGCTCAGGGAACCATATGGGATGCCTTGGCTCAAACCCAGTTGGCCACCTGCTAGGCAAACACCCTACACAACGTACTCTCTCTCTGGACCCCTAACCTTGCACTTCTTTCTTACAATTAATAAATATTTATTCTGAGACCAATACAGTTCCATGATGCTGGGAATGTGCATTTTAGAAAAAAAGGAATATTTGGGGAAAGGTCTAAATCGGGGTGAATTGAGTCAATGGTTGAATAGCCAGATAATTCTTCTGATAAACTTGGGGGAGGGCAATAGTCATTTACTGTCATTTCTCTCTCCAGGGGCTTTGGGATCTGACCTAACACTCAGCAGCACGGGGCACTCAGTAACTGAAGTCTGGGCTAGTTTATAGTGGCTATGAGCACCATAACATTCTTTCCTTATAGATGGGCTGGGAAAGGACTGTGGGAAGTGAACACTGATGGACAGGATAGTCTTCAGCCTCCTGGAGAATGGACAACCATCACAATAGGTTCTGTGACAAAAATTAATAAAATCACTACCTAAAGGGGCTGCCAGAAGTGGGAGCGATAGCACAGTGGGTAGGGTGTTTGCCTTGCACGCTGAGGACCCGGGTTTGATTCCTTCATCCCTCTTGGAGAGCCCAGCAAGCTAAAGAGAGTATCCCGCCCACACGGCAGAGCCTGGCCAGCTCCCCATGGCATATTCGATATGCCAAAAATAAGTCTCACAATGGAGACGTTACTGGTGCCCGCTCGAGCAAATCCATGAACAATGGGATAACAGTGCTGCTTAAAGGGGCTAAAGTAAAAGTGGCATTATTAAATATTGAGGGCAGGGTGTCTCTGTTAAACCAAGTTACCAGGAATCCAGTCAAGACTCAGGAATTAATGAAAAGCAGGGACTCAACCATCAGCAGAACTTCTTCTCTTTGATTCTGCATGTTTCTTTTCAGCTGCGACTTCTTTTATCTATTTGAATATTAATATTCTCTGCCTCTCCTTTATTCATACACATGGCATCTCCCCATACATCATCATTGAATTTTTTCTTTTTTTTGCCTTAGAGCTCTGGGAAATGATTCTAATATTTCTGAGGAAGGACGTCACTGGCCTTGTTTGGGTGAGAGAGTCATTCCTGCTCCATAGGGGATAGAATTAGCGGTGCCTCTGGGAATCCGTGGATGGGATGTCATGCTGGGCATTGCATCAACATGCTGGTTATAATCTTTAGCCTGGGACAAAATGCAAGGGCCTGTTTCTAGAAGGGAGCACCAGGTTGATGATACTACAAGGGCCCATAGGTCTCAGCCTAATCTAGACTGCACATAAATGAGGAGGAAGGGAAACAAATTCAGGCACGTGGACATTTCTCCTCAGTCAGGGGGAAAGAAAAAAAATATACTGTCCCGTCAGAGGAATTTATTAGGATCTGTCACGCATTGGTGAAATCAGAAATGACCTTTCTGGGAAGGAAGAACTTGGATCTGCCCTGGTAAGATTCGGGAAAAATTGAAGATGGCATTACAGCTGAGAGCAGTGCAAAATGGTAAGCTAGAAACACTTAGGGGCATTGCTGGGTGCAGGGGAATTTGTGTTCATTGTATTTACATATGCATGTGGAGGATGTGCAAGGTAAATAGTGATGTAGGCAGGTAGATAGGGAAAGGCCCTTGGCAATGAAAATTGAAATTTAACAGAGTCTCTGGGAAGGAGACTCTTAAGACTTGCAGATTCAAGAAAACAAAAGACCCAGAGGAAACCATCAGCTGACCCTGAGGATAATGGACCCCTCCCCAGGAGGTTCCCCAAAGAAGGCCATCACCATTCCCAACCTCCCTGGTAACCTTAGCAACGAACTTTTACCTGGAAAGAAACCCCATGTGGGTGGGGGCAGGTTGAAGAAACCCTATAAAAGACACCTTGAACAAAGGAAGTGCGCACATATGCTGCCTGAGCCCATGTGCTGCTTGAGCCCACGTGGCTGAGCACATGTGTCACCCAGATCTCCCCTCTTGAGATGTGTGCTTTCATGCTTTCCTGTCCAGTGCTGGGATGTGTGTAGAGCTTCCTCCACCCTTGGAGAAGCCTGCGTTCTCTCTTGAGCGAGTTATTTTCACTATTCTCTCTCCCACTTATCCCTTCCTCCTTCCCTCAGAAACCTCTAAATAAAATCTACTTACTTCACTGCTTGTCTACTCCTGAAATTCTTTTCCGTGAGCGAGACAAGAACCCAGTAACTCTGGGTCCCGGGTGGTAGAGGTGGTTGGGGAGAAAGTGACAGTCTTTCTCCTCCCCATTTCATGTAAGTCACCCGTGGGGCCCACCGACATCAATAGGAGTTATTTGTGTGAGACCAGAGTTGAGAATTCCTGGGAAGGTGGACGAGATATGGCAAGAGAGAACAACACAGTAAAGAAATTTGAAGACAGAGCACCATGAGCAAAGTGAAGTTTGGAGGGTAAGTGTGTTGCAGTATCTAAAACACATTATCCAATCTTTGAAAGGTGGATGGCTTCCTAGGATATGGGCTTAGTTTAAAACACACAGTTTGGACTTACTGAATCAGATTCTCTGGGTTGAGACCATGGAGTTTCTGTCTGAAAACTTCTCAGCTAGCAAGTATTGAGAATAAATCTAAATGATTACTGGCCTGCTATTTTCAGCTTGGGCTGTATCATAAGAGCATGTTTTAAAGAGCAAAAAAAAAAATGCTCTTTTGACAAGTACAGTTCCTTCTCCATTCATTAGGGAGGAGAGGAAAGTAATAATTCTGAATTTTAGCTCATTTAAAACAAGGTCAGCAATTAAGGATCCAATTCCCCTCTGCTTTTGCATATAATTACTCTAGGTGGATAGCCATGTGATCTTTGTATGGTTCATTCAGTTCCATGCAAATCTACAAGCATGTATTAAGTTGTTAAATTTGTTATTTTTCCTAGTGTAACAATGACCTTTGAAGTCATCATCCAAAACAAAAGTTGGAACCCGGGACCCTTCATTTTTTGTGTACCACCTAGGGGAGCAGAACCCCCGATCACTTTTTCACCAATCTTTCGCTTTTCTTTTGGAAAGTTTTTGCATGTCTTACTGTATGTTGTATGTGTTTTTCTTGTATTTCTAAAAAGTCTTCGTTGTGTTGTTTCGATGACTTTGACTTTATAAAAGAGGAGTATGTGGAAGGCAATGTTTTGAAATCTACTTTTAAAGTTTGATATGACAGCAGAACAGGTGACTGGTGGGGAGCAAAAAAAAAAAACCAAATAAAATTCAATATAACATTGCACTAACTACTTTCAGCAAGTTCTTCCCAAGGCAAGGAGTGAGAAGGAACTTTTGGAGTCATGAGGCAAGGAATTTCCTGCCCCTCCCCCACCATCAGAATAGCTCAGAGGGGGCACAGCCCCCTTTGAGAACCTGTAGTAAGTAATATATGAAATCTTCGAAATACTAAGAAAAAGGCTTAGAGAAGTGGGCATGCATTATTGTTAAGGTGAAAGTTTGGGAATTTGCTGGGATGTGATAGTCTAATTATACCTTCACGCTAGTTTTTTCATTGTATATGTATCATTTCTTACCTTGGTATAATAAACTATTTAATGCAAAATATTATTATATGGGCAGAGAGTCTCTTGCCCACATGCCTAGCTGTCTTCCCTGGGGCCCCTTGGAGGGGATGGGCTCCAGCTTCCCTCCCCACCCCAAGCAGAGCTCCCGGCAGCCGAAGACCACCGAAACCTAGCTACAGCCATTCTGGAGGCCCCTCTCCACACAGGTCTCATGCATGAAGGTACCAGCAGAGGAAGCCAGGTGTGTGTAATACCATCAACGACCAATATCCAGAGAGAGACTTAAAAGCAAACTCTCAGAAGCATGCAGCCGTGTGATATCTTTAGCCTACTTCTCCCTCTGGGAGAAACTGGCTAGCTTCTGAGAGTTTCCTGTCCACATGGGACAGCCTTGCAAGCTTCCCATGGTGTATTCATATGCAAAATCCAGTAACAAGCTGGATCTCATTCCCCTGACCCTGAAGAGCCCCCAGTGCAACATCGTTAGGAGGACCGAGTTGAGATGGACTTCTAAGATCTCAGGGAAAGGATGAAATGAGATGTTACTGAGCCCGCCTGAGAAATCGGTGATTAACGGGATTTCGTGATTCGTGATTATTATATGATGTATTATGTAAATTATGAGCTCTGGTACCTCAGCATGTTATTGTATTTGGATACAGGGTGTTAAGGAGAAAATTAAGTTAAAGTATCTTAAGGAGATAATTACGTTAAAAATTAAGGACTTAGAATTTGGACACACAGAGCACAGTGGGAAAATCAGGGAAAGACCCAGGGAGAGAGTGGGCACGGAGAAACTGGTCCTGCTGACAGCTTGTTCTTGGGCTTTAGGACTCCAGACTTGTGGGATACTTAATCCTGTTCCTTCCCTGACTATGGGATTTGGTCATAGCAGCATTTTAATCATGACTAATGTTTATATGACCATTGAAATAAGTTTCTATGATTAGGCCTCCTGGCTTTGAGTTCTGGCCTTCTCGTTTATGAGTTTATCATGCCATTGATAATCTTCTGGCTCCAACAAGAGGGAGAGATCTATTACTCCGAGACTCCTCCTGTACAACCCCAAAGCTCTGGATCTACTGAAATAATAATCAAGCCCAGAAAAATCTCTGAAAGGGGAGAAAAGCACAGGCTGCCTGGGATTTGGGGATTTGAAGAACGATACAACAAAGAGTTCTTGGGTCATCTTAGTGAGATATACATACATATATATATATATATATATATATATACACGGAGAGAGAAAGGAGAGAGAGAATGAGAGAGAGAGAGAGAGAGAGAGAGAGAGAGAGAGAGAGAGAGAGAGAGAGAGAGAGAGAGAGAGAGAGAGAGAGAGAGAGAGAGAGAGACTGCAGCAGGCAGAAGCCTGCAGGCTATAATCACCAGCCAGCCTGTTTCTGTTTTGTCTCTAGGCACAAAACCAGGAAGAAATAATTCTGGAAGCACCTTCCTCCTTTATCCAAAGTCAACACCAGTGGCAAAGTATTCTTTCTCTCCCTTCCCACTGCACTGGGTGGGGGTAGGCAGCCCTCTGTGCTAACCTTACCTGGTGGTACCAGCTAAGCTAGCTGAGAAGCCAACCTCTCCTGGGCATAGCGGAAGCAGGCAGGGCCTCAATCCCCCAGCTGGTGGCAAGAGCAGGACCCAGTGGGTGGCTGGTCTGCCAGGCCCTGTCCAGAGGAACCCGGCAGTGCTGTTCTCCAGCCAATGCAGCAGTGTTAGCTGGGACCCTGCAGTGACCCAGCAGCTGCTCTTCTCTTCATCTTCATCTTCATCTTCATCTTCATCTTCATCTTCATCTTCATCCTCATCTTCATCCTCATCTTCATCTCCATCTTCATCTCTCCTCTCTTCCATATCCAGCAGCCATGAGATACAATGTGGCAGCGCTGTGGGGGTGGCCAGCACCCTATTGCCCCCACCCCAGGCGTCAGTGGGGACCAACAGCAGTGTGACTCCACCACAAAAGATAGTAAAAAGGCAGGATTAGGAGTGAAGGCAGTGCTTGTTGGCACCTTGCCTCCCTCTGTCTTCTCCCCTGGTGGCAGCAGAGCCCAGTGGGTGGGAGTTGGTGCCCCACTTTTATGCGGAAAGTGCAAATAGAGCAGAAGGGGGAGCTGAATAAGAACCCCCATCTGCAGCGAAGCCATGTGAGTCAGTGCCCTATTCTTGCCAAGGTGGCTTTGGCAGGGCCCAGATAGAACTGAACATCTCTCTCCCACACAAAACCTCAGCAGAGGACTGGAAGGATTCAATATATCCAAAGTGCCCCGTGTCCGAGCAAAAGTCTCCCTCAGATCAAACACTGGAAAAAATTAAAACATGAATGAGAAAAGTCAATCCACAGATGTCAGCGCGAAGAGGAACCAGATTTTCAAACGATCTGACAACAACTTTAAAGCAGCCTAATAAAAAGGCTTCCCAGGCAATCTCATATTCTCTTTAAACAAATGAAAATCTGGAAGTCTCAGCAGAGAAATATGTTATAGAAAACAGATCCAAATGGAAATTGTAAAACTAAAAGATACAATAGGTGAAGCTAAAGCTCACTGGTGGGATCAATAGCCCAGTGGAGAGGAATGGGTAAAATCAATAAAGAGGGGGGACTGAAAAATAGGGCTGGCCCTAATGAATCACAGAGAAATTGAATGAGAAAAGGTCGTGGATCAGTTCCTTGGACTTCTTGAGCCCCTGCCCACATCTGCCATATTCCTGTTAGGGAAACAGCCCAGACCCACAGGTCCAAAAGAATACTATACCATGGAATCATTCCAGGTCGAGGGGTTCAGGCAGAGAACTTTGGGGCCTTCTTGGAATGGGGGCAGACTAGGTCCCCTTTATGCCTGAAGGCACAGCAGCCTCCAACATAGAAACAGGCCAGCAACCAACTCACATCTGAACCTCATCAAACTGCCAAGCCACTGAATCATTCCAGATCTATAGGTCTGGAACACCTCAAACTTTTCATGGTACTGTCAGCCCAGTAGAATTTCTGATGGGGAAGCTGCCTAGAAGACCGCCACGCTCAATGAGCCTAAACAATGGCACAGAAAACTCAGCTAGCACTAATCAGCACCGTAGCTCCTCAGACAGTGACTTAAGTAACATTATTGTGAGACACAATAGTGATCATAGATTGACTACTATCGATCTAAGTTTTGATAATTCCATTTTCCTTTGTCTTGGAACACTATAAAGTACATCTGTTGTGCCTGCAGAGGGGTCAGGCTGGGGGTGGGGGTGAAAAGCTTGAGATATTGGGGGAGGGAAGGTCACCCTTGTGGTGGGATTAGTGCTTGAACACTTAATGCTTGAAATGAACATGAATAACTTCACTGTCACTGTCACTGTCATCCTTTTTCTCATCGATTTGTTCGAGTGGGCACTCGTAACATCTCTCATTGAGAGACTTATTGTTACTGTTTTTGTCATATCCAGTACGCACAGGTAGCTTGCCAGGTTCTGCCGTGCGGGCTCAATACTCTCGGTAGCTTGCTGGGCTCTCTGAGAGGGGTGGAGGAATCGAACGCGGGTCGGCCACATGAAAGGCAAACGTCCAACCGCTGTGCTATCGTTTGGTAAGTTATAATACAACATTAAAAAAAAAAACAACCTTTCCTCATCTTTGAAATGAGTGTCAGGATTGTAGCTATGTCATAATGGAGATTAAAAACTTATTTCATAGCAAATTCTTACTGAAAGTTAACTGTTACATTATAATTATTTATCATTACTCTGTGGCCAGCAATATGGCTTACTCCCTTTGTTCAGTCTTCTAAATTTTGTACATGTCAGCAAACATGGATGGATCACCATCTGTGTGCCAGTGAATGGTAGCATTCAAATTGAATGGTCTTGGCCCAGAGAGATACGACGAAGGGTAAGGTACCTGCCTTGCATTGAACCAGCCGACCCTAGTCCAACCCCAGGCACTGTATTTGGTCCTCTGAACGCTGTTAGGAGACACCCCTGAACACAGAACCAGTAGTAATCCCAGAGCACAGCTGGGAGTGGCCCCCAAGACAAAATAGATGAACAAAATGTTGCGTGACCTAGTGGAAAGGGCCTAAGTTTTCTAACTCAATTCCAAATCATACCCAGGATCTACCACTTTTTAGCTGTGTGATCTTGGATATGAATCTTAGACTTAGATGTCTCTATTTCATTATTTTTTTTCTTTTTGTACTTGGGACACAACCAGAAGAATTCAGGGCTTACTCCTGGTTTGTGCCCAGGGATCACTCTTGATAAAATTCAGTGACCATGCGAGGTGCTGAGGATTAAAACCAGTTGACCACATGTAAGACCAGCACCCTATCTCTAGTATTTAGGGTCCAGCCCCAGATGGGTCTATTTTAAAATGGAGATCAAAGCCCTTATCTAAAAGGGTTACACTATGGGGAAGGGAATAGCAGAGGCCCGGCAAGCTGCCGAGAGTATTCCGCTGCAAGGCAGAGCCTGGCAAGCTACCCGTGGCATATTCAATATGCCAAAAACAGTAACAAGTCTCACAATGGAGATGTTACTGGTACCCAATCGAGCAAATCAATGAACAATGGGATGAAAGTGCTATGACAGTGCTACAACTGTATTTTTCATCAAGACTCAACATTTTTGTTGTTGTGTTGTGGCTTTTGGAGTCACACTCAGCAGTGCTCAAGACCTTTTCCTGATTCTGTCCTCAGAGCACCATACAGGGAGCTAGGGATAGAACCTGCATGCAAGAAAAGCATCCTACATGCTGTAGAAATGCTTCAGATCCAATTTTATTCAACTTCTAATATTTAAGCACATAGAAAACTGGCAAGATGGTACAATAAGCACTCATACAATTTCCTTGTAATCAAAGAGTTTTGGAGTTACTGTTTTGAGCATGGCATTGTAGTATATGAGAAGAATAAAAGAAGATAGGACTTTTTGGGGTGTGTGTGTGTGTGTGTGTGTGCTCTTGTGCATGTGCAAACTTACATCCTAAAGGGGACAGTGACAGCATTGAATAATTGACTTTAGAACTGGAAGGACCTTTGTGATACCTAGATAACAAACAGCTTACAATAAGTAATTCGGAATGGTAGCTGTGGTTTCTAAGAGCTCTTCGAGAAACAAATACAAGTGTAGGCTGTGTAGGGAAGGTTTCTTTTTATTTGTTTGGTTTTTGGAGGGCACACCTGGAAGTGCTTAGGGTTTATTTTTGGCTCTTTGCTCAGAGATCACTCTTGACTGTGCTTGGGGGACCACATGAGGTACTAGGGATTAAATTTAGGTCGACCACATGCAAGGCAAGAACCCTATCTGCTCTACTATCACTCCAGTACTTGGGAAGATTTCCTGAAGAAAGTAAGGTTTATTTTTAGCAGGGCTGGAAGAAAGTCCCAGGTTGGGAGGAGCAGGGTGAGCTTGGCAACATCGCTGCAGAGGGAGCAAGGTGCCTGCAAATGCCAAAGACCTGATCAGGAGCTAATAAGAGATGTTATTGGGATTCTTTTTGCTTCTGTGCCTAACAAGGATAAAGAGAACAGACAAGAAGGCAGGCAACAGCCTCGAGGGGATCATTTAGGAAATGGCTTTGGCACGAACTATGGTTCTGGTCTAAGTGAGCTTAGAAGCAGCAAGTTGGTATGCTAATTACCTCTTAGTTCTACTCTGTCTCCTTCTAAGCTATAGAAATTCCTCACTTCTCTAGTTTATTAGGAGCAGTCTTTTCTAAGCGACAATTCATGCATTATGTTCACATGTGCCCACATGAACATGTACACTCATATTCTTACTCATAGATATATACTTCCCTACATTTTCACATGCATATATCCATATGAACCTACATGCACTCAAGCTGCACATCCTTGAATGTATTTGCTCCTATTTGCAATCACACACATCAAAGATGCTAATGCACCAGTCACATACTCTCATATGCGTGCTCCTGCATTTATACTCATAGGCACAATGAGACATGTCACAAATAATATATAGACATTTTCAGGTCATACAGACAATAAACACATCACACACATTAAGTAGTCATACATTTGTGCTCACACCCCCATCATATATTAGTACTTGACTACATATGCATAAGCACTTTTTTGATATGTTCCAACTTGTTTATTTTCAAGTATGGCATAATACTATTATGTGGATTTTGTAAATTAAGCTAAAAATGGTCATATAATTTAGAATTTAGTTAATAATGAATCTGCCAATGTAACAGGAAGACCATAGAGTGAGTCACTTTTCCTTTTGTGGTTTCTCAAGATTTGTTTTAGTAAGAGAAGCCACAAGATGCTAATGTATTATTTCTCTTAATGTTATAGAATTTTTGCTTTGAGTTACTATTGTGCTTTTCAATGTATACATTCTAGTTATAAATGTTCTTAAAATAAGTAAGTACATTTTTGCTTGTTATATCCTTTCTCTCTTCTCAGCATTATCAGTCTGATTCTGTTTTCTGTAAGTCATTTATTTTTCAAAGGTATGATAGGTTGCATCAATTTATAGTAGTTAAATTAATCCCCCAAATCTTTGAACTTAAAAAATGTTGATCTTTGGAATTTGAGACTTTTTTCTTGCAACAATTGTTTCATTTACTCACTTTCATCTCTACTTGTTTTCATAGAAACATCCTTTTGTTTATTTTGGGATTGTCTTTATATTTCTGCATACTGTTCCTTTGCTCTGGTTGTGAAATAGCTTGCACAGGCAGATAAAGTGCTAAAACCCATGATGAAGAATCTGCCATCATTTGCACAAGGCCCCAAGTATACATTTGTCATGCTGTGCACCTAATGGTTGTTTCCATCACCCAAGCAATAAAAGAGCATATTAAGCAGATATATTGGTGCTGAGGATAGTTACTTAAGAGAGTAGAAAGAAATGTAATATTTTTCCAATAGACAAAAACCACCTGAGTTTCTATCTTACTGAAGGCAGTTGGGAGCCATAGTGATAATACCAGCAATTGCCTATTTATGAGCTTTTGTTTCTAGTTAGGTAAAGAAAGGTTTGTAATTTACATCAGGACCATTGGCTCTGTAATGAGGAAACAGGGACTAATAATGCCAGTTAAACAGGTAATATGCCTCATCTCTGACCCAGAGTAATATTCAGAATGAAAATGTAATTAGGCAACTAGGTATTTGTGGCCTTAAAACACACACACACACACACACACGCACACACACACAGAGTCACTCAAAAACTAGGTCTGCTAACCCTAAATTAACCCAAATTAATCTAAAATTAGATAATTTAGACTAATCCATTAAGACAGCTAGGTAAAGGTATAAGCGACCCAGAAATCCAATGATGCTTTGTAAGAGGCTAGGTGTGGGTCAGAATCTGCACTAGTTAGCGTTAGTGTTATTTCCAGCTATGCAGCCAGCCTTAAGTAATTCAGGATTCTGCCAGTTTTCAGGTCCCTGCACAGACACTAGTCCAGGCCTGTATGGTTTCTAACTCAACCTTTATGCTTTTGCTTAGAGTTGGTGTGCCACTGGTGGTGTGGTGGAAACAGAGGTAGTAACAGTTGCTAAGGCTCCTTGCGGTGTACAAGATTTTCACACCAGATTCTTACTCCTGGGATACTGATCAGTGCTTCTACATTGAATCATTGAAATTTTTTTAAAGAAGACTCATTCAAGACCTATGTTCTTCTCCTTCATGTCAGATGTTTTATTGAGTATTCATAATCTCCCCCATATTTACTAGTGTTCTTGTGATGAGATGTGGCACCGAAGGGCCAGGCCAGAACCCTGAGCTGTTCTCTTTGTTGAGACACTGGTTTAGAAACTACAGTGGGACGTGTTGGGGCCCCAAGAAGCAAGTAGGTTAGATTTCTGACTCACTGTTTGGAGTGCAGACAGGCTTGCAGGTGATTTTACCAGAGTGAAATAAAAAGTCTTGGATGTATATAGTTATTGAGATTTTATTCACTGCAATAGAGTTTAGCCTATACGCTAAGGCAAAATAAGGCTCCATTTGCATGATTTCAAAATGTGATTTTGTTTCATATCATATTTAACCCCCATAAGAGTCCTGAAAGTGAAATATTATACTTATTTCAACTTGGTTTAGATAATAGCAGTACTGAAGTGTTCAGATTATTTTTCTCCCCTTCGGGGAACATTTATCACAACTGGGATTTTATATATATTTATATCAGTTTTGGATCAGTGTATCTAGATGTCAAGCTGCATGAAAACACTATACTCTTGACAGTGACAAGGTCACTAATGCCTATTTGGCAGATTTAGTTAATAACAGTTTAAGTCTTATGATTTAGGTCAGCCACAAAGACTCTCTGTATAGAACCAAGAGAGTTAGCTAAGCGGTTTGAACACTTGATCTTTATGATGGGGTTGTATTTACCTGGGATCAGATGGACCATGTTCTTCAGCCACCTTACTGGCTGTTCTGCTTTTGTTTTTATTTTGGAGACTGAGAACTGAGTACCCAGTGGTACTCAGGGTCTATTGTTGATTCTGTGCTCAGGGGTAATGCCACAGTGCTTAGAGGGTCATTTGTGGACTAGGAATTTGAATCAGTGTCATAGGCACTGCAGCCATATGCAAGGCAAGTGCCTTACCCCTGTGTTACCTTTTCTGCCTCCTGCTGCTATACTGATATGCATAACCTTGGCTTCAGAATATTTGTCTTTAAAGATTTGTTTAAACCTCCCTAGAATTATTATCTTAAAAATTAGCTATATTATAGTTCCAGTGTGCAATCAGTGTGCAGTACTTAAAATGATCTATATTGTTGAACAGTCTTAAAAAGTTCAGCTTAATAATATAAGCTCTGATGGTGCGCTAAACTTTATCACAGTTATTCCGAGGGCAGAGCCAATCTCACTGCATTTTATGTGCACGGGGGAAATCCATGAAAGCTTTGATTATGATGGTATCGTTGCCTGTGTATTAGACTCTGAACTTTCCACACTGTAGATATTAATTACACAGATTTGGGTGCTGTAATTATGGGTGCTAGGTTGGAGTTATTTACCTTAGTACTGGGTGATGGGTGAATGACACTCTTAAAAATATTTTATTTAGGCACCTTGGTTTATAGAACAATTTTTGGTAGGGTTTCTTGCATAAAATATCCCAGCATTCCAACGCCATGTCCTTCAGCAAAGTGTCCACTTCCTTCCACTACTATGCCCCATCCTATATGTCCCCCACCCCTCACCCCATACCCTCTCTATCAAAGTTTCCTAATGATGGTCAGGTCTCAATTTATGTTGCCTTAGGCATTTGTTATCCCGTCTACTGTGTTTCTTCGTATCCCATCTATGAGAGACGTCATTCTGTGAATGGCACTATGTAATGGAAGTATTCTATGTTAAGTGCAACTAAATATACAAGGAAAAACAAAGAATTCTAGCTTTGCCTTGACTTGTTTTATCTTCTGCTATGGTGAGTCCATGCCTGTCTTATCGTAGTTTCTTAGGTGTGTCTTGTTAACATCATTTTTTAGACACTCGTCTGGACTAGTTTAGACCATGATCATAAAACTGATCATGGGACAGCATTCTTGGTGTGCGTTGTCTCTGGATTCAAGTTACAACACAAATGCTGCTTACTTGTGTCAATCTGATCACGTCAGGTTTCCGGACACTCGTTTACGGGTTAAGTTTATCACTCCATCTAAAGAAGAAAAGGCAGAAGCACTCCACTTACTTAGACCCAGTACTTCTGATCTGTGCCTGTGAGCCCAATGTGTGGTTCTAAGGTGTCAAAGCAATCACATCTCTGTTGGCTGAGAGAGGAAGTCCACTCTCGAAAGACAGATTAGTCCAGACCAGAGCATGGGTGAGAGATACTGCAGTGATCAATCTGTGACTGTGATACATCCGGCTAACCAGTCACCTGAGGTCAGATCATTGACTGGGCATGTCTAACACATGGACCAGGGTCTCTGCACTCCCACACTCTTCCAACCAGTGTCTTTAAAATGAGGCCAGGAAAGATATTCTGAAAAGAAATGCATGTAGGTGCAAATGCTGGTCTTGCAGGCCAATTGGTAATCTGAGGAGAAATCACTGTGGGTGGCATACAAATCCCTGGACACAGAGGGACAGAGCTTTTGCTCTCAAGCTCCCAGGAAGCAGTGTCTTAATGCTGTCCTCCTAAAGGAAACCCGACGGGTTTAATGATTAATCTGCTTTCATTCCTAATTTTCCAAGCCAGTCCTTTCCATTTGACTTTGCTCCCTGAGTCACAGAGCTGTGAGAGCTGCACTGCATGATGGGAGCAAATGCCCATGTGTTTTCATCAAGGGTGTGTGAGGGCAGTGCTGCAGGGAGGAGATTGCAATTCCTACCTGCTAGGTTTAGGCTTATTCTTGGTACACAAAATCAGGACAAAGTTAACCGTGAAGATTTGGCATCCATGATTTGGGAAACAGATTCTGAATGAATGAATAGGGCCCTGAAAAAGAAGGAGGAACCAGAGACGTTTTTGTCAGGGGAGGGAAAATTGTCAATGGTTTGTGCAATGTAACAGTGCTGGGCAGTCTAGTTTGGGGAAAATCATCAGAGTAATGAGAGTTACATTAAGTGAAGGATGCCATTAAAAAAAAATACACTTTTCTCTTTTCTTTCTCTAAAATTTCTTTTGAAAAAAAATGCCTATGAAACATTATGCAAAATATTCAAAATAATACAAATTTACCCTCAAATGCTGTGAAATATAAAATAACTATTTTAAAATTTGAAAAATTAGATTATATTGTCCTGTGGCTGTTCTTCTGTTGTTGTAATTTGCATTAAAATTTTCATGGTAATCAGATGCTAACCAGCTTGGTCATTTCAGAAAACAAGGCCCATGACATTTCTTGAAAAAAAATTTTTTTTCCTTTAAAGAATAAAGAATATCCCTGTTTAATCTCGTGGAAACAAACGTTGTTTGTGCTGAGGTTTTTGAAGGGAGAAAAACATTATATAAATAGCAAGTATTATTAAATCAACTCAATTCTCTACTCCATGAGGCAGAAACAAAAAGCTTTCTTGGACAACGGTGGTAGAATGTTTTTAGATGGAGCAAATTTTGGGAATGGATGCAGGGGGAGACATCTCTCCTCTCCTCGCCAGGACCACGAGCAGGGGGTTTATGCATCCTGATGCTGGTAGCAGACATGCACATTACACTTTCCTTGTGCTCCGGAGCTCTCCAAGCTCTGTGCTCTGTGCACAGCTCAGCGCTTGCTCCTGCACTCACAGGGTAAACTGAATTTCCTTCCTGCTTGCACAAGGGAAACTGAGGAACAGAGAGGAGGCTGTAAGGGATCATGCTCACAATCTGGCAAGTTCAAGCCTTGGCTTGGAGAAAAAGATATTGCTTGGGGGTGGGATTGAAGGTGGCTGTCTATAAAGAGAGATCTCTAGTCAAAGTTATTTCCATATTGGGACTCAGAGACCCTTGCTTTTTTTTTTTTGGTGGTGGTTGTTCTTTTGGTGAATAACAATAGAAATTTAGGAGGTGGGGTATTGGGTACGCCCATGGTGCTCAGGGGCCAGGGGACCTTCTCTCTCTTCCCTTTCTTTCTCTCCCTGATACTGTTTCATGGTCTTGGGGCACACACAAGCCTACGTGTGCTCACAGGGATTTGCACTCAGATTAATGGGGGTCTTGCCCTTTTCCGCTGCTGCTCAAGTACGTTGCAGTTGCTGTGCTCGGCAGGGCAGCACGGTTTCCCTGGGTTTGCACATTCCTGGCTGCTGTGTCTAGAGATCACACCCTCTGTGGTGGGCCAGAGACACTGGGCCTCACTCTGGGCACGGAGCTTGGGGCTTCTGACTTGCAAGGTAGGCGCTTCTGCCACTGAGTTATCCCCTGGGCCCCTCTCTGAGGTTTTTATCTCCGAATCTGATGAATCTGACTCCTGCCAGATTAAAAACTTCATTTGAGTTAACTAGTAGCTACTATTAAAGGGCAAGCCTCAGTGAGCAAGGAATCACATTTCCTTTCCTGCTCTGCTCAGGGGATAGTTTTAAGGGAGGAATGAGAAGTTCATTTGAGTGCCTCTGTGGCCAGTCTTAGAGGCCCGAAGAGCAGAGAGGGTGGGCAGCCCATGGGCAACACCCAACTCTTCCACCAGGGGTACATGCAGGAAAAGGCAGGTGAATCTTTGGAAGTCAGACCGAGCCTGATTAACTTGGAGAGACCTGAGTTTGATCCCTCCCACCACTGGTCTGAATAATGACTTCCACTCTGCTGTAGTTTCTCTTGGATACCTCTTAGGGCTGGCTTTAAACATTTCTTTAAAAAATTGAGGCTAAGGGCCAGAGTGATAGCATGGTGCTTAGAGCATTAGCTTTACACATGGCCCACCAGGGTTTGATCCACGGCATCCCATATGGTCCCCCAAGCACGGCCAAGAGTAATTACTGAATGCAGATTCAGGAGTAACCCCTGAGCATCGCCAGGTAAGACCTCCAAAGCAAACAACAATGACAACAACAACAAAATTGAGGTTAAGATGAGTATATGACACTAAGTTATAGGTGAATCATATTATGATTTACCGTCTCTAAGTATTATGACTTACCATCTCTAAATAGGAATGGCTTTAAACAGGGGATGAGACGACAGGGCATGTTTTAGCCCAGTATTAACATTACAAGAAAAAGTATCTGAAGAAGTCAACCTCTGAAATCAGGGTTCCTGGGTTTTTTGACCCCTACCAGGGCCACCCACTGGCTGAGTGGTTTTTGGACAGATTACTAAAACTCTCTGGAATGTAGGGTCTCTCATGGTGTCTACTTCCCAGGGTTGTCTGGGGGAGCCTAGGAAGTTAATATGTGTGAAGTGTTTAGATTAATCACTGTGTTGTATCATTGCCACCAATTTCCATACTGAGTATTCAAAGAATAATAACCAAAGCCAGGAAGTCAAAGATAAATGAATATCTTTAGAATTTTTTTCTAGTATGACCGTGGGAAGCATGGGTAACTGTCAGCGCACGTGTAGGTAAGAGTCTTCTCACTGATTTTGAACTTTCTGGTATGTAGTATAAACTGCTGGCTTGGGTTAAGCAGAAGGCTCATTCATAGTGCATTGCACTGAGCAGTGAAGTAAAAGCTTGTCTTCTGGTCCTGAGAAACATCGTTGTAGGACTGAAGGAGTCCGTCTTTGTTTTGGGATTTATAAGAATCCCAAAGAATGACCCGGTTCTCCAGAGACTCAGAGGAGAAGCTTGTGAATTCCTGCTTAGCTTCCTGGGCTGTCTGTTCTGATGGTCCACCACAGAACTGGGGCAGCACCAGCCGTTCTAGAAATGCAAGGCCTCTTGTCAGGTGGCCTAGTACACTATTTACAGACTCACATTGGTTGTTTCTTTCCCGGAAACTTCTTAAACCACACTTGGTGCACTGATCTGGCCCATATTTCAATGCTCTGAGGACTGATCTAACAGGGTCATTGTAAGATGCTGGCAATCCTAGTATTCTAGTTAGTGTTGGCAGTTGCCTCTCGCTATTGATATATGAAACATGCATTTTTGAGCATCTATTAGTGTGTCAGGAATCATTTTACAGACTGGAGATTCAGCAGTGAACAAAACAGACATGTCCCTCCCTTCCATGTGCCTGGTTCTAGCAAAGGGTGAGAGAACAGAAACAGGATAAGCTGTAATATTAATGACTACGTAGTAGAACCTGTTAGTAGGCAATAATGCATCGAAGGATTAAAGAAAAGCTGGAAAGCTTTCAGAGGAGGTATGGTGGCTAAGGAAGCCTCTCTAAGAGGGCTGTTTGGATCAAGATCAGAATAGGTGGTGAATGAATAAGTGGTGTGGGAAAGACATCCAGGCAGAAGGAACAGCACATGTAAAGATTTGACGGCCAGACATGCACAGGGTAGAGTCAGGAGGCCACAGCATTGCTGAAGACAGAGTAATACAGGATAATAATTGGAAATAGAGTTAGAAAATAAGAGAAAAGGCAATTACACAGGCCACAGTGAGGAACTGTGTGGTGGGGAGACATGGAGAGGAAGGCAGGGGAGTCACCCAAACAGACCTCCACTCAGTACGATCTCTGGCTGCTGGATCAAAAACAGGCTGAAGGGTGGGGACAGAACATAATCCAAAGAGTGCCTGGCAGTTTCTAAATATAAGATGACACACAAACAAACAGCAAACAAAACTGAAACCCTGGACATAGGCTTACCCTCCAATCCAGTGATTATACCCCGGAGCTGTTATCTCAGCGAAGTGGAGGACTATGAAAACCTGGACATGATTATTCAGAAGAGATTTATGGGCAATAATAAAAAACAAAACCCAGAAACAACTAAAACCACCTTTGCTACATGAATAGTTAAACAACTATGGGACATCCATTGCACGCGAAACTTTACTCCACCATTAAAAAAAGGAACAAATCGTTGATGCATGCAATAACTTCCATCAACTTCAAGGGTCTTATGCTGAGTGAACAAAAAGCCAATCTTCAGAGATGATATCCAATAGGACTCCATGTATATGACATTATCAAAATGACAAAATCAATGAGATGGAGAATAGATCAGTGCTTGGCAGGGGTGAGGAAGGAGGGGAGATAGCTATGAGGGGCTGACATGGGGAATTTTTTTTTTTTGTGTGTGTGTGTGTAGACAGACTCATCTGTACTTTGACTGCAGTGATGATGACAGGAATAGGCATATTCAGTTAAACAACTTGGAAATGGAAGCACATACCAATGTCAGTTTCCTGTTTTTGATATGGTGTTATGGTTCTGTAAGATGTAACTACGGGAGGAAACCATGAATGAAAGATTCATGGGCTGTCTCTGTACTATGTCTGAAATTTCCTGTGAATCTATAAGCATTTCAAAGTAAATAAAAATAAGCAATATTGTTAGCTGCTATAGGGTTAAGGCCAAGCCATGCTGGAGGTGGTGGTGGTGGTGGTGGTGGGGTGGTAAGGGTTGCTGAATGTCAGGCAGAATTGAGGCTTTCAAATCTTTGATAGACTTGTGGTGTCTTTTAATTTTCATGTGTGTAAAACTTAATTTCTGAAATAATAATGAAAAGCAAGCGAATAACTGGGTTCAACAGAATTTGTTGATAGAGTGTTTTTGATGTAGGGTAAAAGAACATAAAGATAATTCCAAGGATTTGGGAACAGGCAATGCAAAGACATGTTCTGAAACTCACTGACAAAGGAACTAATTTGGGAAAATAACTAAATGCTGAATTCTGTTTTGGACATGATAAGTTGAAGAAGTTGACTCAATGGCTTTGGAAATCATTAGTATGAACCTGGTATCTCAAACTAAAAACATAGACAAGATTATGAAGGGAGTAAATATAGATGAAGAGCTCAGAAATGAACATAGGATACTTTAACATTTAAAGATTTGGGAGATGAAGAAGAACTAAATAAAATCAAGATGGTGAGTCTCAAGAAATTAGAGAATAAAAAAAAGCAGAGTTGAGGAATCCTCAAAACCCAGGGAGGGAAATTTGAAGAAGAGAATCTTCCATCTCATTGGCTGCTGAAGTGTCAATGAGACAAAGCCAGAGATTTGACCATAGCTTTAGAAGGGATACTGGAATCTCAGTGGAATTTTGACAGTAAAAAATGAGTGAAGTAGGGGCTAGAAGATGGTACAGCAGGTAGGGCATTTGCCTTGCATGCAGCTGGCCTAGATTCAATCCCTGTCATCTCAAATTGTCCTCTGGGCACTATCAGGAATAATTGCAGAGTCAGTAACAGCTGAATGTTGCCAGGTGTAACCCAAAACAAAAACATTAAATAAGAAAGAATGAGTGGAATAGATTCATGACTCATCAGAAAGTGTAAAGTTGGAAACACTGATCATGATAATTTCTGGAGAATCTTGCTCTCAAGGGAAGAAGAAATGTGAATGTAATTGAGAGACATGAGGGCTTGTTTTTTTCTTTTCTCTAAGATTTTCCTTTTTAAAAGAAGAAAAGAGCATGTAGTCTTGATGGAAATATCTATTATGGGAAGGGAAATTGGACGCTGCAAGTTTCAAGAAGCTCAAGGACCACTTGGCCAACTAGGTCTGGACCATTTAATGCTTAGACTAGTGATGCAGTGGTTCTGGAAACTTCCAGGGTTATGCCTGGTAGAACTCATAGGGACATTACAATGCTGAAAACTGAACTCATGTCCCTCTACACATAGGCCTCTGAATCCTGAGCTGTTTAGCTAATTCTGCAATAGTCTTTTGTAAGAGGCAAGGACTTTAAGGATGAAGACTTGGATGTCTGTGGGTTTTGTGTGGGGTGGTAAGCCTGTAGGTCTTCTCTTGGGAAGACATTGTTTTTCCAGTGAAAGTATGCGAGGTCACAGAAGTGAAGAAGAGGAATAGGTAGGACTGGAATAGGTAGGAAACGGTAGGGGATTAAGGAAGAGATGTGGGGAAAGCACATAAGAAGGCAAACAGGATAATCTAGTTTCCTTCCAAGCTGCACAGAGTCCCCATTGGTCATGAGTGTGGCAATGTGATTTTCAAGTACACATTTGTTTAGCTGCATCACAGTGAAACCATTCCACCCTTAGTTCACTGTGTATATCATTGCAAGAAGTGTGCTTCTTATTTTGTCAGTGATTCTGCAATGCATGTATCCAGGGTGAGTCAAGTCTCTTCTGAGTTAAGAGGTTAATTTTGAAATTGTCGACTTTGGGAGTAAAAAAGGAGTCAGTGTCGTTTAGGGGTGAAAAGAAAATTAGAATTGGAAAATAGAACAATTGCTTTTTCATCTGTTAAGGAACTTGTAAAAGGGTTTTAAGTCAGTAGCTCACAAACAACTAATAATTCTAGCTAACTAGGATAGGTTTTGTGTTGCATTCACAAGCAGTATTTATTAAAAATCTAGTGTGGTGCCGTGCAGTGTCTCAGGGATTTCAAAGAAGCTGGTGAATATCTTGGAAAAGCTCTTGGTTCTGTGGAAGCAGAAATGTAAAAAGTGTGGTATGTGCAAGGATGCAAGGATAGGACTTTTGGGAACCAAGTTTCAGGCACTTGCATCCCATCTGGGCAGTGGGTGGGAGTGATTCAGAAAGTGGCTGATTTAGGGATGATGAAATTGATTTAACAGGAGGAGGATGGGATAGGCAGGTGATATGGAAGGGGTGGTAAGACGGGAAATATTTCCCTCAGAGGGTGAGAACAAAGATGAAAGGTAGACAGGAAGAGAAGTGAGAAATTCAGAGCTCCGATGGAGCACCTGTAAGACTACTAGTGTGGAGTAGAGTCAAATAGAGAAGACTTGTGGGAGAGGAGGAAGAGGAAGAGGGGAATGGAGAAGGGCTTTAAGCCCAGAGATTTGCATTTTGTTGCTAAAGCATGCTTATGTTGATCTTGCAAGGCTGCTTGTGATGTAGGAGGAGAAGAGGAACTAAGAAAGAAATGAAGAAGGAAGGGAAGGAGAGATTGTTGACTGACTTATGAGTAGATGCAGTTGTGAGAGTCCCTGTGAGAGAGACCCAGTGCTGAGTCTACCCTATTCTGTCCTCTTAATCTGAATCAGGGATTGTATAATATATCTCTGAGCCAGGAAGTCATCAGAAACTAAGGGACTATTAGGAGACTATTATCGAAACTATTAGGAGACCCAGGTTCTTGCCTCTGATGCCCATTCCTTGGGCAAGTTGTTTACCTCTGGGTCCTACTTTCCTCATCTATGAAACCAGATGGTTGGTCTATAGCTCAGATGAGTCAGTCATTCCTAAAGGATATTCTTTTGTGTTAAACCTTCATGACTTCAGGGATATATTTAATCCCCAATACAATCCCACTCAACACCACAGCTCTTGGCTGTTCCATTCTTGCGGCCTATTCTAATTCGGGCCTCTATATTTGTTCTCTTATTCTCCTTTAACTTTATGCTATTTGCTGCCTCGTAAGAATACTTGACAGTTTCATAGAGAGGCTGATGGACTCTCAGACTTGCAGTGAATATTCTTAGCAGTGAGGATTATGTATAGAAACAATAGGGCTGTTTTAAAGATGAGGTGACAAGGTGGTTGGTGATGATGGTGATTCTTTTCGTATGTGTCTTTCTTTATTAATTTGGGTTTTGTGTGTGTGTGTGTGTGTGGGGGGAGCCATAGCTAGGGCTGCTCAGGGCTTACTCCTGGCTTTTTTCTCAGGGATCACATCTGCTGGGGACCAAACCCAGGTCAGCCACTTGCAAAGCAAATGACTTAACCACAGTACTATTGCTCCAGCCCCATGATGGTGATCCTAATAGCTAATATTTATTAAATATTTATAATTATGTGAATATTTTAACACATTTTATCCCCACAATTTACCTTTCTGGCCATATCCTCACAATACACCTTTCTGACCATTATCTGATCCAATAAACAAGGATCCAACAAATGAGGAAATTGAGTCACAGAGAAATGACACACAGCATTTTCAAAGTCACCAGCATTTGAGTCCATGTTTAAATGTGGATAAAGGTCGACTCATGACTCTTTCTTTCCCTTCTGTTTTTTTGGGGGGACCTACTTGTTATTCTGGCTTCCTCCATCATGGAATCTCACCATAACATAAAATTTTGACACGTGGGGTTATTTAGAGAAAGGATTCTATTGTTTGGAAGCTGATTCTGTAACCATTCACATCACACAGGCAATTTTAATCTTTTTTTTTTAATGGTGCAGTTTGCAAAGGCTCTCCCATTGGATTTATTGCTAATATTTACTGCCTGGTGCTGTGTTACACTATTTTACCTGTTTTGTTTCATGTAATCCTCAAAACCACCTTACTTTTACCTTTATCTTCATTGTTTCACACTCGAGGAAAGGAGATACAAAAGGTCAGTGGGTTACTTATCACATGGTAAGTGTACCAGGAATTTTACTCAGTACAAAACAGCCCATTATAAATCAAGAATTCAGATTTCCTGTTTGTTGTAAGGAAATTTCTTTTGTGTGTCAAATTCAAAATGTGGCAACATACCTATTGTTAGGTTGGGGTTTTACCAAAGACTCTAAAAACTGAATGTTTGAAGAAAAAAAACAAAAGAAAACCCCTTTTTTCCTTCATTGGAATCAAAATCTCTTCTCTGGAAGCAGACTCATAATTGTCTCCATGTCTTTTCTCTATCATGCTGAAGCCATTTCTATAAATAATGACCCCTTTGCTGCAAAAGTCTTCCAGGAGAGGTCAGTGGGTGAAGGAAAGAGATGATACCTTTCTAAAACTCCAAAGCTCTTTGTTTTTTAAGTTCTGTTCTCCTCACTTCTTTTCTTTCTGTTGTGTAATGAGGCAATGGGTCTTCTCAGGCAAATTTGTACTCTTCTGCTATGGATTTTTGGTGGTTGGTCTTTATGGATGTTTTGGAACTGAAATTAGGCTGAGGGCCCACTGACCAGCTTGAGACTCTGTGAGGCACTTAGTGTACCCTTAATGATCAGTAAATGTTAATTGCCAATGACAATAGCAAAGCAAATAAAATAATCTGTTCATACTGTTCAACTTCCTTCTCGTGGGAGCGAACACACCAGCAAGAAGCAGAAGGTGGTCACTTCCCTGTGGAAGGAAGGCGAGGCTTTTTGAGCTAACAGCAGCCTACTATTACTATTTGAATAATCTATTGTACTAGGAATAGAGGAACTAATTTAATTTCTACAGAGCGATGAGAATCTGCAGTTACTCATTTGATATTGCAGCATTGGCTTGCAGTTATCGTGTTAGAGAGTGAGCAAGTATTTGGAAAATTTGTCTTGATGCCATTCGCATTTTGTTTTTCACTTTGCTGGAATAGTTTCTCTCCCTTATTCTTTAGAACTCTCCATAAAGTCACTGTGCATGAAGGTGATGTTAATGAGAGGCAGGTGAGTATTTTAGGTATTTTTCCCTCTTGTTTTCATTTTGGTGTTCTCTGCCTGCTAAATTACCCTATGACTTAAGGGGCCCATTTCATTTGGCTTCTTAGACTGGATTATAGCTTCTTATATCTATCTTTTTGCACTTCTTTAATTCCTGTTACCAAATAAGGAAAGGCTTTATTTCTGATATTAAACATATACGAGAGAGCTGGAGATGGATTCAAGGGGTAGATACAGGCTGAGTATATGGTAGGGTCATTCTGAATTAGATCCCCAGAATAACCCCTGTGGCACTGCTGGGTATGGCTTTGGTAAATCCCCAGCAGTGCTGGATGTCCCCAAATTAGAGGAAAAATGGTATAGAGAAGAAATGAACACACTGATATGTGTAGATATTTAGTATAGCATAAGTGTTGTACTAAAAATGTACATTTCAAAAGTAAGACAGTACCAAGGTAGGGGTCACTGATTCATCTATAGATGTTAAAGAATGTTCTGCTTGGATGTTTAAGAGACACATCTTTAAAGTTTGTGACAGGTGGATTTTATGACTGTATTGCAGTACTGTACTGGAGCGATAGCACAGCAGGCAGGGCGTTTGCCTTGCACACGGCTGACCTGGGTTCAATTTTTCCATCCCTCTTGGAGAGCTCAGCAAGCTACCAAGAGTATCCAGCCCACACGGCAGAGCCCGGCAAGCTACCCATGGCGTATTTGATATGCCAAAAACAGTAACAACAAGTCTCACAATGGAGATGTTATTGGTGTCCGATCAAGCAAATCGATGAACAATGGGATGACACTGCTACAGTGTATTGTCAGTACTACTCAAAATTTTGGGGTGAGTTGAAGGGTTCTGTTAGTATCCATACAAGGCTGCAGGATTTAGGAATGATTTCCAAGTTCAGGTGAGCTATTTTTTCCTGGTGAGGAGAGACTTAGCGCTGTGTTTTTATGGTAGGCATGAAGGGAAGGAGTAACCAGATAACCTAGTTAATTAATTGGTCAACTTAAATCTCACCAGTTGAAACAGTATCACTGGATCACTGTAATCCAGTTGATCATCGATTTGCTCGAGTCGGCCCAGTAACGTCTCCATTCATTCTAGCCCTCGTATTTTAGCAGCCTCTCTTTACTCGTCCTTCCCAATGGTGCCACATTAGAGGCTCTTTCAGGGTGAGGGGAATGAGACCCATCATTGGTACTGTATTTGGCATATGAATACGCTACGGGGAGCTTTCCAGGCTCTCCCATGTGGTCAAGAAACTCTCTGTAGCTTGTCATGTTCTCCAAGAGGGAGAACTAGGCTATCAGATGAAGCTATCAGTTGAAACAATAGTCAGTCAAAATACAGAATGGAATGCCTGGGGAGGGGGGTGGTTAATAGTGAAATAATAAGAGATCAAAGGGAGGGTTCTTTCTTTTGTCACTTTACTCTGAACCAAGGAGACTGCCGAACAGCAGGGTTCTCACGCACAAAGCACTAAACTGTGGCCCCAAAACCAAGGAAAGATGGAGGGACAAGGAGCTCATGGACACAGGCCTCGAGAGGTAGGCGCACAACCATGGCAACAACAAGACTACAGAGCATCAGCAACACACCCAGAGAATAGAGGTGGATTTAGAGAGAGAACCAAGAACTTACATGGACTTGGAGGGAGAGAGCCAGTGAGAGTCCTGCATTGACTTCAAGGGGATAGAACCAGCAAGGTGACAGACAACACAGACCAAGGACAGTGTGGAACCAGTGTGAAACCAGTGGGGATCAGTGTGACACAGGGATGTGGAACAGCCGAGGATCCAAACCTACCTTATTCAAGTTGTCAAATAAATAACTAGACCTCTACAAGCTTATAAAGTTTTGTTGACAGATCTTTCCTGCACTGCTCAAGGATGCAGTTGGGAATAAAAACAGTTTTGTGGTGACATAGGTGGCTAAAAGCCGCTCGGGTTCTGGGATCCTTCCATAGTGTTCAGAATGGGACTAGTAGTGGGTGATTTTGTATAGATGGAGGATGGATAAGCTCCCAGGACAAGCCATTTAGAGAACTGAGAACAGTTCTCAGAATAGCTATGGGGCAGTTGAAGCTTCTTGGAACCAGTAGTGGCTAATTTTATGTGTCAGCTTGGCTAGGCCACGATGATAAGTTCTTTGGTCTAACACGAATCTAGATATTTATGAAAGTACTTTTTAGATGTGATTACCATTTAAATCAGTACACTTTGAATAAAACATTATCCTCCCCAATGTGGGAAGACCTCATCTAAACAGAGGAAGGTCCTCAGAGAAAAGACTAAATCTCTGCCCAAGAAGAGGAAGAGATTCTGCTTCTTGTCTGCATTTGTTCCAGGACTGCATCGTGCACTTCTGCTGGAACTGATGCATGATTTGGACATGCCCACGCCTACAGTCACTTGAATCAATTACTTAAAATAAATCTGCCTCTATGTACAAACAATCTATTGATTCAGTTTCTCTGGAAAATTTTAGTATGAACTCTACTGGATCCCAGGTTGAGTCTTTCTCTTTTCTTCTTAGGACTATTTCTACTAATTTCCTCCTATTGGAGAATTTCCAACACCTAGAGACCTATTGGTTTGGAACTTTGCCCGTTTGGGAGACTTACAGTTCTGCCCAGTAATGGGGTGATGGAAAGAACTGTACATGGTGTGCCAATGTTTTATGAGAAGAGCAGAGATGGATGTGATAAGCTTATTTGATCTTTCAGATCACATGGATCCAATTATTTTGTCTTAACTGTGTGGTACATATTAAATTGTCTAGAGTCTGAACTATAAATATGACTACATATAAGTTATTATGCTGGCTAACAAACTAGTGTAATGAGTTACTTGGTGTGTCACTTGTTAGTACTTACATTTACATACTTTTCAATGTTAGAATGATTGGATGTCTTTATACTAGTCTCTGTCTATTGAATGTCCCCAAACCTGCTATGTCCTTGAGGGGGAATAAACTATGCCATAAAGACAGGAGGGCATACAAGTTTATAGAAAGGGAGATGTATTGGGTTATAAGACCCACTTATTTATATACTCTATACCATATATTTTTTGCAGGAGAGAGAAAGGCACTATGGCACTATGAAGGAATAAAACCATCCCCCCAGCTTTAATTGTAATAAGCCTTCTCTTGTTAGAGATACTAATATTTTTTGAGATGCTTCAAAGGAAAAAAAAAAGAAATGAAGTGACTTATGGCATTCAATATTTGGTGTGGTTTGCATAATCATTCCAAAACTCAGTGCCTGAGGCTATTAATGAGCTAGTATACCAGGTAAGGGTTTTGCCTTGTCAGTGGCTGACCCAGTTTTGATCTCTGGAACCCCAGATAGTCTCATGAGCCCCACCAGTAGTGATCCCTGAGTG
This sequence comes from Sorex araneus, assembly GCF_027595985.1. Classification (NCBI taxonomy): domain Eukaryota; kingdom Metazoa; phylum Chordata; class Mammalia; order Eulipotyphla; family Soricidae; genus Sorex; species Sorex araneus. The sequence continues at coordinate 271,886,286 of NC_073302.1, read as the reverse complement.
AAGAGTCAAGAGTAAGTCCCACACACTGCCAGACATGATGTCCCAAAACCACAGTAAGAGAAAAAAAAGAAAGAAAACTCAGTACTCCCATCTGAGAAAATGAATATCACAGTTATTACTAATGTGTCTTGTGAAACGCTAACATGAGATAACTCCCACAACACTCAGTGTTCAATGTCAGACGTAAATGCTCAGTAAGTGCTGACTTTTAATTGCCTTAAGTAAGGTTTTCCTTTCTTCATGTTAGCTTAGAGAGAGGGAAGGCTGACAGCAGAATCAACCAAATGGAGGAGTGGGAAATTCCCTGGCCTATGTTTTGCAAGTGGAAAACAAGTGTTTGGACATGGGTTGCTTTTCAGCCTTCACAGAAAGAGCTAGCTTACAAGAGTTCTCTTGTTTGGAGGAATCATCTCAAACTAGTTCTAGGGTATCATACATGTGTAATAAATAATATGCCTATTTAAATGCTCTGAAGCAAATCTCCCCCAAGTAGCAGGGAAGAAATATTAACCACACAGACAATGTTGATTGCTAAAGAACAATAAAATTATGCCCTTAGGAGGAAATCTAATTAAAATGTTTTATAGTTCTTTGTAAAGGACTGTTTCCCAACTTATTTTCTTAGCTCTGTCTGATTTCAAGTTGAGAACTATGATCTTAACTGTGGTTATTCTTTTTGGTTAAGTGCCACCCTGACACACATGATCTAGGAAAGGAAAACATATCTTGTTAGCAATGGAAAACAAATTATCAAATGCTTCCTTTCCAGCAGGTCTGACTTTGGGGGGGTGGGAATCTCCAAACAATAATAGTGAGTTTTTTTGTTGAAATATTGAATGTAATCAAAGTAAAGAGAAAGTAAAGTGAAATTTATCAGCTACACAGGCGGGGTGGGGGGCTGGGGGGGTGGCGGGGAGGTTTACTATGGTTCTTGGTGGTGGAATATGTGCGCTGGTGAAGGGATGGGTGTTTGAGCATTGTGTAACTGGCACTTAAGCCTGAAATCTTTGTAACTTTCCACATGGTGATTCAATAAAAAAAAGAAAAGAAAACATATCTAATACATATCTTGAAGAAACATACCAATCTGAAGCTTGCCAGGTTCTCTCTTGAGGCTTAACCTTTTTTTTTTTCCCCTTAGAGTTTCATATACTATACTGATTGGTTTAATTTTTTTTAATCTGTAACTAAATCTCTCAAAACACACAATTGTCTTTGAGGGAATTTTGTTTCAGCTGAGGTTAATCTGAGCTGTATTTCATAATAATGTTTTATTACTGTTTTATATTTCTTATGGGCTAGCCTTGGTATACTTGGTATACTTGGTAGGTATTCCTTATGAACAGTAGTCATAGAAAACAGTTATTTGGGTAATGTAACTTTCAAGATTATAGTGCTCTTATCCCATGGATCTATGGCCACTTCTTATCACTTCTATTTTAGAGATCACTTAGGATGTGTCTCAGGGGACCATATGTGGCTGTGGGGAGTGAACTCGGGTCGGTCATGTGCAAGGCAAGAACCCTACCGATTGTACTATCTCTCTGGTCCCTCTTTTCCATCTTGACAAATATTTCTTCCTTACAATTAGGTGATGAGGGAATTTCTGATTTGTCACGGTGGCTGTTGTTATTCAGAGAATTTTCTAGAAGACAAAGGGGTGGGGAGATGGGTAATACGGTTTCTACGAGTTCCAGCTGCCCCTGGTGCCCTATGGAAGCTGCATCCATGGCTTCTGTGTCCTGTCGAGCAGTTATTGTTTCTAGTCTTGTCAGGCACGACCTGCCCTTGACATCAAACTGACCAGAAGTTGCCATGGCCTGGAATTCTGCCTTCTAATATCCTGTCCTTTTCTCCCTCCTTGGTCAACAGGAAAAAGTATTCTTCAGCTGCTCAGATCTCTGGGGGGCTGTGGGTGGATATGTGTATAGGTGGAAAGATATCTTATAAGATAGACTCTAAGATTCCAACAGATTTCGAACTCCTCTTTTTGGGATGAAGGGGCAGTATTTGCTTGGCAGTGACTTAGGGTCACTGAAATACAGCTTTGTACAGTACAAAATAATTTTCTGCATATTTTTCTTTCTTTTCCAGTTGATACAAAAATTTTGTTTGGAAAAATGAGAGAAGAGAAAGTTCTAGAAAGTAAAGGTAGATAAATTATGTATCTCAAGCTTGGATGTGGATAACTCCACTATGGAATGTCTGTCCTTTTATTAAGGTAAAAAGGCAATTCTGCCCCTAAGATTGCTTGAGGTTATGGGAAGAATAAATATGGAGGTCTGTAAAAGAACTAATGCATGCCGAAGGGCGTATGCTCTCGAGGGCTCTCCAGGTAGCTCTGTCTCACCGCCCGAGTTCGGTGCTCTGGAACTGCTGTGTATGGGCTGGATCGGGATGGCCATTGGTCAGGGACAGGTGAAGGAAGAACGAGGACCAAGCTGGTTGCTTATTAGTTACCATTTATTCAATCTTCCATCTTTCTCATCTCCCGCACTCCTAGCTCCATCCTGTCTCTCGATCTACTGCCGCTCTAGATTTTCCCTTTACTAGTCTCTCCCCCTACTTGTCTCTCTTCACCTTGCCCTCTAGGCTACACACAGCCAGGTAGTAAAATCAACATAAGAAAGCCCTTCCTGACTGCCAGCAGGTAAAATACCTCTTAAGGTTTTTCTCCTTTCCTTTGCCCAAGAAATTATTCACATCTGAATATTAGTTATTTTTGTGTGGACATAGCAAGAGATACATTGAGGCTTGCAAGGCAGCTCTCCTGGCAACATCTTGCCACAAACTCAGACTATAGCACTCAGGCCAGATTAATCATTCCTAATCCTAGCACGGTCCAAATCTAGATATCACTATTTGGATCATGACAACATTTGTCTATGACCAAGCTCTTAACTTATAGTTAAGCATTAGGCACTTTGGCCAGGCCCATCTCGATGCCAGGGTAGCACACAACTCAACGCTTGCCCTGGGTCTGTCCTGTCCCTCGTCGGGACCTTGCTTTTATGGATGCCAGGAAGTAAGGGCAACTGAGGCTTAGGTCGAGAGAACAGATGCCCAGGAGGAAAGTATCATGTAGAGTCAAATGACTCCCAGGTTACAAAAGCATAGCATTTGCTATGTCTTCCTGTGTCCATACAAAAGGACATTGCTCTGAATAAACTATGCAAAGGACTCAAGGAGAAGAGAAAAACAACATACACAAGTCAACAGAACATTAAGAAAGAAGCTACAAATAAACACAGAGGAATGAGAGCACTTTGGTGGGAGTAACCCAATAAACCTAAACTACCTGAGGCTATGTTATCCTACAGAGGTCCACATAGAAAAGCTCAAATACTTGAATATAAATGAAGTGAACATACATTATATATATGCATATATATTTATATATTTTGATATTTGGGCCATACCCACTTGTACTCAGGGCTTACTCCTGGCTCTAAGCTCAGATATCACTCCTGGTAGGTCTCTGGGATATGTGGTGCCAGTGACCTAACCTGAATGGGATATGTGCAAGGCAAGAACTTTATCCAATATACTCTCTCTAGCCCCAGATATCAATTTTGACAAATATCTCTTTATTGCAACTTAACACTTTGTTGAACTACATTTAAAATTTTTCTATTATGAATTTAACTGGCTTTCAAGTTCAGTAATTTAAAGTATGGAAAAACAAAATGATGTAGTTTCATTTGCTCTCTATCATTGTATCACTGTCATTTCATTGCTCATCAATTTGCTCGAGTGGGCACCAGTAATGTCTCCAATGTGAGACTTGTTGTTACTGTTTTTGGCATATCAAATACACCACAGGTAGCTTGCCAGGCTCTGCCGTGTGGGCGAGATACTTTTGGTAGCTTGCCGGGCTCCCCAAGAGGGGTGGAGGAATCAAACCGGGTTGGCTGCATGCAAGGCGAAGGCCCTACCCGCTGCGCTATTTGCTCTCTATATAAATTAGATACATTTAAAATAGGGCAATAAGGTATAATCATGGAAAAAAACCTCAGATATTCAAAAGGATTATTTTTGTCTTTTGAAAGATTAAAAATTGATTAAAATTAAGAGTATAAATTCAAAGTAAATGTAAGAAATGTAAAACAGTTGTAAAATAAATATGGCATTTAATTTCCTTAAAGTAAATTGTTTAAATGATAGAAAAATATCACGGTATAAAAACAACTATGATTTCTTCTAGTGTTAAATATACATCTAGTTGCTGGTGATAGGACAAAGGAATGATCTATTGCTTCATGCCTGTTATTTTAAGTTCTTACGGATAGTTTGAAAGTATAAACATGTATGTAGGATTTAAGAATAATATGCTCTTTTTAATATCGAAAATGTTTCTCATCTTCCATAAGCAAAGATCGGTTTCATAAGCAAGAATGGTTTGCTAATTTGTGAGTATCTCCAGAACCCCAATTCGAACATAAAGAAAAAGAAAATAATGGATGCTCAACAGTAATAAGAAATGGTACTTCATTTATGCCAAAGTCCATTGTATTTGAAATATGGGAGAGGATTACTTAGTTTATTTTCCCCTTACTTAAGCACTTTTAGCTGTCTACACTCTGAAACATTGTCAATCTCTGCACTTGGCAGTGGCATAAGCCACAAACCAATGTGGCATTTGGACACAGTTGTCATTTCTTTCAAAGACCCTGCAAGACATGTGGAGTTCCCTGGGGCTTGAACAGTATTAGCATTGAGAGTGATGTTTAGGGTTATGGATTGTGCTGAAATTCTGAATCTTGGATCCCAAGAGACAGAGATGCCTAATGTTTGTTAGTGAGTTATTCTTGCTGGGGTTGAAAGATTTAAGTGCCACCAAGAGACTGAGTTTTAAAAAGAGGCAGGGCTTTGTTTGCCAGCAAATAGTTGCTAGTACTTTATTTGCCAGCACTTTCTCTACAGATATTCAGCTATCACACCACTTTATACCCCTCTGGCATAGTTCATTGTCTTTTTTGTTTGTTTGTTTTTGGGCCACACCCTGTGGTGGTCAAGGCTAACTCCTGGCTGCCACCCCTGACAGGGCTCAGCAGACCAAAGGATGTGCTAGGGATTGAACCCAGGTCAGTTACTTGCAAGCATCCTACCCACTGTACTATCTCTCCAGCCCTACATTGCTCCCTTCTTCCCATCCCCCTTCAGGGATTTTTCATTGACTGCTGCCTCTCCTTACATATTAATTCTGGACTTTTTATGTAAGCATATTTCTAATGTACCAAAAGTTACTGTTGTCACAATTCAAGTTCTTTTCTGTGGCATTTGATTATAACTTTTGCAGATCTCTGTGACAGTATAGGTCTATTTTTCCTGAAGATCTTCAGACTTCTAATAGGGTTGCTTAAACTGACAAGTTTGCTCCAACTTGATCCCTTTCCCAGATTTCAAGAAAGTGCCCTATTAAACTTAAATTGTTTCTCTCCTCTAGTATCTTAATACTGGTGATTTATTAAAAAAAAAGACAAAGTATTCAAGATACCTAACATGCTTTGAAGAGAAGTATGATATTATTGAAAAGTTTGCTACTCTATTCTCTATTTTTCTTTTTGTCTTACTTCCTCATTGGATGTTTACCACATGAATGTAACAAACAAAATAACAAAAAAAAAAACCCACAATAACAGCAGCCAAAATAATGGAACATTCTCCTTGGGAAATGCCCTTAAAGCTTCAAGTGTTAGTTTTTTTCTGAGAAGGTCTCACCTCCACTAGCTTGTCTATTGACACACAAAACTGAACTTTTATCGATAATTTGTGGCAAAATTGAGAATTTAGGGCATGTATTTATTTTATTTATAGTCAAATCTTTCACTTTATTGGTATTACTTATTAGTTCTGTATTTTTTAAATCTAAATTGTTTAATACTAGGATTTCTCTAGTCAATGTCTTGCTGTAGAATGATCCATAAGACATTTGGGCACCAGTGCCATCTTTTCAGCTCCTCCCCTAAGTGTCCGCTTTATGTGCTACCCTCTAGTCTTTCTTTTTATCTCAGTTTGGGGACCACACCTGGTGGTGCTCATGGATCACTCCTGGTGGGCCATGGGGGAACCGTATGAGGTACCAGTGGTTAAACTTGAGTCAGCCTCATGCAAGGCAAACGCCCTACCTGCTGTGCTATTGCTCCAGCTCCCTCTCCCCCTCCCCTAGACTTTCTTCCTTTCCACCTCCTCCCTCCATATTGAAATTTGCGTGATAGTTAAGGGTAGACTTTGAATCCCAGCTTCATCACTTGATAAAATATGATGTGGGGAGAATTACCCAAACTTTCCAGTTTCAGTTTCTTCACTTATGAAAGGGTGATTGTAATGCCTATATCATAAGATAATGGGAGGGATCAAATGAGATAATGTAGGGAAAGTATTTAGTAGGGATTTGAATTATGAAAGATATCATAAATGATGCCCATTGTTATTTGTCTTCCCTTTTGCTTGTCACGAGCTTTGCATACACCTTTACTAACATTGACTCCACTGAAGGAAAATTGAAGGGTAATTTCAAAGTTAAACAATCAAACCAACAGTCCTGTAATCATCACCCCGATTTGAGTTCAGAAAAGCAGGGTATGGCTTCAGAAGATAAACTGCTATAAGAAAGCTAGGGATTTTTTGATGAAAGTCATCCAACTTAACATAAGGACTGTTCTCTTCTGGTTTTATTTCGTTTGGGACATTATTTTAATTTCCAATGGAGGTAAAGTTAAAAGAGTTGCAAGACCATTATCTTTATCTCAAATGTGAATGGAGAAATCTCCCCAAGACAGAAAAATCCACGCCCATCTGAACCAAGTCTCAAACATTTCTCACGCTCTCATCACTAGTTATTTTTGGGTTGGGAAGTGAGGTGACTTAGCATGAGGCAGAGTGAATGCCAACATGAATGTGTGGTTTCTGAGGCCAGACAGGGAGTGTGTTGGTTATGAAGAAGCCTTACTCCAGGTCCTGCATAAAAATTATTATCAAATCAGGGGGAAAAATGTGTGTGCACAAAAGGAAGTACAACTTGAGACAAAAGAGAATGAGAAAAAGAAAAATCTATTCAAAGATGTGATGCCCCGAAGAGCAGAAAAATGATCCCTTCCCTAGAATGGAAATAATTGAAGGTCTCTTTAAACATGCTAATTGGTTTTCTCTGCTTGCTTCCTCTTAAATCAAGTTGGTGTTCCTAAAAATTCTCAATGCTTTCCTTCCCTCATGCCTTTAATCTTGCTGTTCCCAGACTGGAGTCTCCATTTTCTACCTCCCCAGGAATCCTAATAGTTCAAGGTCTGGCTGGCCTTTCTGCTTCTCTGGGTATCTCTTTTCTTCCTGCTGACCCCTTACTGCGCTCCACATACTCTCACTTCAGTTTGAAACTGTGTAGGAGTTGTGACCATGTCTTGTACTTGAAAGATGCTTGGTCTCTTCTCGGCCTGCTTATAGTTTTGGACGCATAGCTGAAAACTGATTGCATTTTTACTGGTGGTTCAAATGCCTTTCTTGAGCAGGAAAAAAAAAATTCCAAACTTTTCTCTCCCTTTCAACATATAATTAATGCGGCTCTGAGGAAAATTGTGAATTATCTCTCCTCATAGTATTCATATGTTGGTAATGCAGACAGTCACAGGTGTAATTTTATAACACCTGTACTTTTATATACAACAGAGAAGGTGGAAAGAGACCTGTGTAATCCATCTGGAGAAGCAAAGGTGCTAGGCACATCAAGCTGGAAAATAAATGCATAAATCCGGTAGATATTTAGTTGGTACCTTGAGGAATTATTCCAAATGAGCTAGATAATTGCCTAAAATTCCTATCATGTTTAAGCAGAGCTTTGGGAAAATAATCACTTCTTGGTTTGCCTTTTTTAAAATTTTTAAATAAATTTCACAAGGAAAACAGCATGTAAATAAATGTCTATGGTGTGACCTAAGGGGAAAAGGAAATTCACAACTCTGGTGGCCGTGAGTATGAGATGACCTTTGAGTTTCTTTCTCCTTTTCATCTGTTCCTGTTTGAGATTCAGGAAAGACAGCTCTTGTCTCTGCTCAGCCTGCAGCAGGGTTAGCATTCTTGCCTTTTTAACATTTCTCAGCAGATGCTATCTTCGGAAAAACAGAATCAAACCAAAAAATCCCAATACACAGATGACCCTTGCTCACCGTAGGAAATCAAGCATATCCTGAAATCAGCATAGAATAATTTTATCTTTTTATTTCTTTACATCTCGTGGTAGTGTTCGGTATGCGCCTATCTGTTTTTAACTTATTTTAGGGTGTTTATATTGTGTTTTGTTTTTTACAAATCTGCATCAGATAATCTGGCTATGAAGGATTATAGTAATTATTTCATAAATAATCACAATGGCACAAGGTAGCAGTTGTGGACTAATAGATACTGAAATTGGAATATTTTATCATCACCTCTTATTCTCTTGGAAGAAATAGTATTTGTATCATTAACATAGATATGTTCTGTTTTATTATTGATTTGATCCTTCCTTCTTTTATTGCTCATTTTTCTTCTGTTACTCCTTTCCTTTGCTCAGTTTTCTCTGTCTCTAAATATAATAACCTTATGGGCTAGCATTTGCTCGCTTAATATAGGAAGCAGGACACTGGCCTGGGTCTTCTGTCCTCAGTGACTATTTTTATAACTGCATTTTATCTTAAAGACACATTCAAAGTTTAACTCCAGTGCCTAACCTTACTCATTGACTGTTGTATTGTGTAGGTTTTCTACATATTATAAGATAGATTTTCCTCTGTTTCTGACTGAATTAATTTTCCTTGATTTTAAGTTCTCATTGATGGTAATTATCGAAGTTTTATTTCATTAAAAAAGCCCTATGGTGATCACTAAAAAAAATGATGGCTGGAGGAACCAGTTAGGATGGGAGATGCATGCTGAAAAGTAGATAATGGACCAAACATGATGACCTCTCAGTGTCTGTGTTGCAAGCCATAATGCCCAAAAGGAGAGAGAGAGTATGGGGAATATTGTCTGCCACAGAGGTAGGGGGAGGGTGAGAAAGGAGGGATATACCAGGGATATTGGTGGTGGGGAATGTGCACTGGTGGAGGGATGGGTGTTTGGTCATTGCGAGATTGTAACCCAAACATGAAACCTTACAACTATCTCATGGTGATTCAATAAAATTTAAAAAATTAAAAAAGCAAAACAAACAAAACAAAACAAAAGCCCTATGGAGTAATTTGACATTTATAAGATAAATTTTTATTTTGTAATAAAACAGGTGTATTTCCCCCCCATTTTCTGGTGAACTATTGGAGAAAAATGAGAAAGTAGAAGATAGTAGGGATGGGTGTTTCAGGACATGAGGGATATATAGCATTCACTCCTAAGCTCCTGGTGTACTTTGGAGACCACTGAGAAATGCTAATGCATCTGTAATGACCTGAGCAATATTTGTTGCAGTTATGATCACCTATGGCTTTGAAAATAAACTTTTAAACACAACTGCAGTAAATAGCATAGCTAGAGGGTCAGGGGCCCTAAAAATGTCAGAATGGAGGAAGGACTGCTTCTCTTAAAGAAGAAATCTTTAAGAGAAGATATATAAAGGAGGGAGCAGCCTAGCTACATTGTCTCCCAAAGATGGTTGAGTTTACTGACTTCTAGAAATAGAAGACCACTTACCAGAGGTCAGGTAAGTGAACCTCAGCAATGTTGCAAACATGCCTTAACTGGGTGAGAGGATGGGGAAGGTGGTGTCTACACTCTTATCTACTTCAAATGGGGACATGTCCATACTGCCTTGCTAATAATAGTGCAGGATGTCCTGGGGACAGATGCTGGAAATCTGGCACTGAGGCTTCCTGGTGACCTGGCTCCTTTGACCCCATTTGATGTCATGAACTAAAGTCCCTTACTTCCTGTTTGCTGTGACTATTGCAGCCTGGGTCCTAATTGGTCATCTGGGAGAACTTCTAGCTGGATCCAGTTAGAAGAGTATGCTTTAGCTAGCTTTGGAAGAGTGTGCAGGTAGGGATCTGCAAGACAGGGTAGAATATTCACTTTGGTGACCCAAGGAGAACATTAAAAAAAAATTGTACTCAAACTCCCTTGTTTTTCCCCTTCAGGTCATAAGAGGTAGGAAGAAGAAAGTGACCAGTATTTATGGAGATCAAAGAACACATTTCTAAAAGCCCCAGATTGTTGGTCAGGACTGGAACACAATGTGAACAGGATAAAAACCAGTGGAACCTATGTGTCACTTAAGCACTGCTGTCACAGGAATACAGGAATCTCATTGTATTTCCCTAATGCATTTTGGAGACCAACTATGCCTGAAATAGCTTCAGGATAGCAAGTTAATAGGAAGCAAAATGAGGAAAAGTGTGGACATGGAAGAGTAAGTGCTGCAAGAGGGAAGAGAAATCATTATAGGATGGGGAATTGAAACATGGAAGTAGGAAAGAAAACTATACTTCATGGTAGAGTACTTGCATCATCTGCATGAGGCTCTGAGTTTGATCCCTGGTGTGAAAAAAACAAGTGAAAAATAGCAATTCTTTGGATCCCAACAGAACAAAGAACTAGATGAAGAAAGAGTTTGAATTCTAGAAACCTAAATGAATATTGATGCCTGAAAGAGAAGAAGCAATGGGAATTGATGGATTTCATCCAAAATTGCATCTCACCATCTTGTGAAATAGGATTTTCAATGGATGGAAGGCTTCTCTACTGTTTTTTCCCCAACTTCCAAGTGCTGGAAGTGTGCGTTTTTCACATTCTTTTTTTTATTTTTATTTTTAGGTTACAACTAGCTATGCATAGCTGTTACTCCTGGCTCTGCACTCAGGAATTATTCCTGGAGGTGCTCAGGGGACCATATGGGATGCTGGGAATCGAACCTGGGTCAGCTGCATGCGAGAAAACACCCTACCTGCTGTGCTATCACTCTAGCCCCTGACATTCCTTATTTTAAGAGCCTAATGAATGCATTACAGGAACACACAGGTAAAATGAACATCAGGAAATTTAAGATATTAATGAAAAATATCTTATTTTGACATATTTCTTCATTTTGACAAAACTTAATTTGAAGCATGAGAATTTAGAACTGGCCCTTAAAATTGGTGACATGATATATTTAGGCTACCAAGAGTCTAAGATAGTTTCTATTTATCTAGAAAAGCTGAAGGAGACTTACTGAGAAAGAGGAAAAGGCAGTCACATTTATTGAGTGCTGACTTTGGGTTTAACACTGAGCTGAGTATTTTCTATCTACAACCTCATTTATCTACCACAATTTTGTGATTATTATCATTATTAATTATAATAATTACTATTATGTAAGACCCCTTAGGAAAATTACTACAAAATAAAATTCAGTGAATCGAAAAGCAAGTCAAAATAAATTAAAAAGTGCTGGTGGCAAGCACTGAATCAGTGTATATTTGGAATGATGCTTAAAACATTTCAGAAATTCTGAAATAATAAAATTGTGATAGGAATAATAGAAAAAAGGATAAAGGTGGAAACTGATTGCTAATTTCCTAATCTTCAGAGCAAGGAGTCAGTTTGTACTATCCAAAATTTACATCTGCAGTCCTACAAATACATTTTATTTTCTTAGAAAAGTTCCTTGAGAGCCAATTTGCTTCAAATGAAGATTATCTTAAGCTCAAAATGATACCTCTTTTTTGTCCACTGTTTTGGGAGGCCATACCCAGCAGTATTCAGGGCTCATTTCTGGTTTTGCACTCAGAGTTCACTCAACTATTTGGGATGCCAGGGATTGATCTTGGTTTGGCTACATGCAAGGCAAGAACCCTACTCACTGTACTATCTCTGGCCCAATAACAATACCTCATTTTGATTGGTTCTGTTTTTTGTGGTTATTAAATAAAACAAAACTTAATGCTATTATTTTAAAAAATAGCCTTCCTAAAATAAGCCCATTTTAAGTATTTCTCGGTAGTTGTTTTTCCAGTCAGACAGAGGCATGTCATTAATAACCACTTGTTATAGTCTGGTGGGGAAATGCATGAAGATATTTAAATTTTTTATTTTTCAGAATTCTTGATATCATTTGTCATGAGCAAGTAAATTTTACGTGGTTTTTAAAAAAGAAAGTACCAATGTTTATAACATGAAATAAGTTTTCAAGTGTGCATAATTGAGAAAGTATAATTGTTAAGAATGATAATATCAATATTTGTTATAAGATTTAGATACCCATTTTTTTAATGGGAGGAAGGGAGAAAGGAAAGAAAAAAGGGAGGAAGGGAGGAAGGAAAGAAGGAAGGAAGGAAGAAAGAAAGAAAGAAAGAAAGAAAGAAAGAAAGAAAGAAAGAAAGAAAGAAAGAAAGAAAGAAAGAAAGAAAGAAAGAAAGGGAGGAAGGAAGGAAGGAAGGAAGGAAGAAAGAAAGAAAGAAAGAAAGAAAGAAAGAAAGAAAGAAAGAAAGAAAGAAAGAAAGAAAGAAAGAAAGAAAGAAAGAAAGAAAGAAAAGAAAGAGAAATGGAGGGGGGGAGGGTGGAAAAACCAAGGGAAAAATCCAGGCATATACTGCAGAAGTTACAGTCACTGAGGAACAAGATTAACATCATACATTTAGCAATTAGTGATTACATGCTTTATATGCTACTGCTAATAAGAATTGCCATCAAATTTTACAAAAGTAAATCTTTAAGGATGGAGTCTCTTTATCAAGGGTTGATTCCCTGCAGAGCAGAGGTGTGGTTTGCCTGGGGTTCTGCAACTGCCCTGTAATCAGAAAACCATGGGAGTTCTTGGGATCTCCACCATGCAGCCTCTAAATCAAACACACTCAATTCAACGTTTTCTTCCTTTTTACTGATAACTGAATATTAATGGGAATTAATGTCTGGTTTCACCCCTCCCGGGATATTTGCATTGGTAGATATCACTGTATCACTGTGTCACTATTGTCCCATTGCTTCATCGATTTGCTTGAGCAGTCACCAGTAGTGTCTCCATTCTCCCTGTTGTGCTCAGGGTCAGGGCAATGAGGCCCATTATTGTTACTGTTTTTGGCATATTGAATACAACATGGGTAGCTTGCCAGGCTCTGCCATGCGAGATTCTGCATGTGCGAGATACTGGTAGGTATAACACCCTAATATAAAGGAAAAGGTAGAAATATAGCATATTCCTAGCACAGAGCAGATACACAGAAACCACTTGTTAACTGTGAGTGTGAAAAATCTCGGGGTAGAGCTGTCCAGGAGAGAGCGTGAAAGGGATGGCAGTTTCAGGAAGCATTCTGTTGGAGGCTTACACGACAAGGCAAAGGTTCTTGCCTTTTCTACAGCTGTCAAGTTGAAGCCCTTTAGCGACATTCATTAACAAGGGGAGAGACTTTACATTAAACACAAAAATTTAGTCAAAAAATAAACTGCAGACCTAAAACTTTCAGATTTATACAAGAGATAGTGTTCCAATGTCACATGGATCTTAGTGAAACAATTATGTTCTATGTCACCAAAAGCGAGGCAAACAAAAGTCAAAGCAAATAGAATGATGACAAACTACCTGTGCAGTTAAAGAAATCACTGCTCAAACCAAAACACACCTTACCAAATAGCAAATTGTATATCTATATATTACACTCATATTTCCCCATCATATGTACATAATATATATTTATATCCAGGAGCGATAGCACCGTGAGTAGGGTGTTTACCTTGCATGGGGCCAACCCAGGTTCAATTCCTCTGCCCCTCTTGGAGAGCCCAGCAAGCTACGAAGAGTATCCCACCCACTGGGCAGAGCCTGGCAAGCTGCCCATGGCGTATTCGATATGCCAAAAACAGTAACAACAAGTATCACAATGGAGACGTTACTGGTGCCTACTTGAGCAAATCGATGAGCAACGGGACAACAGTGATACAGTGATATTTATGTTTATATCTTTTGCTTGTGTGGCTATACTGGTGTTGCTCAGAGCTTTTTCATGACTCTCTACTCGGGGGTCACTCCTGGCGATACACAGAGGACCATCTATGTTGCCATGGAATGAACCCAGGTCAGCTGCATTTCAGTTAATGTCCTACCAACTGTCCTGCTGTATTATTTTTTCAGTCCTGAAAATTACAAGAGGTCAATAACTAAAATGTTTAAAGACCATTAGCATCAATAACAACCACCACAATAAAATATCACCAGATGAAAAATGGGCAGAGGACATAAATAGAAATTTCTTTTAAAAAAGACATTCAAAGGCTAATATGCTCATGAAAAGATGTTCATCATCTCATATTCCTAGGGAAATGCAAATGCAAATGATGAGATTAATCACCTCATTTATACCTGTGAAATGACTGTTATGCAAAAGATAAGAAATGACCAGTCTTGCTGAGAGCAGGATGAAGGAAAAGGAACTATCTGGGGTGGGGACAGTGAGGGGGGAGGATGTAAACTGATGGGATCATTATAAAAAATAGTATGAAAATTTCTCCCAAAATTGATGTAAAAATATCATCCCACAGAAGTATCCCATTTGTCAGAAGTATACAAAGCAGCAATATGAAGAAGCATCTGAGTCTTCTGTATTTATTACTATGTTACAATTATAAAGAGCTGACAATAATTTGTGCCCATCAAAAGATGATTAGCTAAGGAAGATGTGCTTATATATGCAGAATGAAATACCACTTGACTCAAAAAAAAGGCGAGATCCTGCAGTTTTCAACAAGATGGATGGGTCTACAGCGTTTTAAGTTCAGTGAATGTAAGTCAAATGGCTGGAGATATAACTCAGTGGGCTGAGAGCAAGTTTTGCAAAAGGGTGGCCTGGGTTTGATCTTTGTCACTACAAGATCCCCTGAGTACTACTGGAAGTGACCCCCGGGCACAGAGCCAAAAGTCCCTGAGTACCATTGGGTGTTTCCCCAAAATAGAAAACAAAAAACAAAACAGAACAAAAAAGTCAGTAAAAATTAAACACCATATGATTTTACTCAGATGTGCTGGACAAAGAAGCAAAGCAAAGCAAAACAAATCCTATCCTATAAGAACAAAATAGTTGCTACTCCATGAATGGAGAATAAAGGTGTGGAAATTCAGTAAAGGAGTCAATTGTATGATGATGAAAAGAATTGGGATTTTAATGGTGAACATCATCTAGTATATGATGATGTTGATTTTATTATAGATACACACCTACAACTTATGTTATGGTGCAGTTTGACTTAGATTTTAAAAAGAGTTTTACAGGTTTAAATATGGATGCTTTACCTGATTTGAAGCCATTACTGTCTGAGTGTGGGTATTGAGACAACTGAGTGGGGCTCTCTTTAGATCTGTGCATCAATGGGAAGTTCTTCTAAGATTTCAGTGTAAAATCGTTGCTTATTGAAAACCAGACAAGGAAGAGTTATACTGAATAATTTCTTGTAATAACATTAGTGATTCTAGATTGACACCCCTTCTTTCAAAAAAAAATTTTTTGTGTGTAAAGCCTTATTTATTTTCATTTTTATTTATTTATTTATTTTTGCCTGCATCTTTTTTTTAAATTTTTATTTTATTGAATCACCATGAAAAAAATACAAAGCTTTCAGGTTTGTCTCAGTCATATACTGATTAACCCCCCATTCCTTCACCAGTGCACATGTTCCACCACCAAGAACCCCCAATTTACCCCCATCCCACCCCCCAACCTCAGTAGCTAATGATTTCACTTTATTCTCTCTATACTTTGAATACATTCAATATTTCAATAGAGAACTCACTATTATTGTTTGGAATTTCCCCCCAACAATCAGCCCTGCTGAAAAGGCATCGTTTAATAATTTCTTTTCATTGCTGAGAATGAAGACTCTACGAGGTTTTGGATTTCTGATTATTTTAGCTCAGTTCACAGTCTAGATACATTTCTGTAAGAAGCTGCTCTGGGTGCCAAAATGGGTTAGTACCTCTCGGATCATAGTCTTTAGGAGCAGAGGGTCCTTTTCACGTTCGGCAGCTCCGGATCTTAGGATCTTGTCTGGGCTGAGGGCGTGCTGGTAACTCCCCCCCACCCCCGCCCCCATGATCTATGAGCCATGTCACTGCAAACTCATACCTCTGGGTTGGAAGTCTTAGGACCTTTGTCTCGATCTTAAAATATGCTGAAGAAAGTTTGATCCCAGATAATTCTGTCATGTCAAGAAATAACTTTCTTTTGTGGTTGGGTACTCTGGAATAAGTTGCCCTTATGTTTTCATATAGATTTATAACATTTTAAGGGGTTATACATTATTGAGATGATGTTGCTGTACTTAATGTTTTCCGTTTTCTCTCTTCTTCAAAAAATTTCCCCCACAGTGAACTCTATTTGTTTTGATTATTGTTTAAAATAGCATAGCAATAACATTTTTGAAAATTAAGACTCATTTCTTTTTTCTTAAACTACTTCAGTTGTTTTGCTCCAAGACTGGAGCGATAGCATAGTAAGTAGGGCATTTGCCTTGCATGCAGCCGACTCAGTTTGGATTCCTCTGTCCCTCTTGAAGAGCCCAGCAAACTACTGAGTGTCCCATCTGCACAGCAAAGCCTGGCAAGCTCCCCGTGGCATATTTGATATGCCAAAAACAGTAACAAGTCTCACAATAGAGATGTTACTGGTGCTCACTCGAGCAAATCAATGAACAACAGGATGACAGTGCGACAGTGCTACTTCAGTTGTTTAAGGTGTTTTTTTATCAAGTAAAAATATATATATATTTTACATTTATCAATTTATTGCCTCTTGATTCAAATATACACCATTTTCTTGCCTTTTTTAAATAGAATTTTTTATTGATTTACTGTTGCAGGTAATAATACTGTATACATCTCAGGAGCAGATCTCTGTACCTTCATGCGTATATCTTCTGTGCATAAAAACATAGTTTTAGTGCCACTCACCAGTTAGGAAACTCCATTTCTCTCACCGTCTTTTCTCTTCCCCTCAGCAGCCACTATAATTTTGCTTAAACCAATTAAAATTTGAAGTTTTTATTATAGTTGAGGTCACATGGTTACAATAGTGTTAATATTTAAACTTTTGGTGTATAAAGTTACAATTTTAACACCATCATCAAACCCTCCACTAAGTACATAGGTCACTTCTAGTCTGCTTCTTCTTCCCCCAACTCCCCTTAACTTTTTCTCTTCTTTAGCACTGTAGCACTGTCGTCCCATTGTTCATTGATTTGCTTGAGTGGGCACCAGTAATGTCTCCATTGTGAGACTTGTTGTTATTGTTTTTAGCATATCGAATACGCCACAGGTAGCTTGCCAGGCTCTGCCATGCTGGTGGGATTCTTTCGGTAACTTTCGGGCTCACCCAGAGGGATGGAGGAATTGAACCCAAGTTGGCCGAGTGCAAGGCAAATGCCCTACTGTTGTGCTATCGCTCCAGTCCATCCCTCTCTTCACTACTTGGTAATGTCAGTTCTGTAGACAAAGTTCACGAATTTGTTATAATTTGATATTGTTTATTTCTTTGATGTGTTTCTCTATAAATCGTGTATGAGTGAGAACATCTGTCACCCATATAGCTACGTAAACAGTATAGCAAAAGGGAAGATTTTTTTTTTCTCTTCTGATAGCCAAGTAATATTCCATTGTGTATGTACAACCTCTTTATCAACTGAGTCTAATTTGTGTGTGTGTATGTTTTGCTATTTTGTTTGTTTTATATTCAACACATGACTAGAAACATCTGGCATTTGTCTTTTATGTTATAACTTACTTCATTTATCATAATCATTTCAATTTCTATTCATATTATTTCAAAAGGCAAGGTCTTTTGAAATATTAGCTGGGTAATATTCTATGATGATAATATATATAAGCATTATATATATTTATCTCTATCTGTATCTCTATGTATCATGACTTTTTTATCCAACTAATTATCAAGCATTAAGGTTATTTCCATGCTTTGACTATTGTGAACACATCATGCTACAATGAACAAAAGGGTGCATATATCTTTTCAAATTATTATCAAACATAAAATGTAAATGAGTACCTTGTTCCTTAAGGAATCATTTCTCATGCTTATCACTGGTTCCCACCCTCCTCACTTTTTTCTTCTCCTTTCTTATTCTTCCTTTAGTTCTGTCTACACTCCTCCTCTGTTTCAACACTTGTTCATTTGGGAATAGTCATATGTAATTAATTGTTTTGCAGCTAGTTACATTTACCATATGGCTCCCTCATTAGATAGCACAGTGGGTTCTCAGTTTGACAGAATCCAGACAGTATGATGCTCTAAGAATTTCAGCCAGCAACATTGGCTAAAATAAAAAAGAAAATTTTGTTGTTTTATTTTTTGTGTTTTAAATATTCTTGTATTTTTCTGCCTTTTTCTGCCTTCTTATGTTGCTTTAACCAAGCATTTTTTTTTTTTTGGCTTTTTTTTTTTCAGTCTTATGATATTTATTTGAAGTTCTTATTTCTTGACTTTTTTATTTTATTTTTTTTTTATAGTTTATTTTTAATTAGTGAGTCAACGTGAGGGTACAGTTACAGATTTATACATTTTTGTGCTCATGTTTTAAAGAGATTTTTTTCCTCCCTTTTTTCTTTTTTATTTATTTCACCGTCATCCTGTTGCTCATCGTTTGCTCGAGTGGGCACCAGTAACGTCTTCATTGTGAGACTTGTTGTTACTGTTTTTGGTATATCGAATATGCCACGGGGAGCTTGCCAATCCCTGCCGTGTGGGTAAGATACTCTCTGTAGCTTGCCAGGCTCTCTGAGAGGGGCAGAAGAATCGAACCTGGGTCAGCTACGTGCAAGGTAAACGCCCTACCGCTGTGCTATCACTCCACCTCCAGTAGTGCAGGAGGCTGCCAGAACTACTCCTAGGGTGCCTGGGAGGAGGCCTTGTGGCAGTAGGGTTAGAACTTGGGGCTCTCACATGCCAGGCATGTGCTCCAGCCCTTCATGCTCTCTTTCAGTCAGCATGAATACTTCACTCAACATAGGCGCTGTTCTCCTGTGAGCCAACTTCTCGGCTTGTTTTCTTGAGATGGATTGCCACAGCCCCAGGTGTAAAATTCCCTGCTTGGTCATGAATAAACATGATGAGGAGAGATGTTGTGGTAAAGTTATATTACGTTTGTTTAAAAAATACGTCATTTGGGCTCCCATGGGAATTTGTCTATTAAATTTACTTTAGCAAATAATGGCAGTCATAAAAATATCCCTCTCCTACAGCCTGAATAAAAAGGAGTATATAACACACAGTGTTTTCTGTCCTGAGAAGAATGGCTCAGAGAAGTTAACAGGAAAATTCACTGTTTCAAGCACATGTGCATATAAAGCATACATGCTGATAGAATTTGATTTAATTTCCTGAGTGGTCTTTTTATTTTTTTTAAAATCCAGCTGCTCATTTAAAATAAATAAGGCTAATGGCAGTCCAACCCCCTCTCATTATGTCCTGTTTCCCCCATCATTAGTTCCAATGCAACAGGAATTCTGTTCTTTCTAAACAGTTGTAATTGGCGACATTATTTGAGTTGGTAGAGTCTCACTGAGACTCTGAGTAAAGTACAGTTGTCTGTACTAATGTCCTCTAGTGTCACAAGAAAAATAATGGTTAATTTCCCTTACAAAAAAAGAACTTTCTAATTTATTCAAAGTTTCTTTAGCAAGTTATTGTGAAGGGAAAAATAGCTGACCAAATAGCTGATCCCATCATGTTCTATACGGTACTGAGTAAATTATTTAACCTTTCTTAGTTCCATAAAATTGGTGTATGTGTGTGGACAGAATAAAATAATGCATCTAATAAATAACTGCTGTCAAAGATTAAGAACAATAAAATGTATCCTTATTACTTTTGTCTGACTCTAATGTTAACATGTGCTTGCAAAACTATTTTTATTATTTTTGAGTATTTTGCAACTTTTCTATTCCCACAGATTCATATCTTTGAAAGATTCTTAAAGGATATAGGCATTTTCTGCATTTAGTAATCCCAGGTTTTTTTTGATTATTTGTGATTAGAAAAATGTTGGACTGGACTTCTTTTTTGTCTCTAAAGAACAATTATAGAAGTAGTCACCCATTTTCTTATTGTACTGACTGGAGCTAAACATAAAGACTGGAAAGATTGCACTCATCTGTGGAATATAGAATAATAGACTATAAGGCTAACGCCCAAGAATAGTAGAAATAAGTACCAGGAAGTTGTCTCCATGGCTTGGAGGCTGGTCTCTCATTCTGGGTAACTCAGGGAAGGGACCACCAAGTAAAATGTGGTTGGAGGTCATGTGGGGGAAGGGTGATGTGGGCCGAATACAGACTAGAGACTGAACACAATGGCCACTCAACACCTTTATTGCAAACCACAACACCTAATCAGAGAGAGAGAGAACAAAAGGGAATACCCTGCCATAGTGGCAGGGTGGGGTGGGGGGAGACGGGACTGGGGACGGGGGGGGGGGGGGCGGGGGGGGAGGGATGTTGGATTTACTGGTGGTGGAGAATGGGCACTGGTGAAGGGATGGGTTATCGAACTTTGTATGGGGGAAACATGAGCACAAAGATGTATGGATCTGTAACTGTACCCTCACGATGACTCTCTAATTAAAAATAAACTAATAAAAAAATAAATTAATTTAAAAAAGTAAAAAAAAATAAACCAAATCAAACTCAAAAAAAAAAAAAGGAAGAAGGCTTCTTTGAGACAGGAGTGTAGATTTAGAAATCTATGAGGCAGGAAAAGATTCTTTCTCCTGCACAGAGAGGACCAAGGGTCCAAAGACCTGCATTTCAGTTTCCTCTCTGGTACAAACTAGCTCTGTGATTCCAAACTAACCTTCTGGAATTTTGGTCTCTTTGTTTATATTAGATTTCAAGAGAACAGTTTCAATCATGTTTTGCTACTGCTAAAAAAACCTCTTCCACCAGAGAGATTGCTTCATAGGATGCACACGTGCTTTGTACACAGGTGGTCCAAGTTCCATCTTTAGCACTGCGTCATACCCCAAAGATCACAAAAAATCACCCCTGAACACAGAATCAGGCATATCTCTTGGGCACCGCTGGGTGTGGAAAACAAAAAAATATATCTTCCTTGCTCACAGAATGAAAGTCTAAACTGTGCTTGACATTCAGTCCTCAGCCTGATTTGCCAGCTTTCTCTGTTACAGTCTTGTTATAGGTACCTCATACTCTAGACTGTCATCATTGTTTCAGAAGGGTTCTCCAGGCTCTCTGCGCCTGACCCAAATGTCCATCTTCATCACTCCGTGATCTCCTCTCCTGCACGCACAGCTTCCCATCAGCTGTGAAGGTGGAAGTCTTGTCATCCTCCACATTCCTTCAGCAACCTGTATTTGCCAGCCAGTCCAATTCCTTTTTGCTTGATTGAACTCTGCTGATCCATGTTCTGTATGCCCTTCGTGTTCCCTACACTAGGTTGGGCAGCCTTCATATCTTGTCTGGTTGATTGTAATAAAGTTTGTCTCACTTGTTCCCTTCAACACTATTCATCCTACAGGCGGGATGAACTTTTCAAATGCAGTTTGAGCTACATATTCTCTTAAGTTTGATTGTTCAAAGATTTCCATTCATTTCTTAGAAAACAATCAGATGTTTTTCCTTGATACACCTCCTATATTTGTATTGGAGGAGGCAGTCAATAAAATATTTGACCTGCAAGTTGAACCAGCAATCAGATACTTGTCCTGCTCCTCTCCTTGGGAACACACATGATAGCTTCCCATGTTGGACTTTGAAAGCTGCCCCAGGACTCCGCCTTGTAGAAAATGTGTTGTAATGTGTAAGATATTTTGAGACTCTCTAGACTGCAGAGGTGACTATCTGTTAAAGCCCCTGTACAACCTTTTGAGTTTTGGGAGGTGGTATAGGAAGCAACTTGTGTTGGGGTTATCAAGACATGTCTTGGGTACAAGTTCACTTACTCACTAAACTTCACCTGCCCATCTGGGGTAGTTTCTCTCTTTCTTAGATTTCCTTCTGCCCTCTGCATTAGAAAGTAGATTACGGGACCCACGATGCTCCTAAGGATTTGACCCAATAGAGCATTTGTCTCCCCCTTTCTTCTAATTAAAAGGTACTAGGGAGCTGGGCTGGGCTGGAGTGATAGCACAGTGGGTAGGGCATTTGCCTTGCACGCAGCTGACCTGGGTTTGATTCCTCCACCCCTCTCAGAAAGCTCAGCAAGGTACCGAGATTATTTCGTCTGCCCGGCAGAGCCTGGCAAGCTTCCCGTGGCGTATTTGATATGCCAAGAACAGTAACAACAAGTCTCACAATGGAGATGTTACTGGTGCCAGCTCGAGCAAATCAATGAACAACAGGAGGACAGGACAGTGCTACAGGGGGAGTTGGAACTATTATTGAACTATCTAAATGTTTTTTTTCCTAACAACAAGCAAAGCAACCTGTGTTCCACTAGATTGTTACTAAAAGCTATTACAAGCCTGTCAAATGGAACCAAAATGATCGACTTGAAGTGTCTCAAGGTAGATGGGATGATTTACAAAAATATTTTATAGAGGACCATTGATAAAATTAAATTGACTCACCCTCAGCAATGACATACATATACAAATACATAACATGCATACACACATATACTTAAGAAGTCTCCATTATTCGTGTATATAGATATATATATACGAAGCTTCAAGTTTTAGTCTTCATTCTTTCTTCTATTTCTGTATTTTTTAACGTGCTGTGATTTGCAAAGTGATTAGACTTACTCTTTTTACAACATCGCATCTGTATGAAACTGATTTTGGAGAGATGATGAACTGTTGCAACACCCCCAAATCTAGTTTTCTAGACAATGTCCTTATTTGATGGTGTAGTTGCTGGTAGGGAAGGAAGCAGTGACTAGAGCTACAGCAACAAGTAGTGCCACAAGAATTGATGAGGTTTAAGGCTTGCTACAGTCAGCCAACAGGCATTTAATAAGTATCCCAGAGGGGCTTAATGTTCCATAACGTTACTTGGCCAAGATTACTTGGTGAATCCACAAAGCCAAATGGCTCTTTGCCAAAGCTTGAATATTCTTTCTCCTCAGCCCTTCCCTTCCTTTCCACCCCTAGCTACAAGGATGGAAAGGGGAAAATAAAATGGGATGGCTCCTATCATAACCCACTCGAAACACTTTTTTTCGCCATGAAAATGGAACTCTCCACTGCTCCTCTTAAAGCAATAAAAACTTTTCTGCTTAGAATTCAGTGACTCATTTCACTTGGACACAACCACATTCTTTCTAGGGCGGAAACCCAGAATTCAAGTGCAGCTGGCCAATTTGGGGAGAAAACTTTAAGCTGTTTCTGGGAAAGAACTTTAAGCTCTTCTACTGATGATGAGAAAATTTTTACTTTCTGCTAGTGGTTAGAAACATTAAATTTGCTAGAGACCAAACCAAAGAATTTGGACCCCACTAAATATTTGAGCATTGTTTTAATTACCATTCTTCTTATTATTATTTTAGATTCTTGGTCACTGAGTTCCTAAATTCTTTTTATAAGTTTAATTCTGGGGAATCATTAAAAGAGGAAGAACAGACTGGACCAAAAATAAATGGGTTATCAGATACTTGTGATAACAGTATTTTTTTCCACTAAATTAATTTGTAGATAAGCCAGATTTTAAAGAGTTATATGTATCTGGGGATAGTCACCACAGGAAGTTGCTTATTTTATGTCAGCATCTCCACTAAGCATTTAACCTGCATCATTTAACCGACCTATATGATGGACAAAGTATGACTGATACCCAAATCTACACTTGCCTGAGAAACAAGTATTTGTCTGTGCCCTGGTATAATTCTTTTTTTCCCCCAAGTTTTAATTAGTGAGGTACAGTTACAGTCTTACAAACTTTTGTGCTTGCGTTTCAGTCATACAATGGTAGAGTGCCCATCCCTCCACCAGTGACCATTTTCCACCACTGATGGTCCCAGCATCCCTCCCACCAGCCCTCCCCCCTGCCCTCTCGCGTACACCCCCCCCCCCCGTAGAATTCTATAGCGAGTCCAATGAAACTGACGGAAGAGGAAAGGACCTTACTATTTGATAGAATTCCAGTGAGAAATGAGAGATGGAAGAGGCAGGATTGAGCTAATTCCTTTGGGCAGGCAGGTAATCATCTCCAGCCTTTCTGAATCATGAATATGGATTTTAGTTCTGGTCTGCAAGTCTCTATAGTCTGGTGAGTCCACTATGACCATGCTCTCATCCAGGTTAAAGGGAATTCAGAAAGGATGTAATTAGCCTCATTATCCAACCGCAGCCCGGTGCAGTGGACTGAGAGGCCTGGTATGGTTTAAGGTCCCAGGGGATTGCATTTCAGCAGCTCACCAAAGCCTTCTTTTGTGTCAGTCTTGCCAAAAATCCCTTAAGAGCATCTATACAGCTTGGTAATTTTCAGGACAAATCCTTTTCGAGTGTTGAATCAACAGGGATTTTAAAATTTTTCCTTCTGTCTCAGTCAGAATTCCAGCTGTCTGCTTTTTCCTTCTCTCCAACAAAAAGCGAAGCAAGTGACTTGTCTGCATTTCCAGTCCTCAAAGACTTAATCTGTGCCCTCCGCTTCTGTAATCTTTGTGCTCTCTTGAAAGATGGATTCCTTTTGCTGTATCCCTAGATTGGCGAGTTCTTCATCTTCTGCAAACTGAAGGGTCTTGTGGTGCTTCCTCATACTCAGGAAACTCTGTTAGCTGGAACCTTCATTAGTTTTCCTGTTGCTAACACTTACTCAGTTTCTTGTTCATTTCCCCAGTCTTTCCCTTTTGCCATCTTCTGCCTCTTCCCTTTTCAGAGCTCCATCAGTCTTATCTGCCTTTAACCTGCTTAAAATGGAAGATCAGTCCTTACTGCTCCTGAATTGTTCTTCTACAGGATAGCCTGACATTGGGGTTTGGGGTGGACACTTATTATTCACCCTTCTTCCTTTTTATATTCGAAATTGATTGTGGTTTAGATATACACAGCTATGTATAATGAACCAGGGATGGATGGATTACAGATGAAAATGCTGTATTTTATCATTGATTGTGCTGTTTTGGGGACTTGGGTCAAAGGTATAAGGTAGCTTCCTGTGATCCTTTGCTGGAACTCATCTATCAAGTTTAGGAAGGGAAACTTCGGCCCATTTACATTTGGTACAGATTTAGGGGCCTGGGAATTTATTGCCTTGGAGGTTGAACAATCAATCTCAAGCTGTTTGCAAAACTTGGAGCAGTCTCTCGAAGTAACATTTCTTTAAAATCTCGGTGGAAGGATAGGTCTATTCAATGTCTGAGACTCTCCTAGGCTAGTTCCTAAGGCAGGAACATACCACAGCATGGTCCTTGGGTCCAACCTGGTTTGGGGGTTTCTATCTCTTTGTAAGAAATTTTTCCCTGCTTGCCAGTCAGACCCTGCCAGCAGTTGATTGAAACCAGAAGGTGAAGATCATCCTTGTAGATGTCTGTGTAAGTGGAGAAATTGATAACATTTTTGTGACATGAGGCACGGAGCCAGAAGTGTTTGTTGAAATGAGTCATAAGGTTAACCCTTGCTCTAGCTTTTCCTGCATCACAATATTATTTCCTTTTGAAATAGAAAAAAAATAAAACCAGTCATTGTGTCTTGATAGAGATTGATGATGGAAGGCAAAAGAATCTCTTTGCTGATACTGTGTGACCTCATCTCTTTCTGCAGTCAGAAGGTCAGCTTGGACCTGAACTTCCTGGATTGCACTGAAGGCCGGGAAACATGGTCAAGCCATTATAATGTCACATTGGGTTTCCAGACACACAAAAGTGAACTGTACTGAGCACCTGTACACAATAAGAAAAATTCAGTTGTTTTGCCATCACATTCCATGCACTGCCTTTTCCCAAAGGCATCAAGTGGTGGTCACACCTGCTGTTCCACCGCTACTCAGCCCAATCCGCATTGTAGTACAATCAATTACAACTTCCTACTTTTAGAAACTGATTTATAAATTAGACAGGATTCTTGGGGATGCAAGACAGAAAAATGCAACTCAAATTAAACCATGGAGGGCCAGAGCGATAGTACAATCGGTAGGACATTTGCCTTGCATGTGACAGACCCGGGTTCAACCCTTGGCATCCCATAGGGTCCCCCAAGTACTGCCAAGAGTAATTCCTGAGTCAGGAGTCAGGAGTAAATCCAAAGGAAAAAAGACTCTGGAATTCATTATAGTATGATATCCCCCCCCCAAATTTTTTTTTTAATTATGGCCAGAAGCATGGTCATTTAAGGGATATATTTGGCCTCAGACTTGACTACATCTGGGTGCTGAGACTGGAACTAACAGAGACATTGTGAAAAATGAAAACTTTAAACAAATAACCTTGATGAACGTAACTACAAAGAACTTCATTAAAATTCCAGTGAATAGTATGCAGCAATGCAGTTTATATCAAAATCAAGTTGGATTTATTCTAAGGATTTAAGGATGGTTCAATATATGCAAACCAACAATGTGATACACTGTATTAATAAAAGAAAGGACAAAACCACTTGATTATCTCCATAGATGCAGAGAATGAATTTGAAAATATCTGACCTCAGTTGTTATAATCCTCAACAAAATAAAGAATAAGCTTGTCTCAACATTGTAAAGGCCATATGCAATAATCGGTCCTTGTTGGGGAAAACTTAAAACCTTTCCTCTAAGGAACACAGTGTAAGTCAGGAATATACACTTTCACCACTACTATTCAATATAGTATGGGAAGTCCTTGTGGCAGCATTTAGGCAAGAGAGAGAAATCAATGAATTCAGACTTGTTAAGAAGAAGTCAAACCATTATTATTTGAAGATGATATGCTATTATAACATAAAACCATGAAGACTCCAGTAAATTACTTTCAGAATCAATGGGCTTAAATAGTAAAGTAGAAGGATGTAAAATGAAAACACAGAAATCAGTTATATTCTTTTATTTCCCTTTGAATTGGTTTTGCTATGTTTATTCTCTCTCTTTCTCACTCTCTCTCTCTCTCTCGCTCTCTCTCTCTCTCTCTCTCTCTCTCTCTCCCTCTCTCTCTCTTTAAATTCAGTCACCATGAATTGAAAAGTTATTTATGACTGTATTTCTGGTATACAATTTTCTGACACCAATCTCTTCATCAGTGTCTACTTCCCTCCACCAAAGTCTCCAGTTTCCCACCCTACCTTCCCTCCCTCCCATTCTACTTCTAAGGCAGGCACTTTGAAGAGAAAAAAAAGATCTCATTTATAATTGTGTCCAAAAAATCAAATCACATATCAAGGAATCACTTTGACAATTATTTAGTAATCACTTTTACACTATTTAGTAAAATTTATAAATCACATTAGAAATAAATGAAAGAAGTCACAAAGAAATACAAATATTCCTTGTTTCTGGATTGGAAGAATCAGCATTACTAAAATGACCATTTTACACAAAGTAATTTACAGATGAGTGCAATTCCAATCCAAATCCTCATGGAAATTTTCACAGCTGTAGGAAAAACTTTTCTAAAATTTATGACCATGACACTCTCTTTATAGCCAGAGCAATTGTAAGAAAAAAAGAAATTGTAATTCCCAGACATTTTTTCTTTAATTATAAAGCTGTAAGAATTAAAATTTCATGGTATTAGAACAAAGTCAAACATTTTTTAAATAATTCTTATGCATTTTATTTTCATATGTAGTTCACAATAGTTCATTACAGATAATATTCAAACACCCACCCAATCAATGAGCATTTTCCACCACAGTAAGAGGGAAGTGTGTGAAGGTTGCTGTATTTCATTCTGGGGACAAAGTCAAACTTTTCACTAAAAGTTTATCATTGGAGAGATAAACTCTTCAATGTTTCCTTGGATGGAAAAAAACTTGAGGTGCCAGTGGGGGAAGAGAGACTCTGAAATATGTCAAAGATTTCCTGGCACTTTTGTTGTGAACATGGTGTAGTAAGTAGCACTACAAGTATAAAACAAAAAAAAATAATAATACAAAAAAACTTCTATAAGAATTTTTTAAAAAGTAATAAAGTACATAATGAGAATTTTTAATCTTTAATTATTTTTAACATGAAGATTGATTCTTCCTTTTGTTGACTTTTAAATGTTTATAACTGAGCCTAGTACTAGAAAGATTCTTCCTAGAAATCCTATCTCAAGCAGGACAGAAGAGTCTGACCAGCCCTCGGGGGGCTTTTTGGTGGCATCGGTCTCTCTTGGGCAGTATTCAGACAAGTGGCTTGCTTGGAGAAACTTGGAGCCACATGCCATATGTCTGCCTCTGGGTCACCTTGGGTTGGAGGTAGTGGTGATGCCCCTGCCTTCATCATCTGAAGAGAGATTGGGGATACTGAAAGGAACACAGCATAACGGACAAGAAACTGATGACCACCACGCAGATTCAGGACATCAGCTGTCTGTTGTGTCTGAGATAGCCTCTACGTCACACGCCAAGCTGAGCAGGCCAGGAAGGTCACGGTTTGTCACTCTCACTTCTCACAGGTCAGAGGAATCGGCTAGGTCTGGATTCTCGGCATTTACAAAGGGAAGGAGAGAGAATCCCCGAGCACAGCAGCCCTGGCTCCTCCCGGCAGTCACTCTGGCCAGCACAGCCAGCTGGGTCAAGGCAGTCACTCTGGCCAGCACAGCCAGCTGGGTCAACACCCTTTCAATCACACTGAAAAAGGGCATTGGCATTGCCCCATCCGTGTGGGCCTGCTGTGTCCCCTGCTGATGTTCGGGCTCACTGCAGCTTGCCGTGGAGACTTGGTGTTGGCCAAGCCACCTGCTTTGGGTTTTTAGTGTCCCATAGGCACACACGTTTCTTTAGGCTTCAGAAACTAGGCTAGAAAAATCTCTATAAATCAGTGATGTGTCCAGCTCAGAGGGTTGCACAGCAAAATAGCCTGTGCTTTAAGTTCTTTGTTACAATGTCCTTAACAAAAACTCACATTTCTTTCTTTTTTTTTTCTTTTTTTGGGTTTTTGGGTCACACCCAGCAATGCACAGGGGTTACTCCTGGCTCTGCACTCAGGAATTACCACTGGTGGTGCTCAGGGGACCATATGGGGTGCTGGGAATCGAACCCAGGTTGGCCACATGCAAGGCAAATGCCCTACCCGTTGTGCTATTGCTCCAGCCCCTTCACGTTTCTTCATTGACCTAAGTTTTATAGAAAAGTTGTACAGAGTTTGGAGTTTCCATATACCCTTCATGCAGTTTTTTTCTTGCCTGACATTTTCAACCTTAGTAACAGGAGTAGCCCCTGAGCCCAGCCAGGTGTGGACCCCAATCCACATAAAATACAATACAGACATTTTTCAGATTTTAGATATTTTCTTATGACTTATTTTTTTCTCCTGCTGGGTTGCCGTATCGCTACTGGCTCTCCTGGATTCCAGCTTCCTTTCTAAGAACAAGGTTGGGCAGGCCCACTGGATTCCATGCAAGCTCCAGGACTCAGGAAATTACACAACCAAATATGGAGACTTCATGAGACATCCTGTTTCCAGTTGACTGTAGATTCCTGAATGGATCCAGTGAGATCAGCCAGTAAGATTACCCAGGTGGCATATAGACTTGAGAGCAAGGTGTATGTTTATAGTTATAAGCTTGTGAGTATATTTTTGTGATACCTTTGGTGTAGTCACACTGTCACACTGTCATCCTGTTGTTCATCGATTTGCACCAGTAACATCTCCATTGTGAGACTTGTTGTTACTGTTTTTGGCATATTGAATACGCCACGGGTAGCTTGCCAGGCTCTGCCATGTGGGCAGGATACTCTCGGTAGCTTGCTGGGCTCTCGAGAGGGACGAAGGAATGAAACCTGGATTGGTGTAGTAGATAATGAAAGTTATGATAAATTCTACGGTGTTTTTTTTTAATTGAATCACTTTCCCAAGGTGGAAAGTTACAAAGCTTTCAGGCTTAAGTCTCAGTTACACAATGCTCAAACACCCATCCCTTCACCAGTATACATATTCCACCACCAAGTTAGGATAGATTCTGACATGACTCAGGCCTTATGATTACTGAGAAACTCAGTAAATTTGTTAAAGTTTCAGATTGTGGGGGTGAGGCTGGTCTTAGACTTGGTAACCAGGTTTGGTGAAGGTTTCTTATAGACCTGCCTTTCTAGTTTGGAGTGAACTTGAATAGGAAATGAATAGCAGAAAATTATTTCTCCTATGATCTTGGGTATTTCTTCTAACTTGTGTGTTCCTATTTACCAGCATTATGGATCACTACATTGTGTAGTGGATACCAGATTTCTTTCTCATTCCAAGTACGAGAAATCTATGCATATTTGCTCTAGGATTTTGCAGCTTTGGGTATTTCCCACATAAGCTGTCAATGTTGGCAGGGTTTTCTGCTGACTTCAGTGGATACAAGTCTGGAATTTAAATTTGATGTCTCCAGCCATCTTAAATTAAAAAAAAAGTGTCTCTCCCAGAATTGGCAGTGTCATTTAAAAAGACGCTTTTTCAAAATGGTAGGGTACAGCTGTGGGGGAAAAACCAGTTGCCAAGTGGCATTATGTCATCTAGAATAACATCCATGAAATAACTTAACTTTCTCAAGTTTGGGAGCCACGTTCGGGTTCCCTGGGAGAAGTGTTTGCTCTCTCCCTTAGAAGGACTCAAACTTTTCCGTTGTCCTTTCTATTCTCTTGAGTTCTTCTTGCTTCCTACTGAGATAATGGCAGTTTTCCCATGATTACAGAGATCCAGGCAGCTGTCCTAAGCTTTTTACTCTCTTCTTACCAGAGATCAGCTCACCCTTAACTCCCTTGCAGGGTGGATTTCACTATCTTTTGACTGGGAAGCAAAAGAAGGGGCTACAGCTTCTTTCTAAGTGCTGGTCACCAGTAACATGAGAGATTGTTGTTATCTAGTTTGACCATCTTGTTGCCGTTAGAAGATGCTTTCCCCATCATGGCTGATATAGCAATCTATGAACTCAGTGAGTATAAAATCTATCCTTTTAATTCTTAAAATAGGAGAAGCTTGAGCAGTGATGATTGAGAGACTTAAATGAACTTAAACCAATGACACTAGTCACTAAACTTAGGAACATTTCTTTCTCTCCTTTTTAAAAAAATTTTAAAATTTTTTACAGACTTACAACTTTTTGTGCTTGTGTTTCAGTCATACAATGCTCAAGTATCCATTCCTCCACCAGTGCCCATTCTCTACCACCGATGATCCCAGTATCCCTCCTACCTCCCCACTCCATCCCCCCCACCCCACCTCACCTCTGTGGCAGGGAATATTTCTTATTATCCCACTTAGTACATCTGCCATTAACTCCTTTGTCTCCAGGATTAAGATTATGACAACGTGCAGTGACAAGGGAAGGGGCCATCCAATCATTTTGATGTCTTATCCAGATCTCTCTAACTGGTTGAATGCTAAGATGGTCTCCTTTTAACACAAGTTTATGTGAAGGATTTATTTTGCATTTCTTTGGGATTACTCTAGCCATCCCATTAGCAGACTACACCCTGGTACCTTGCAATAAGGTACTAGAACTTGGTTCTGGAGATTGCAGGTCTGTGTTATATGTCTGTTGCTAGATCCTCACTGATTTGTCATTTTGACCTGAAAGATGGTTGTGAAATCACTTACTCTGTCCCTTTCAATATCTAGATGAGATTAGGGAGCTAGTGTTCCCTTTGAACCTTGTTGCCTAGTGATTCAAACTGGATTGACAAATTCTTCCAGGATTCATTAATTTTTTCCACACTTGCATTTTATTTTTAAAAATGCATTGACAATTAGTACAAAATCAAGACATAAAGATAGATAAAATGGTTTTGGAGGTTGTTTACATGTAATCTTTGTGAATTTTGTTCTTTGCATGAAAACATAAAGATTTCTGTTGCATATGCCATCTGTTCAGTCTCTCAGTCTTCATTTATCCTGGACCCCCAGATATCCTGGTTACCTGATTGAAGGCAATAGACAGAAAAAAAATAATTTACATTCCTTACCAGAAAATTAGCCTAGTTCTCCCTCTTGGAGAACCTGGCAAGCTACCGAGAGTTTCCTGCCCGCACGGGAGAGTTTGGCAAACTCTCCATGGTGTATTCATATGCCAAATGAAGTAACAATGATGGGTCTCATTCCTCTGACCCTGAAGAGCCTCTAATGTGGCACTGTTGGGAAGGACGAGTCAAGAGAGGGTGCTAAAATCTCAGGGCTAGGATGAATGGAGACGTTACTGGGCCTGCTTGAGCAAATCGTTGATCAACAGGATGGCAGTGATACAGTGATACAGTGATACTTGTATGAGTATACTATATAAATGAATTTGTGTTTTTTATTTAATATCCATCATAACAATACAGATATAATGTATAAAGATGTTTTATGATAGAAAACATACAGCATGAGATCTATTCTCCAGAAATCTTTAAGTATATTTATGATATCTCTCATTGTAAGCACAATATTAAATAGCAGATTCTTAGAACTCAACCATTTGATATGTATTTAAAGCCAAATTATTCAGGGCCAGAGAAATAGTATAGAATTAAGGCTGTGGACTTGCATAAGCTGATGCCTTTCCATTCTCCACGTCATATGGTCCCCTGAGCATCACTAAGTGCAGTCCCGGAAGTCTCTTGAGCACTTTCAGGTGTGGTTCTAAAGGCCCCAAACACCTTTGGGGTAACCATTATAGTGCCGGCTCCTGCAGGGCCTGAGCAGTTATTGCATCCTGGGGCTTTGGCATTAAATTGCTGGTCGACTTGGCTGAAATTTTCTAGGAAGGGCTCTGGGGCATCATGAACACCACTTGAGAAGTTCAAAAAAATAAAATCAAGCGATATAATAGAAAATTTTCCTTTCTCTACTCTTATCTCTTGAATTCTACTCCTCAGAGTCTTTAAAAATTTTTTATTTTTATTTTTTTATTGAATCACCATGAGATACAGTTACAAGCTTTCGTGTTTGAGTTTCAATCATACAATGATCAAACACCATCCCTCCATCAGTGCACATTCTCAACCACCAACATCCCCTTTCCAACCCTCCCCCTGCCTCCAAGACATAGTCTTTTAGCTGTTCTTTTATTTTGTTCTGCATCTCTTAATTTCCAGTCTTTCCTCAACTACCCAGTGATCTTATTTTACCCATGTGTTTTGTTGTTGTTGTTTAAGTAATCACTCTAAAGAGACAGAAATTTGTGTGAAAGCTTTGGTAGGATCTTGTAGGACATGAAGAAATTGTGTTGGGATTCAAATGTTTTGTCAAGGTCTTCTTAAATACTTATTTATTTCACCCTTTCCCCCAGCCCTACTCTTTACCTTTGATTTGTCCAGGAAACAAATATTTAATCTCCCACTAGGGGCACTAAGAAGAAGAAAACACAATGTGTTTGTTACCATTGGGGGGAGGAGAGGGGAGGGGAGGGAGAGGAAAAGAGGGGAGGAGAGGGGAGGGAGGGAAAGGGAGGGGAGAGGGAGGTAAGGGGAGGGGAGAGGGAGGAGAGGAGAGGGGAGGAGAGGCTCACAATAGTAGGGAGATTTCTCTTCTAATATAGAAACTTGTACTGTGGTGCTTTTCTCTTTCTTCCCTTGCCCTTCCCTGCCTCATTCTCATCCCCTCTCCTTCCAGTCAGCCCTTCTCTGGGCATCGCATCACTTAACTAAATCACCATTTTTATCCAGAATTTTATGAGACTATTACCCTATAGAAGGGCTGGAGTGATAGCACCATGGGTAGGGTGTTAGCCTTGCACTCGGCCGACCCGGGTTTGATTCCTCCGTCCCTCTCGAAGAGCCCTGAAAGCTACCGAGAGTATATCACCTGCACAGCAGAGCCTGGCAAGGTACCCATGGCGTATTCGATATGCCAAAAACAGTAACAACAAGTCTCATGATGGAGACGTTACTGGTGCCCGTTCAAGCAAATTGATAAGCAACAGGATGACAGTGATGACAGTGATAACCCTATAGAAAACCATATGAGTACTTGTTTACTCCACTGTCTCAAGAATGGTGCAGAGCTAATACTGTTTCAGAAACCTGTTAGAGAAGTTGATATATCACACACGCTTTAGAGCTTTATGCTAACTTTTATTTTTTTTTATCCTGAGTTGATAAGGGGTAATGTGAAATCCTTGTGAAGGAATATCTCACAGAAGTCTCCAGTATTCTGGCCCAGAAAAAAATTGGTTGTCGAAATTGTCCAAATGAGTAGGGGACCCACAGATCCTACTTTGTACAGACTTTCAGAGGCCCTGCCTTTTTTTTTTTACAGTCTTCTGTTCAACTTTTTACCAAAACTCTGTCCCGACTGCTCAAGTTTTAAATTTTGTGGAATGAAGTAATACCTTCATTTCAATGCTCCCCCCACCCCCACTGTCCTGCCCCACCATGTTGTAAGACATTTATTCAACTTTCTCAATTCTTTAACTTCTTCATCTTCCCGAAGTGTGATGGTACTTCTTTTACATGATTGTAATTTTTTTGTGTTTCCTTGGTCCTTGGGTTTTATATCTAGATTTTATTTCACTGGGCTTATTTGACTTGGATTTTGCAAGAGCAAAAATCTATCTCTTATCTACCACATTTAGACTGAAGTCACTGAAGTCTCTGGTCTTCTTAAGTTTTATGAACACACACATTTTTTTCTGCTTCAGCCCAATAATTATTTTTCTTTGGAAGCCTTTCTTGCTTTCAAAATTTTTACAAAAGTATTAATTTAAAAAGTAGTAAGAGTTAAAGAGTTAAAATTTGTCCAGCAAAATTATCTCTACCACCCCAGTGGTTATAGAAATTCTTGTAAAAATAACAATAAAACCTAAACATCACCGACCATTTTTTAGCATTTGATTATATAAAGATTTTTGCTCAAGAGGATAGATTTTTCTCTTCCTTATTGCTATGAGCGATTTTATTTTTCACAGAGTCTGCACAGTCTGTGTCACTTAATGAAGTTTTGGTCTAGCATAGTCTGCAAATAGAGCGGTGGGCCTGATAGCTATACCATATAGATGAGGTGACGTATAGGCTCTATTATCTAGATTTGTGTAATTCAGCTCTCTGATGTTTGCACAATGGTGAAATTGCCTACGGACACATTTCTCAGAATATATCCCATGGTTAAGTGAGGCACAACTGCATTCATTCTTGTCATCCTAATCACCCATTTTACCCACTATAATGCCTGAAGAAGGAAGTGGCACAAAGGAAGCAGTTTTGGTGCTCCAGCGTCTTTTCTTAGAAACTGATGATGGCCTTGTCAGGACAACATAATACAGTCTGTTCCATAAAATATCAAGGATATGATATCATAGTCAAATAATATGCAAATTCCCCCATATACAGATACTATTTTTAAAAGCATAAAGTGGATCATAACACACCCATGTTTTGCAGTTTTCTCGTTTCTCTTTATATATTGTGAATCCCTCTTCTGTCCACAGAGAAAGGATTCTTTTTCCTAAAACTTCTCAGATGGCTTCTAAATTTTTGTTGCTATTCAAAGCAATGTTGTAATAAGTATGATTTATCATACATTTTTGGGGCACATATACTTATGTATTTCCTTTTGGTATTTTTCTGGAAGTAAAATCCTGAGTCATAGGACAGGCGCCCTTTGAGATATTGATAGGTAAGTGAGATTGCTGTTCAAAGAAACCTCTCTCATTTGATACTGTCCAAGCACTGAGGTACCAGCTCTCACTCCAAAATGATGTCTATTTCCTCCTTTTAATCTTTGCCTATCAGAGAAGTGAGCATTGCATCTCTTTCCTGATTACCAGCCCAATTTTTTGCTCTATTTTCAATCACCAGCCACAGATCTGATTCCTCTCTTTTCTGATAAATGGTGATCTGCTCAGCCCCAAGTTTTCCCCAAAAGTCCAGGGTGTTCATTAAAGGGTGAGGGGGTCCTTGAGAACAGAAATGACCTGGGGTATGTGTTTCCCACCTCTTGATTCTCTCTCACCCTGCAAGCATCTTAGAAACAATGCAGATCAGTGGTATGCCAATATATCTGAGTCACAAAACTAACAATCTTGAAAGCATAAGACCCAAAGGACAATTATCAAACTTTAAAATGTGCCCATCAAAGGCAGGCTGGGGTTGGGAGGGAACCTAGGAACACAGGTGGAGGGAAGCTGACTCTAGTGATGGGATTGATGCTGGAATATTGTTTGCCTGAAACTCACCTATGAATAACTTTGTAAATCATAATGCCTTGATTAAAAAAAAATAAAAGAAAAAAAAGGAAATAAACAAGCCAGGTCAAAGAGCATTGCTCTCTCCCTCCTGGTTTTCTGAGAAGTCTGAACTCAGTAATAGTTGCCTCTAGCTGGACAGGGAAATAATTTGTTAGAGTGATTTATTAACTGACATTCTTATGGCTTGGGTCCATTCATTAGGAGCTTCTATATATGCTGGTTTCTTGTGATAGTAGAGATTGATTTCGTTTCTTGCTAATTTTTAGGCTTTGAAATATTTGTTCTCTCCTCCCTCTGCCCACGGCTTCCCCTCCATGAGATGTGGCCATGAACATGCTTTCTTTGCTCCTGGGGTCCTGAGAGAAGGGTTGCAAGAAAGAATAATGAGCGAGCAGAGGAAGGAATAGAGCCCAGAGCAGACAGACAGAGGGCTGGTAGAGTCCAGGGAAGAAACTCCTACTGGGGGAAATGTCCGTTTGAAACCTGCACCAACCTCTGAAGAAACCACTTCCGTTTCGGTGTCGGTGGCGCGATCTGTTTTCCTGTCGTAGCTCCTCTCCCTTTACCTGCTCTAAGCAGGGGTCAGAAGTGGTTGCCAGTAAGCAGGGCTTGTTCTTGGAAATGCTATCGAAGAAGGAAAGGAAGAATCAGTCTTCTAGTCCTCTTCGCACTGCTGCTTTCCCACCCATCACAGGTGTGAGCTGGAGGCGGCAGAAACGTTAATTGCTGATTAAGTATGAGCTGATTTCACACTGTCACAGTGAATCCTGAGTTAATCATTAAGGCCAGCCTTATGTTTTAGGCAGCACAGGCATGACTGTAGGACATTATCAGAGAAAAATCAGATAACCTCTGGCAGTTTCCTGCAGGTTTCTCTAAAGGACTGAAATAAATAAGCTTCCTTTTCTACTCTGAATGGTTATGCGGAAAAAGTTCTAGAAGAATCCGATCGAGCTGCGCCTTTCCATGTCAGGAAAGCTTTGTGAGGCTCCCATTGTAGCTCTGGTCACTTACCTGGAGATGACAGGAGCGGTTCCACCAGCCTCCCTCTCAGTTCATTAGGGCTGTAGAGAGCAGCAGTCACACACTTTCTCTGTTTTCTACATCCATGGCACATATGACTGACATTACCTTTTGCGGATTCTGCTCACCAGTCAGATGGAAATATCCTATTTCACCATTCTTTAATATCCGTGTTTTGATGGACTTGTGTGAGGGTGAAAAAGAGCATTAGTGATCTGGTGAGTTTTGAAGACCTCCAGAAAGCT
Organism: Sorex araneus; assembly: GCF_027595985.1. Classification (NCBI taxonomy): domain Eukaryota; kingdom Metazoa; phylum Chordata; class Mammalia; order Eulipotyphla; family Soricidae; genus Sorex; species Sorex araneus. The sequence goes on along the minus strand of NC_073302.1, from coordinate 271,848,863 downwards.
CTCTCCCTGCACAATCACTTTGTGTGATGGTTGAAATGTTGACCTCCCATGCAAGGACGCTTATCTGGGACTCAGAAGAATGTTTGAATGAGGTGCTTCTGCTTCAGAAACTATTAAGATCCTAGGTGAACAGTGGCACCTGTCAGCTGTCAACTAGAGTTGTAACGAGAAAAGTTGTGTAGAGGAAGGAAGTGAATTCTCAGAAATCCCTGCTGGTTTTAGAGCAAAGGACATCAGAGCCCATGGTTGAAAACATGTCACAGAAAGGGTTGGGCATGGAAAGACCCTCATTTCAGAGCATGAGGAGCTGAAAGCAGCAAGAGTTTTCTGGAAGTGGGAGTAGGCTAGGGGCTTAGGGGAGAAGTAGGGAGATGTATTCAAGGGAGGAAAAGGGGTTCAGAAAATTACAAAGTGGAGACACAGTTATAGAATTTGCTTCTTAAGCCAGCTGATCACAGCTCTGAGACGTAGAGTCTGGAGAAGAGAAGGGACGGCCAGCAAACAGGGCTGGTGACTCATGCAGTCTCGCTGTGCCTACTTAGCAGTGGAGAACACATTTTTCCAAAATTTTATTTTACTTTTATAAAGTTGTTCACAATATTTGATTACATTTAATATTTAAACACCAATCCCAGCACCATCACACCTTCCCACCACATTTTGAATGTTTTCATTCCAAACTCCAAACCCTGCCCCCAAAGCAGAACGGAAATAATTTATTTTGTATTGTTCGTTGTGAATAATCCACCAAAAATGATCCAGAAAAGCTTTCTCAGAGGAAAATGTGTGAAGATTGTTGTATTTCACCCAGGAGCTATTAAGCCCTTCAATAAGTGATTAGTAATGTGTTGTTAAAGGTTGAGCCTTGTGTGCATACATACATATATCTGTATAAGTACATTTCCCCCAAGATTAGTTGTCTTCTACCTTAAACCCATCAAATGTGATGTGATACTCTTGGTATATCAGTGGTGTAAAGTATGAGATGTCGAGAATAAATTGACTCCTGGGTGAGGCCCCTCCAAGCATGTGGAGCGCGGCTGTGAGCAAAACAGAGGTTGAGTTCTGGAGGTTTTCTGCTTCGGGACTGGCTCTGTTGGGGCTGGGAGGGGATCTCACCTGTCCCCTCCAGGTTGCCCTGGATGAAGCAGCCTGGGGCAGGGTCTGGAGGCATGTCTATGGCATATCATTCTGTGCTCTCTTCCCTGGGGAACACATTTTATTATTTTATTTTATTTTATATTTTTGTTTTTTGGGTCACACCCAGCAATGCACAGAGGTTAATCCTGGCTCATGCACTCAGGAATCATTCCTGGTGGTGCTCGGGGGACCATATGGGATGCTGGGAATTGAACCTGGGTCGGCCTCATGCAAGGCAAACGCCCTACCCACTGTGCTATCACTCCAGCCCCTGGGGAACACATTTTAAAAGCACTGGTAATTGTCTGAAACTGCAGAGCATACCAAATCTGTATAGTATTGTTCTCCCTACATAGACACCTGTGATAAAGGTGAATTTATAAATCGGGCACTTTAAAGGGTCAGTAGCAAAAAAAAGCTAATCATGTAATAGATAAATTATAACCACATGCTGTAATAAAAGTTAAGTAAATGTGCTCTCATTCTCTTCTCAAAATATATTATCGCATGTACTACTAAAGGATATTATCATGGTTGACCTTCAGTAACTGAACTGTACTAAGGAGACAGAGGCAACTATATTTCTCTCTGCTACAAGGCAAGGGGAGCTGCTCATTCTTATCCAGCAAGGACTGCCTAAGTCTTGTCTATGTAAAGGTGAGCCATGCCTGTATCACAGGCTGGGCACTTTGGACTAGAGAGAAAGGAGTCATTAGTGGTGGTGGTGGGAGCAAGAAGAGTGTCCTAAGAAAACAAATACAGATTCTCTAGCAGAAAAATCTGAGCAATTCACTAAAATTATGTCCAGCCTCAGGCTCTTTAGCAGCCTGGTAGTCTGAAGTCACATGTTTCTGTGTTTCAACTACACCTCACATTCTGGGAAAGGTAGCTTGTGCAGAAGGCTTTAAGATACCCAACATATGTCACAGATAGGAGAGAAAGCCTTTGCGAGGGAAGAAACAAGGCAGGGCAATATATACATGCACAAGCAAGCATGCACACATCAACAGTAATTGACAAATCAATAAGGTTGATGTGCACACAGAAGCAGGCAAGTGCAAAACCAACAAGGGCAATAACAGATGAAGAGCCTTGGGAGATTAGATGAGGGTGGGCCAGGGTCAGGGTGAAGCCAAGGAGTGTGCGTGACTTCCCACCCTTGAGGAGGTAAGTGGACTCTACGGTTAAAGAAGCAATCGTAGAAGGAGCCTGAACTAACTTCCTGTGTCTGCCCTGTGGTCACTATTGAGAACAGTTGTCCAGTCCTGTTCGTATATTCAACCTGTGACTGCAACTTCTTAGGAGCAGCCACCACAGCTGTCTTCTAGAAGACTGGTGAGGATCTCCATCAAGAACTGATATGAAGGAGCTCTCCGCAGCTGCACGAGCATGACTCCAGATGCCAGCTAAATTACTTTCAGCATGGGCAGCTCCTCGCAGAATGTCTCCAGACTGAGAACTAAGCCGCGGCCCCATGCCCGCCCAGGAGGGGAAAGGTATTTCTCTCTCTCTCTCTCTCTCTCTCCTCTTCCTTGCCGGGGGGTGAAGGGCGTGGTGACCGCCATATTATGACGACCACAGATGGGGTTTACAAGCTTGCAATGATCCAATATCTGGAAGAAATCTCCCTGGACTTAGTTGTTAAAGTACAGAAATCCAAAACCAAGCGGCCTCATATCTCTTCACAACAGGTCTGACTCTAGTGGGGTACTCCTAACAATAATAGTGAGGTTTGTGTTGAAATATTGAATGTAACCAAAGTAAATAGAAAGTAAAGTGAAATTTATCAGTTACACGGGGGGGGGGCGCGGGGGGGCGGGATGGGAGGTGTACTGTGTTTTGTTTTTTGTTTTTGGTGGTGGGATATGGGCACTGGTGAAGGGATGGTTTTTTCAGCATTGTATAACTGAGACTTAAGCCTGAAAGCATTGTAATTTTCCACATGGTGATTCAATAAAATAAAATTCTTAAAAAAAAAGAACTGATATGAAGGGAAAACATGGTTCCTATGAAGCTTTACCTAGACCCCTCAATATTTATTCCTTGTAATGAAACAGAACACTTAGCAAGTTCTTATATCATCCAACTCCATATTCAGAATATAGACAAATCTAGAAATGTAGACACCTGACAAGCAGTGGGATTTGTGAAACAGCAGAGAAAATTTTGATGCTTGTGCATGGGGTGACTAAAGAGGTATATTATGAGATTCAGTCTTAGATGTGGGACAAGTGGCAACCAGGACATATTTCTCTGTAACATGAGCAACAAATCACATCTTCTGAGGTCTGTCCATTGGATATTAATAATACCATTCTAAGGAAACCTTGTTAAGATTTCATTTTAACTTTAATTTCTAAAGATGTTCCAAAATATGGCTGTCGCCAAAACTTGATCATTTGCATTTCTCTCTAATATTGAGTATACGCACAAACACAGTTTAGGCAAATGTTCCTGAAAGGTTTCATAGAGGTCTCAAAAAGCATAATCACCTATCCTAGATTCTTCTTGAACTGTGTAAAATATTGGATAGAATACTTTTGCTGATTTGTCAACACAGGGAGGCAGAGTGATAGGGTAGTGAGTTGGGCACATGTGGTCAATCATGGTTTGATCCCTGGCACTCCATATGGCCCCCTGACTCAGCCAGGAGTGAGCCCTGAGCTCAGAGCCAGTCCCAAGCCCTGAGCATGGCCAGTATGTAAAATAGCCTATAATAATTATAGCACTGTCGCACTGTCATCCTGTTGTTCATAGATTTGCTCAAGAGGGCACAAGTAACAATGTCTCCATTGTGAGACTTGTTACTGTTTTTGGCATATTGAATACTCCATGGTGAGTTTGCCAGGCTCTGCTGTGCAGGTGGGATACTCTCGGTAGCTTGCTGGGCTCTCCAAGAGGGACAGAGTAATTGAACTCGGGTTGGCTGCGTGCAAGGCAAATGCCCTACCCGCTGAACTATCTCTCTGGCCCTGTAATAATAATAATAATAATAATAATAATAATAATAATAATAATAATAATAATAATAATGAGAATAATGTTTCTTGACAGAGCCTGTCTTATTTTGAATGACCTAAAGGATGGGCAGAAAACAATTTTTATAATTTTGTTTTTAGATAATTATTAGAAGTTTTGCAAAACTGAGAGGTTTACTTTGCTGTGTCAACATGCTTTTATGTACAACTTCAAAGATACATTTCGTCCAACAATGAAAAATATACAGTAAAGACATTGGAGCAGTTAGCTCTTTATTTGCTGATTTTAAATCCTGTGGAGTGAAGAAAAGAGAAGATACCTGTCTGTAGAAGACTTGATTATAAAAAGTATTTACACGGGAGTCTTTTCTGACTAATTCCACAGAGGACTCCTATCTACGTGTTTAAGGATGTTTTAAAGATGTTTTAAAGATGTTTAAGGATCTCATGGTAATGTCTAAGTCTGGTTACACTAGCAGAATGCTGCTCTTGGAAAATCCCTGCATCTACTAAGTTTTGTTAGTAGTTAAACAATTATACTACTATTAGAGGTAAGTGGATTTCTAAATCTCTTTGATATAATTGATCTCATACAAATATACAGCAGATCAAAATATTATTGGTTTATAAGTTAACCATTATTTATTTAACATTTAAACTAAAGTTCTGCAAGAATGAATATAAGCTGGCAAATTAGGTCTTTCTTATTGAAAGTAAAAAAAAAATTCAATGAGATCTCAAGCCACATAAGATAACATTTTTAACCCCCCATGCTCATCAAGCTATATAAAAACTTGTGAAAAAAGTTTCCTTTTGGGAATTTCCATGTAAGACATAGTGTATTCATTTTGCATCTGGCTTATATTTTTAGATATGATATGGCACCTTTGGTAAGTATGAAAGGAAATGAATGTTTTGAAATTTTGCAGTAAAGGTTGTTTTATGTGTGTATGGGGGGTGGGCGTGAATAGAATTTTTACTTGTAAGATTGCTTAGATTTCCTCCAAATGTAACTCCAAGATTATAGAGATTATTGAGAAAAATAAATATGACCGGAAAATCAGAAAATGAGACCCTATTAACTTAGCAATGGACTACCCTCGCCAAAGAGGTTCACACATCTCCTTCTCCATGTTAGGGCACAGTGGTTAGCAACAAAGACCAATTTTTTCTGATTTATGCATTTAAGGACTTTGTGGGAAGGATTCTGGAGATACTAAGGAATTGCTGAGTCACAGTCTCTGGGAGAACAGGATCTGGATTAGCTCCAGGAACTGTCAGGAATTCACTGAGAGTGTCTCCACTGGACAATGCCCTTGGAAATACTCAGCCCCAATGGCCTCCATCTGTTTTTCATGCTGATATAGATAGATGCACTCTTAAAGGGAAGAAAGTGCAATTGCTCTGGGTCACAGAGTCTCCTTTTAATGTCCTTGAGACAGTGCTGTGGTATCAGAAGAATGAAAAGGACTATGTTCCTCTAAAATAAAAGCTGAAGTTGTTGATAGGAGAAGGGGGAAGGGTGACTGGGTCATCATCCTCTGTGTTGAAGCAAAGCAGAACCATCAATAACGTTTAATAACCTGCTGTCCCTTGAATCTTATCACCTAACATTGTCAACACAGATGCAGGTAGAAAGAAGATGATAGTCAGATAAAGACTCACCTCTTTGACGTGCTTTTCATGTTTTCCAAAGTGTGCTTTTCATGTTTTCCAAAGTATGTTTTTCAAAACATACGTTTGTAATGTTTTGGTATGAAACGGTAGAAGGAAATCCTAGGGGAGTAGTCCCTGAGATGAAGAAAAGGTTTAATTAGGAACATTGGGCAATTGAACCCTATTAGTCATAATGACGCTTCCTTTCCTAGATATGCATCTCTCATTGTTGGAATACAAGAAAAAGCCCAAATTATGTTCTGTTTATTTTGCACCCAAGATTATACTAACAATATGCTCTACTGTTCATGCAAGGTGCCTGCAAATACTAATAGGAGTAACTGGAACCCAGTGCAATCAACATTCTATCTATATGTACTTACTTTGACTCCTCAACTCTGAGAACTATCATGTTCTTTAAATGTAATGACATGAAATGTTCCTGTCTGGTAGTAATAACATACTGAGAGAGTTTTATATCATGATACACTTTATTAAAAAATTGCATAAAGCAATGACTAGATAATGATAATCGATGTATTTATAAACATTTATTTTTATATGCTTCATCTTTTCCCTATTCTGTTCTGAGTTCTAGATTTTGAACATCTTTGAAGGATAGACTCCAACCATATATGCACTTTATTTAGTAAGATTTATCACAATTGGCTGATAGGTAAGGATAAATTTACTTTTATTAAACTGAAGGTTTAACTTCAGTACCCCTAACTTAAGCAAATTATTTCTAAATCTTAAACTAACTATATAACTGAAACCCACCCAAGATCAGTTTTGTAATTCTGTATCTCATAGTGACTCAAAAAAAAAAAGATAATTCCTTAAATTGTATTTGTTTTATGTTCATCAAATCCTGGGTTTCTCCAGCCTCTGGCTTACAGATTTATGTATGTTACAAATCCAAGGACAGTTCTTTCTTCAGCGCCTTTTAAAATTTGCTCCAGCTTACACTAACCCAGATTTAGGACAGTGTACCTTCGATGGTTTTATTAAGAAATCCAACAAATACTAGAGATTTTGTTTGCATTTAATTTTCTATACTGAAGATTTGGGAGGAAGTGTGAAAAATGGTGAGAATTAAATCCAAGAGAGTGGGGCCGGAGCGATAGTACAGCAGGTACAGTGTTTGCCTTGCACACAGCCAACCTGAGTTCAATCCCCAGCATCCCATATGGTCCCCACAAGCAGCGCTAGGAGTAATTCCTGAGTGTAGAGCTAGGATTAACCCCTGAGCATCACTGGGTGTGATCTAAAAAAAAAAAGAATCAGAGAGAGAGAGAGAGAGAGAGTCCTGTGTTCTGTAACATAGGACAATATTAAAAAGATATAATAAATATATATTAAAAGTATAATGTTAAAATATATTATAGGTGACATTTATGTCCCTGGGACTCCTTGGCTTTGTGCTACTGAGATTCTGCTGTATATTCATTCATTTTTCTTGCTTGCTCTTATGTGGATTGTCGTCTATTTTTTTTGAATTTTCACAGAGGTCCTCAGCTCCTTTGCCCTCTATTATTCACTGTGATCTAGCTCTAACATTGCTCCTATGGCTCGCTTGCTGGCTTCTTCATCTATCACGAGGACCTATAAATAAACACTTAAATAGAAATCTTTTACTTGATTTTGTCCTCTGATATGTCATATTTCACTAAAATGATTCAAGGTATTTTGTTTCTCGAAATTTATGTTCACACCAAGAGAAATTTGGGGAAAATAATAATTCTCTTCTCCTACTTTTTTTACATGGATGCCTTTTCATTTGAGCTGTGTTTAATTAAGAAATACTTGGGATCACCTGATTTGTTGCCAGAATACCATTCTGACTCTATATTTCCTAATCTAGGAATAGTGGTCTATAATAGAGATCTAATAAATGAATGTTGACTGTTTATGGAATGAAGTGAAACTTTTCCTAAGAGGAAGCATATTTATTTCAACTTTCAAAATATGGCCTAATTAAAGAACTGCATGAAATATACTTAAAGACTGGGTCTTTCCTCCAGAAAGTCTGCATAGATTTGAACATGGGGAAAAGACTAAGCCAAAATATAGTCAGTTGTTAAGTGATTAAGAATGTAATATTTTGAACTAATTCCTGTTATGCAGAGAGTCTCTTGCCCGCACACCTGGCTGTCTTCCCCTGGGCCCTCGGAGGGGATGGGCTCCAGCTTCCCTCCCCACCCCATGCAGAGCTCCTGGTGGCCAAAGACCACCGGAACCTAGCTACAGCCATGCTGGAGGCCCCTCTCCATACGTTTGGACAGGCCTCATGCATGAAGGTACCAGGTACCGGCAGAGGAACCCAGGTGTGTGTAATCCCATCAACGGCCAACATCCAGAGAGAGACTTCAAAGCAAGCTCTCCGAAGCGGTATCTTTGGCCTACTTCTCCCTCTGGGAGAAACTGGCAATCTTCTGAGAGTTTCCTGCCCACATGGGACAGCCTTGCAAGCTTCCCATGGTGTATTCATATGCAAAATCCAGTAACAAGCTGGATCTCACTCCCCTGACCCTGAAGAGCCCCCAGTGCGACATCCTTAGGAGGGCCGAGTCGAGATAGACTTCTAAGATCTCAGGGAAAGGACGAAATGAGATGTTACTGAGCCCGCCGGAGAAATCAGTGATTAACGGGATTTTGTGATTCTGTGATTCGTGAATTCCTGTTATGAATATATATAAGCTTTGACATTTTGTTTACTGTTTTTATTTATAGACCATACCAATGGTTCTCAGGGCTTACTTCTAACTCTATTTAGGAATCACTGCTGGTGGGGTCTAGGGTACCACAGGGTTCTGGGGATGAAAACTGAATCAGTCTCATGTAAGGAAAATACCCTATCTGCTGTAAAATATCTCTAGGTCTTTATGACACATGCTTCAATGTCTGGAATTTTTGCAAAAATTGTGGTATAGAAAAATAATTTTCAGAGAATTAAAATTATTTTCTAGAGCAAAATGCACAGAATATGTAAAATGATAAATAATAAGCTATAAAAGAGAAGTGCTAATTAAAGGCTTTGTGTCCTTTCAATATTCTGAATCTGACTGTATGTTATAATATAGGATAAAAAAATATTTCAAAAATAGCAGCTGAAGAAGCAAAGTATCAAAGGCTTTTGGGCTAGTTTTCTACATTCTAAGACTCTTAACTTGTACCAAACTACCTTGTATTCCTTTTTAATTAGTTCCAATTCGCTTGTCAAAGGGGACACATGTTTTTCTAATTCTACAGTGTGTCCTTTTGGTTGGTGTCATCTGTCATTGTTGTGTGAACCTTAGAGTGGCTAAACCTTAGAGTTGCTGGGGCCAATCCTTTGATTCAGATTCATAAGAATGCACTCATCAAGTGTAGAGCGTGTGTCGAGTACCACAGGCTTTTTCTCAGGCATATCTCTCACCAAGCTTCATCACAAGGCTCTTAGTTTGAGATAAAGAGAATGAAGATGATGGAGCAATTCTCATCACGCTGCTGGAAGATGTCATTAGGTCTGTCGATGTATAAACAGACCAACTCTGTGTTTTAGTGGTAATTTTCAAGTCAGTCATTTCCTTATGTTTATAACGCTCTAATTAACTATACTCTTAGAGTCTAATATCCTTTCTGCTGAGTGGCAAAATTAATGCCAAAAGCTATAAATCATAACTCTGGAAGATTTTGGTTGAAAACATCTTATAAAGCATAAGATTTAATAGAATAAAATATAGATAGATGAAAGGAAATCATAATTTTTCTTTCCCTCATAGGATCCTATAGCACTGTAGCACTGTCCTCCCCTGTTCATCTATTTGCTCTAGTGGGCACCAGTAATGTCTCCATTGTGAGACTTTTGTTACTGTTTTTGGCATATCAAATGCGCCACGGGTAGCTTGCCAGGCTCTGCCATGTGGGATACTCTCAGTAGCTTGCTGGATTCTCCAAGAGGGATGGAGGAATCGAACCCGGGTTGGCCGCATGCAAGGCAAACACTCTACCTACTGTGCTATCGATCCAGTTCCATAGGATCCAATGACATACTATTACAGTTCTATCTCCTATTCCTCCTTCTGAAGTATTTGTACTTTTTCTTAGCATTGACACCACTGAAAATCTAAACCTAAAATATTTTTTTAGGGACAGATGAACAAAAATTGGATCTGGCATTAGGAGATAGGATTAATTTGGAATATGTTCTTTTTAAAAGCGCACAGGGACTTCTATAAGGATTCACATGATAAATTTAAAAGTAAAGCAAACGTTAAGGGATATTTCTCTTTGCCTTGTTTCTCCACTTGTTATTAGAGCCGTTTAAAAGAAACGACAGCAGTCTCCAGTTATTGCTTAACCAACTGATGTAACAATAGTGGTATTATTGATTTCCAATTTCTAGTCAACGTGTGTGCTTGTTGGTGGAAGCCCAATTCTATTCATTTATTATTGTGTGTATGCAAGGGAGAGGGCTGAGCCCATTGATCCAGTATGCGCCAGTTGGTAAATATTTAATGTTTAATCTCATCACTAAAATTATTTCAAGTTTGAATATTGGCAGTCATTTATATGGGCATATTGTTATGGCCTGGTGCACATAGTGGGGCCAGTTCCCAGCAGGCTTTGGTTGTAGCTTTTAGAGGCAGGGGCACTTTTTTCAGAAATCCAGAAGAACATACCTTCCTCCTTCCCTTGGCCTCATTTGTTCCAAGTCTGTCAGTGCACTATTAACAAAGGAGATGAGATTCCTTTTAGACCAATGATCTGAAAAAGGATTATTTTTCTCTGATAAAAGAGCTATATTTTCCAGATTGTGTGAACAGCCTCAGTGAGCAGCCTCACTGGCTTTTTTGGAGTTAAGTATTAAGTTACCCAGAGTTATCCAGACCTTTGTGAGATGTATCATAATGATCTCACCGAAGGGAAAACACAAAGAAGTAGGTCTTCCCTGCTGCTCTTTAGAATGATTTTCATAATCTTAGTTTTTGAAGAATGAGATCAGTGTGGAATTTCAGCACATGTCACAATTAAAATAGGGCAGTAAAATCTTGATTCTTCATTTTCAATATTTAAATTAAATCATTTATATTTAATTGGTCCAAGCCACTCACATTTTTTTTTCATTTGATCCTTAATATATGTCTGTGGGAAAGCAGGGCAAATACAAATGTTTTAGTTTGCAGATGTAACCGTTAATAGGAAGATAAATTGACTGCACTAAACATGGTTTTCTTGATACTGACCCCAGGCCTTTTTATTATATCTTGTTTATTGTTTTCTTTGACATTCTTTTTTTTTCTTTTTTGATGAGACTGAATCTTAAAGGTAAAGTGTATCTTTTCAGAATTCTAGCATCTAGCATTGTTTGTTGATTATAAATAAACCAGTGAACTAAGGCAAGATACACCTCTGGGCAATGCAAATTCATTCCCACCTGGGTCAGCCTTAGATGGCACTAATTTACATGAAAGTAACCAGCTTTCAAATGAGTTTGTGGGGGAAAGAGTTAGTTCCTTTACTTTTTTTGTTACATTTCATAGAGTTTCTTACAAATTAGACTATTTGACATGTAAAAACCTTATTAACATACCAGAATTCCTGAACATCATAAAGAGAGCCAAGGTTAGATGTTAACAAAACTGGATCCAACTCAGCTCAAGTGAACAACAGCAACAAAAAACCCTGAAGTTCACAGAATGACAAACCTCCTAAACAGAACTTTTCCAGAAGGGCGGAACAAAATTAATTGCCAATGCATCAACCGACTTACTAGAAGCAGTTCAGGATAATATAATAGCATCTGCATCAACCAATCGTCTAAGACATCTGAACCAAACATTTTCTGTAAAAAATACATCTATGGCTACTACAATATGTTTTATCTTCTAGCACTGTAGCACTGTCATCCCGTTGTTCACCAAATTGCTCGAGCGGGCACCAGTAACGTCTCCATTGTGAGACTTGTTTTTGGCATATTGAATACACCATGGGTAGCTTGCCAGGCTCTGCCGTGTGGGCAGGATACTCTCGGTATCTTGCCGGGCTCTCCGAGAGGGACAGAAGAATCGAACCTGGGTCAGTCACGTGCAAGTCAAATGCCCTACCCATTGTGCTATTGCTCCAACCATTTTTATCATCTATTATTTGTAAACAAATTGAATCAGACAGTATCTTTTTCTCATGGTTTTCATTGTTGTTTGGTGCTCTGTTGATTTTGTTGAAAACACTATGTGGATCTCTCTCCCTCCCTCCCTCTCTCTCTCTCTCTCTCTCTCTCTCTCTCTCTCTCTTTCTTTCTCTCCTTCCATATATGTACTCAGTTGTGGGAGAATTTGCCAGATTTACCACTGTGGCCCCAAATTTATGAGCTGATCTCTAGAGTGTTTTTGTTTTTCATTTTTTAAATTGAATAAATTACAAACTAATTCATAATTGAGTTTCAGATGGACATTGTTACAACATCAACCTCTTCACCAGTAGTTTTTGTTCTTGTATTTTTGTTGTTTTTTTGTGTTTTATTTATTTATTTATTTATTTATTTATTTATTTATTTATTTATTTTTGTGTGTGTGTGTTTGTTTGCTAAGTACTCAACAATTGGGTAACTGGATAATGTAGATTTTTAATCTTTGAGAAATCTTAAAATTGTTTTTTATAATGGCTGCACCAATCTATGTTCCCACAAAGAGTGTGCTTGGGTTCTCTTGTCTCTAAACCCTCTCTGAAATAGATGATTTATTGGTTTTGGATAATAAGCATTTCATTGGTATAAGGTGATATCTCGTTGTGGTTTTGTCTTGCATTTCCCTCTAAGAGAGTATGAATATCTTTTCTGTGCCTACTGGCCACTTATATGTCTTCTTTAGAGATAAGTCTGTTTAGATTCTTTAAAAGGTTAAGTTGGGTCATTTATTTTTTTATAGTTGAGTTTTATAAGTTCGTTATATAATTTTTATATTAACCCCTTGTTAGCTGTACAATGTGTGAATATCTTTTCCATTCAGCAGAATGTCTTTTCTTTATTGTTGATCTTTGATTTGTCTTTTCATTTGTTAAGGGACTTCCAAGCCCCAAAGTTACTATATTTTAAAGAAATGCTGAATTGCTGTGCTTAGCTGGTTTAACAAAGCAACCCTATTTTAATCAACAGTGATTGTATCCCAGTTGACTGTAAACAGCTCTGACAGTTGCTTTTGGTCGTACATTTTCATAAAACACTTCTTAAAGAAGTGTATATAATTATGTTTGAATAATACTTTAGGTTAAGAGGTATTTGAAAGTTTTGATGATATTTTTGATGATTTGCTTGATGATTCCTTCTGGGAAACTTTTAGCTGGAGTTTCATTATAATGTTATTGCTTTTGCTAATTATGAGATTGAAAATTTATATAGCATTAAAATATTTCTTAGGAAAATGGAGTAATTAATTAAACATGACAAGTTCTATTGATTTTAAATGGAAGATGGATCTGTACATGCCAGGAAGTCATTAAGTTATGTAAATCTTTGGTAAATATTGTCCTGATCTATAAAAACTAGGACATAAAGCTGGGACAGACAATGGAATTTTACTCAGGGATGAGTGTGAAAGATGTTTGCTTGTGATGGTTTGTATATATCCAAGTTGGAACTAGGGGAGTGGGCAAAATTAGTATTTCTTAATCATTGGTCATATTCCACAGCCATACCCCCGGGACTCCAGTATATTCGAAGGGTGCTCCAGGTGAAGATCACATAAAGGGAGAGTCTTGACATGGGAGTAGGGGCACAACCAATATGATGGTGGGGAACTGAGAGTGAATCGCAGGATGGTAATAAGGTCAGAAGGGGGCTAGGGGCCACTGCTGGAGAAAGCTGAGAATTCCTGGGCCGAATGATGCAGAGATTCACTGTGGACAACAATAGCTTTTCCCCATAGTTAGCTCCAAATTGATCATAATTTGTACCAGTCATTTTGATCTTCGTATTTCAACCCTATGTGCGACTCTGTTTGTATTTCTTTGTAATCCAAATAATAAATAAAACCTTCTATGCTCCTGGTACTCTAAATGTTGTTTTCTAAGACCTGTTAAAATTACGGTTTTGAAAGTATAAAGCCTGCCTCATGATTTCTATTAATTTCCTGAAACTTCATCTCAAATGGTTCTTTTTTTTCTCCTCCTCCTCCTCTTTCATTCTACAATAACCACAGGGTTCAGAATTATTTCATGCTCTTTTCAAAACAGTTCTTATCCTCCAAGGCCCCCACTCCCAAATTGTACATACCTAAGCTTATAAAATGCTCAGCAAAAACAAAAGAGGCTTCACTTCTTTATGTTGTAGTTGGGGATCGTAACATGAAAAAGGAGAAATAAACACTGGAATATAAAACATAGGAGAGAATGGAAGGTCACTGTGCTATATATATATATTTCCTCCTTGTATTTTTCAAATAAAAATTTACCTAAGTGATAACAGCTGGTCAAATTTTTTCCAGCCTAATTCAGAGAAGATTATCTCCTAGGGTAACCAGTCACTTTGGCAAGAATAGCAATTTGTTAAACATATGTCATATTGGACTTTGTTAGTTCTGCTTTCTCAAATATCAGCTGCAAGGAATCATTTCCTCTTTCCTGTTGTAGCCTCCCTCTTCAAAATTATCTGAAAAAAATTTACTTCAGAGCATAACAGTCCCTATCTGGAACTGCGTGAATGTAGCCTGTCTGTTTATTGTCAGAGTCATTTTGGGGTGTCATCTCTATAACTGCTTCACCTACATAGGATATGGTCTGGCAAAAGGAAATGAAAGTAAAACTCCAACACAGCCCTGTCCAGTGGCTGTTGATAAGCTCTGCTTTCAGGCTGGTCTCTCTGGGAATAAGGATGAAACTTTAGCTAAAAGGTAGCCTATTGAGACAAGCTAGAAAGGTGCCTGAAATAAAGAAATTTTATTGCAATTTTCCCCCTGCACTTATAATCAAACCCTCATTAAGCCTGTGGGACCACCTGGTACTGCTACATTCAGTGATAAATTCAGTACAGATAGTGCACCCAGCTGGGAATACTTAAGAAATCTCAAATGCATGGTTTTTTTTTTTTTGCAGTTTTTAATAAAAATAGGTTTTAATACTCTAGTAGAGAACTTTGCACGATTTGGATTTAATTAGATGCTGGTCTAAATTAGAATAAACCTTAGTTGAATATTTTCTTATGACTTGAAAAATGCCACCAAATGTCTTCTGATTGTTTTTCTAGACACAGCTGAGTGTGGAAGTTTTTCCAAACACATTTGAAAATTTGCAAAACTTTGATTACAATAGGGACTTAAACAATTATAGGATCGAATTCAGTTAGTTGGAATCTGAACAATTATGTTTTTAAATCGATGTGGTAGAGCTGCAGTGTTTGTTTAGCCGTATGCTTTAGCCATGTGATTTATCTATTATAGACTTGCTTTTCTATCAAATTTGCATTACCTGTATGAGACATGCCGCCCGCCCCCTTTCATGGAAGTTTTCTATCTCCATGGTATTCTAAGATTTGTTTTATCTGCTTTAATATTTTTTCATTTAATCTAAGGATTAACTTTATTATCTCTTTTCTCCTTCTTTCCCCCCAAGAACTGCAAAACTTTCATGATCTTTTAAATCTTACAGCACTGAATAGAATATAAATAGAATTCCAAACAAGCAAATGCATAATCTATTACCTCTTTCTTGGAATTTCTGATATCAAAGGAAGTTTACTCTTTGCTATCAGGGTTTTTACACACACACACACACACACACGTGCGCGCATTCACACATACACATAATTATATATAACACACAATTACTGTTTTTGGCATATCAAATATGCCACGCGTAGCTTGCTAGGCTCTGCCGTGTGGGCGGGATACTCTCAATAGCTTGCCAGACTCTCGGAGAGGGACAAAGGAATCCAACCCGGGTCGGCCGTGCACAAGGCAAACGCCTTACCCACAGTGTTATCACTCCAGTCCAGTAATACTAACAAGTCTCACAATGGAGACATTACTGGTGCCTGCTCGAGCAAATTGATGAACAATGGGACGACAGTGCTATATATACACGCACATTATATACATATATATATATAGATTTCATATAGGCATTTAAAATATTAAATTTTAGTATCTCCTTTTTTAGTATGGCCTTTTCTATTTTCATATAAACTACTATGTTTTATAAGGAGACTATTTCTTGCTTCCTATAGTTCTGCAATGGCACTGTTCAGAATAATATCTTTTCTTTTTTTGGCTATACCTAGCAGTGCTCATGGCTTTCTCCTGTCTCTGCACTTAGGTATTACTCTGGGAAAGCTTGAGGGACCATATTGAATGCTAGGGATCAAAAATGCAAGGCAAGCACCTTACCAACTGTACTATCGTCATCACCCCAGAAATATATGTTCAATTGGTAGAGGCCGAGCCAATAGTAAATTATTCAGTACTTAGGTTTCCAAATCATAGAATCAGTTCCCTCATTTTATGGAATAGAAGCTGAGATTCACTGAAGAATAACTCAGTTAAAGAGCTTAGTGTTCTTTACCCCACTTCTCACTTAGAAATGACGCTGCCTCTCATATAGAAATTTTTCCACATCCATTTAGCTTGTACTTCCTGCCAAGACCATGAGGAGTTTTTAATTTAAAAAAATGTTCTAGTTTTAGTAGAAATGACACAGCATGTTCATATACCTTTAAAGTGTATATACCTTTAAGTTGACCAATGATTTGATACACATTAATTATATAAGGACACACTAACACCAACTTTCAAGTACATAATATTGTAATGTTACCTATAGTTTCTATGCTGAATATTAAACTTGGGGACTCATTCTCTGTCCAACTGAAAGTTTCTACCCTTGGAGTAACACCGTCCTACGTCTTCATCTCCATCTCCCAGCTTCTTGCAACCACCATTCTGTTTCTTTAAGTTTGACTTTTTCTGTTTCTGATTTTTAAGATTCTACATATAAGTGTGATGAAAGAGTATTTGATTTTCTATGACATATTTTATAGCACGATACTCCCAAGGTTCATCTTTGATGTTGTAAATGACAGTCTTTCGTTCTTTTCCTTTCTTTTTCTTTTTTTATTGTGTGTGTTAAAATAAATATGTGTGTGTGTGTGTGTGTAAAAAAGAGAGAGAGATGAACAGATATAAAGACAAATGTCATTGTGTCTGGGATCTTTACTGTTGGATCAAAAATCTCTTCAATTGGCTGGGGGCCTAGTGAGTAATAATGGCAGTGACTCCTTTAAAAGCAAAGTAAAACAAAACAGCTCTAAGCCATTGTCCATGGGGAGATAGTGCAGCAGTTAGGACCCATGCACAGCACGAACTGGACTGTGGTTTTGTTCCTGACACCACATGGTTCCCTGAGCCACACAAGGTGAAGTTCTGAAGGTTTCTGATCATCACTGGGGGTGGTTCTGGAGGATGGGAGTAGTACAGGGGGTGTCCGGGTATCCCTGACCCCACAGGACCCAACCACCATCATATCCTTGGGCCCCTGCACTGACCTGCCCAATTGGCTGAGAATCTCAGATGGGGCCTCTGGGTTCCTGAGCACCCATTGGAAGGCACTAAATTCATTGTCTCTGATATCAGAGTGACCAGGTTCACATCTCTTCTCCTGGATCTATTATTAAATTTTACTCTCCGCTAAATTGTTTTGACCTGGGAATACCAAGCACAGATAAGAAATTTGTAATACAGAGAGCCTGTATTCTGACTGGGGCATGTAACAGGCTGCTATGAGAATTTGGAAAAGGACCCTGAGTGAAGCTGAGGAATACTGGAGAAGTCATACTTGCCCCTCTATAATCGAGATGTTGATATGGAGACTTGTGAGTCCAAAAGAGCTCTCCTCCCCCCAGATTTCTCTTTGTCCTCAACCGGTATTGTAAGCTACTACTGTTGTAATGATATCTCTGGGTAAATATTCTCTAACATGTTTCAATAAAATCCAAATATGTCAGAAGAGTGAGATGACATATTCCAAATATACACCCATCTTCTATCCTCCTTCTCATTACTAGCTGGAGGACAGATTTTGGGAAATGAATAAGGAGGGAAGAGGCCAGAAGGGATTTGTTGGAAGAACTGAGTCCTGGGTATTTGGAAAGGCTCTCTGGAGGAGGGACAGAATGTGTAGTGAATGCTAAGGATAAACTGTGCTGACTCAATTATTTTTCCAAGATTCAGCTGAGTTCCTAGATTGGAGACAAGACTTCAGGACAGTGACCTTATTAGACACTGACAGTTGGATATCTAGACTATCAAAAAGAATGCTTTCCTTTATCTTTATGCCTCTAGCTGAGGCACTACCTTTATGTAAATAAACATGAGAGTCAGCATGTCTACAAAGTGGAAGGTTCGGAAAAGTAAGTTATAGGAAGGGATTTCTTTTCACTTGAATAATATGTTACAAATTTATTGTAGCCTGAAATGAGGCTTGAGTGGATGCTAAAACAGGAGGAAAGTGCTTTAAAAGTATCTAGTCAACTCCAAAGCTGCATTTTTTTTTGTTTATTTGGTCACACCCAGCTGTGTTCTGGGCTTGCTCCTGGCCCTATGCTTAAAAGTCATTCCTGGCAGTATCCAGGGAACTATGTGTTACCGGGGATTGAACCCTGGTCAGCAGCGTCCTAGGCATGCTCCTTAAGTCATTTTGCTATCTCTCTAGTCCCAATGCTACAATTTTTAAACTACTATATTTCATTCAGCAACCTGCTGGTGAGGTACTAAGAATTGCAGAATTTTCATTCTCAGTGCTCTGTGAGGCATATTGTGTCACTCAGATACGCTCTTCATTCTCCTACTTGGTCCTTGGAGGGACAAATAACTGAAGATGTACTTTACTTCTGGTATCTCAATATTTGTTCAGATTTTCACTATACATTATTAACTTAATACGCCAGTGATATAAGAAAAGCATGGTTTTTTTCAAGTCATTGTGAACTTATAACTTCATTTTCAAATGTAGGTATGCATGTTGGGGATATCATGGAGCAAAATAATAGCTTTGGAACACATCTTGGAGCAATATGTGCTTTACATGTTGAAGTCTAAAATGTTGTTGCTGGAATATTGTATGCATGAAACTCAACTATGAATAACTTTCAAATCTCAGTGCCTTAATAACATTTTAAAAGGGCATTATAATGAATAAGCAATATACTTTCAAGATTTTTAGGTCTCCTGAGGATCATATGTAACCAATAAGAATGCTAATGAAGAAAAATGGTGATTAAAAAGATTGTACCTTTTACCCAAAATAGTGCTGAGAACTTGTAAGAGTTATAAAGGAAACAAATGAATAGTTACAATATTATTAATATACAACAGAAAAGTAAAGATTAGATTATGCAAAATGTTGAATTTGGGGGGTATTCCATTCATAAGTGTAAAAAAAATAACACGTAAGACCTCCATTTTTTTATTTATTAATTCCATTCTGGGCATAAGTCTTTTAAGAAAAAAATCCTTTTTAATAATGTTGAGGGAAATTTAAAATCAAGTCAGCTGTGCAACCTGAATATTTTAAAAGCAGAAAATCTTCAAAGCTATGTACAACATCCATGAAAATCGTTTTTGATCCAGATATAATGAAGACTATAAAGAATGCAAACTAGAAATTATTAGATGTTAGACTGAACAGTAATGATGCTAACCAAACACTTTCAAGAAAATGGACTAATGCAAATTTAAGGATTCTGGCAGTGATATTGAAATAAATACTTAGCTATTTATACTTACAAAAGCCAAAATGAAGATTGAGGTTGACTCGTAATTTTGAAAAAGTCTACAACTGAATTCAAACACCATTGCATTTCCAAATATTAAGAAATTAGGATCGCCTCAGAGGCGAATGTACTCCCAGAATGAACAGCAGTAAGTTATACAAAGTTATCCGAAGAGTACGTGTGCCTGCAATTTAGAGTGGCTTTGAACAGGAACTCGTGACTGGCTGCTCAGAGGAAGAATGTGGTGGTAACAGCAAAGAGTTTGGGGAGAGTTCTCTTGAGAGGCACTTCTGAACAGTAAGGAGTTCAGTTGGCATAGCCCCAGGTTTGGGTGAGGGGGCAAAGCAGATGGAACTGAATATGTCCAGGAAAAAAGAAGTGACTGCTGAGATGTCATCCACCCATCTGCACAAGGCTAGATAGAGTGGGAGGCTCCCAAGCTGGCAGTTGCAATAGGAAGTACTCATCTGCATCCCTAGGCAGGGAGGCAACCTGCCAGTGTTCTAGACCAAGGTGATGAGGCTACCTGCCTGTGTGAGCTGATGCCATATTGTTCCCTCCCCGCAGTACATCTGACTACAGGCATTCAGTCAGGGTCAAACAGGGTAAGTTCTCCAAAGAAGAGAGGAAGGTTGGTTCTGGTCTGCACAACTGCCCGAACCCAGGGAGAGAGGTGATGGGAATCAGGGTGTCAGCTCTGAATGCAGAAAGGCACCACTGGTTTGTTCTGCAAAGTGTCAGCAATGACTAAATTTATCACAAGTTGAACCCCCCAGGTTCATGTGGAATTGATAAATATGAACCTCAGGTCGTTATCAGAATATGCTCACATCCAGATTCTCATTTATAACCCTCAAATGTAGAAGACAGTGAAAAAACAAAAGGGTATACCAAAATTAATAGGTGAGAACAAAAGCCCAGAAAGTTCTCCAAGGAGCCAGGCGTTATGCAACCTCTCAGATGAAGACTTCAAAGTGACAACGGTGGGTTGTTTAAAGAATTCAGGGAAACAATAAATAGACCTCCAACAAAGAAAGGGAATGTGCTAGATAGGTTATGTGAAAACTGTAGTCAATAATCGCTGAACTTAAAACTTTATTAAATAGACCCAGAAACAAATGACAGAAGTCAAGAAACAAATTAGTGTATTGGAAAACAAGATACAGAAAACCATTAATAAACATCAGAAAAGGAAAAAAAATAATGAAAAAAAAAGAAAAAGACATCAGAGAATTATTGGATAACTTTAAGAGGAACAACATCCAAATTATAGAAATCTCAAAGGGAGAGGAAAGAGAGAATGGAGAATAAACTATTTGTCGAAGAAATTATAGCTGAGAGCATTCCCAATCTGAGGTTAGTAATAAATAAATAAAAATTCAGATCCAAGAAGCTCAAAGAGCTCCAGGAAAAACAAATAGAAGAATTCTAAGGCACACTGTAATTAAAATGACAAAAGACAGAGAGCAGCAAACAATCCAGAGAGCAGCAAAGTCTAGATGAAATGTAATCAGAAGTCTCACATCAGATCTTTCAAATGAATCTCAACAAGCTAGAAGAGGATGGTTTGACATAGCAGTATGTTGGATACAATAAACAACCCTATAAGACTATCTAGCTAGGTTGTATTTCAGCTTCAAAGGAGTGACAAAAAAAAGTTTATGGACAAACAACTAAGGAACTTCATGGCCATTAGACCACTTTGCAAGAAGCATTAAATGATCTTTAAAAGACAAATAAATCCTAGTTGGGAATATCAAGATACTAAAGATACTAAATATCAAGTTTATAGTAGAAAAAAGAGAAGATGAGTAAGGGA
This sequence comes from Sorex araneus, assembly GCF_027595985.1. Lineage (NCBI taxonomy): Eukaryota > Metazoa > Chordata > Mammalia > Eulipotyphla > Soricidae > Sorex > Sorex araneus. The sequence goes on along the minus strand of NC_073302.1, from coordinate 271,827,532 downwards.
GTTTTAAACAATGCAAATTATTAGGCTCACTTGCTCTGAACTTAAGACAGAATATCTGTATCTCTCAGTACTTCGGAAGTAATCTTTAGACATGGTGATCCCAAGACATATAATTAGGGGACAAAGTCAAGAAAAGACAACAGATCCTGAAAACTGCATAAAAGGAATATAACTAAATACAAGGGAAGAAAATAAAAGATGGCCAAAGAAACAATAACAAACTTCACAAACACTCAAAATCAACACAAAATTATAACAAGAAATTCCTTTATTTTAGTAATCTAAGTGACCTGAACTCACCAATGGGCACAAATGGATGGAGTAAAGAACTAAACTCAACTTTTTGTTTGTTTCTGGATCATACTTGGCTGTTCTCAGGCCTTACACCTGACTTTGAACTTCTGGATCATACCTGCCATGCTCAAGGGACCATGTGGGATGCAGGGATGGAACCTAGGTTTGTTGCATGCAAGGTAAGTGCCCTATCTACTGTACTATTGTTTTGACTCCTAAACACAACCTTCTGTTGCTTACAAGGGAATAGTCATGATAAACAGAGGTTCAAGAAGAAAGACTGAGAAGCAATATTATAGGTATCTAGTTGCACCTCTGAAAGAGCCAGGACTGCTATCCTTATATCATACAACATGCACTTCAAATTGAAAAATATTATGTGGGACATAGATGGAGTTTACATAAGGATAAAGGAATCTATAAAACAAAAAGATGTAAAACTCATCAATATATATGTATCAAACAAAGGACCATCAAATATATAAAGCAACTGCTAACATATTTGAATTATACAGACAGCAACAAGGAGAGAATGGTATTAAAAATAAAGATATGGGTGCTAGGTTTGCTTAATGCTACGGGGATGTTGCTTTTGACCTCTGCTGACAGAACCAGTAAATAAATGAATGCACATTTATCTGCTTAGATGCATATCTGTGAATATTTTCACAATATTTCCATCTGTGTCTATATTATTCTAAGTATAGCTTTATACTTCCAAATCTAATCCACTCACACAGGATCATTTTAGCTGCCTCCTCTTGCTTGCCTATAACTCATATTCCAATCCTGGTTTTAGTAACCCAACTTTGCTTTCTGCCAGAGGTCTACCAGACATGAGTTTTAAGAAAGTCTTAACTTCTCTTGCACTTTAAAAATATTACTTACTTACATGTAAATTTCATGACTTCATCTTTTCTAACAGATGCATAGTATTCCATCGTGTAGATGTACCAAAAATTCTTCAACCAGTCATCTTTTTTGGGGCACTGTGTTTTTTCCAGATTTTGGCTATTGTAAACAGTACTGCAATGAACATACAAATGCAGGTGTCGTTTCTACTGTACATTTTTGCCTCTCCGGGATATATTCCCAAGAGTGGTATTGCTGGGTCAGATGGGAACTCAATTTCTAATTTTTTGAGAATCGTCCATATTGTTTTCCAAAAAGGCTGAACCAGTCAGCATTTTCACCAGCAGTGAAAGAGAGTCTCTTTCTCCCCACATCCACGCCAACTCCAGTTGCTTTTTTTCTTTTGGATGTGGGCCAGTCTCTGTGGTATGAAATGATATCTCATTGTTGTTTAAATCTGCATCTTCCTGATGATTAGTGATATAGAGCATGTTTTAATGTGTCTTTTAGCCATGGAAAGTATCATGTTAAGTGGAATTAGAAAGAGAGACATAGAAAGATTGCACTCATCTGTGAAATATAAAATAACAGAGTGGGAGACTAACACCCAAGAGTAGTAGAGATAAGGACCAGGAGGTCTGCCCCACAGCTTGGAAACTGGCCTCATGCTGGGGGAAAAAGGCAGCTGAGATAGAGAAGGGAACACCAAGTAGAGGATGTTGGAGGACCTATTCGGGTTGAAATATGTGTGCGGAAAGTAGACTATAGACCGAGCGTGATGGCCACTCAATACCTCTATTGCAAACTACAACATCCAAAGGAGAGAGAACAAATAGGAAAGCCCTACCACAGAGGCAGGGGGGTGTGGTGGGGGATGGGGTGTGGGTGGTGGGAGGGATACTGGGAACCTTGGTTGGGGAGAATGGGCACTGGTGGAGGGATGGGTAAACTATCACTGTATGAGTGTAATGCAAACACGAAAGTTCAAACGTTTCTGACTGTACCTCACAGTGATTTTTTTACACTAGTAAAAAATTTAAAAAAAAGATTACTTTCTGCAGAAGAGATGTACACTGTTCAAGCTCAGGGTTCAAGCCCTTGCACTACTCAGTCCCTTGAGAGCCACAGTAACAACTCCCAAACACTGAGTTGGGAGTAACCCTTAAGAACTACTTGGCATGTCCCAAAACAAAAGTCAATGAAACAGTAAAAGAGAATTGTTGTACATAGATTCTGCATTGTTGTTACTGTTTTGGGCATATTGAATACGCCAACTCCACATTGGGACCCATGGCCTAGAATGGAACGAACAGGGTGAGAGATTGTCTGAGTTCATCGTGTTGACCAATATCATCCATGGTAACTCACAGTTCTAGAAGGCCGAATCTAAATATGGGAAATAGGAGTCTCCCAGTGGACAGTTCCATAATGAAATTGACCACATCATATTCAATTGAAGGTTTTGCCTGACCCATGTCGCTGTTGTCCCAAAATTCCAAAGGCGATCGGACCACCATCTCCTTCGTGCAAAATTCTACTTCACAGAGTGGGGAGAAAGGACTGCAAAGTTTAAGTTTAAGGAGAGAAATCACAAACTGACTACCAGATAGGAGCTCTTTGTCACTAATGCGGCAATGCGGAAAGATGCCATTGTTGACAACATTGGCGAGGAATATGATTGGCTGGTTCATTACCTCCATGACTGCACAAGGAATGCCGAGAGTGGGAAAGCCACAAACAGATGCCTGTCTTCGGAAACTGTCGAACTCATGAACTCATTTGCCAACATGGTTTGGTACAAGCCTCAGGCAATCACAATCTTTTCGACTCCACCATTCTTCCTACACTAACATAAGCCTCAGAGACCTGGGCCCTACGAAAACATGATGAGAACGCTATTTGGGTATTCCAAAGAGGAATCGAAAGATCTATGCTTGGAGTATCACGTTTCACTTAAGTGAGAGAAGGAATCCAGAGTTCCAACCTCTGTCGAAGATCAAGAATCAGGGACGCTGTCTTGTTTGCCAAGACATCAAAAATCAGATGGGCCAGACACGAAATACAATTTAGAGATGACTGCTGGATTAGAGCTGTTACTGACTGAATTCCATGGGACGTCAAAAGACCACGCGGCCTCACATCTACGAGATGGTCAGACTTCTTTGTCAAAACCCTGAATGAACGGGTTTGAGACTTCCTGTTCCTGGAGCGAGCAGATACCATTGGGCTACAGTAGCATGTGACAGGGATGAATGGAGACATTACTGGCACCTGCTCGAGCAAATTGAAGATCAACAGGATGATAAGTGTTACAACTGATACAAGATTTTGCATAGATGGCACTGCCCTTACACAGTATTTTATATATTTCTCTTCATTCTCTTGCTTACATGGATTCTGGTGAGAAGTGCATTATAATTATTGGTTTCCTCCACCTCCGACTTCTTCAAATATTTTTCTTCATCTTTGGATTTCTGTAATTTGAATATAACTTAGTGTAAGCTAATTTTAAATGTTTAATGATTAATGTTTTATGAGTTATTTGATGTTTTATGAGCTTACGTGACCTGTGGCTTACTGTTTGTCATTCATTTTGCAAAGTTGGCCATTATTACATAAAATAATTATTTGGCCTCATTATTTCTTTATTTTCCTTCAGATATTTCCTTTATGTATCTGTCGTTTTAAGTCACTGAATTTATAGCTACTTTGTAATAGCAGCTATTAGAAAATGTCTACTTTTAAATACACATGCTGATGTTCTTACAAAGGTCAATATTTCCTCTGACTTCCCGTGGAATAAAAAATTCCACCCAAATGAAGACCCTCTCCAGGGACCGGGGCAGAATACCATCAATATCTCTTCATTTCTGTCTTTTTATTTGTCTAGAAGATTGAACTGCTTGCCAAACATTCCAAATGGAATTCACTTGCCAAATAAGAAGAAATTATAGACAAAAAGGAATGATTCATGCATTTTTGGCTGTGTAGCTTCAAAGTTTCCAAGGTTGAATTTCTTGATGCAATCACAGAACTGATTGCCCAGCAAATAATTTAAAGGGAATGAAAGTTTTAGATTAGGTGAGCAAAAACAAATAAAATCCTAAAAATGAGTGAGATAGAAAAAATACCTGTGAAACGGTGATGTAAATGTCGAAGACATAATGTAAATTTGCTGAACGTTCTTTTAGAAGTGAGAAATGAAAGCAGAAGCACTCTAAATTGGACAGGGATATTTTTGAAGTATTCAGTTATCAAAATAGAAAGTTAAAGAGACACACAAATATTTCAGGAGGACTTATACTGATAAAGCGAAAATAAAAAAGAATATCAGGTAAATATGCCATAGGAAAGATTAGTAGAAGAATGAGTCCATGTATTTCCATGTGTGACCTGAAGACATTCTAATACTTAGAAGATGGATCATTTCTGCAACTTGCATAATCCTAGTAAGTATAACCCACAAAAATTTTTATTTTACTCCAGTAAGCAAAAAGCAAGAAAAAGGCTTCCTCAATAATACGCAGGGAGACCACCTAAATTTCTTCTGACATATCTATCCTAGGAATCCCAGACCTTTCCCAGTGCTACAGTCTCAAAATAATCACCACCATTCTTTTAATTCAGTAGATAGTCACTGATTATGTACTATTGTTAGGAACCAAGTTTCTGTCCCTGAAAAGGTCTAAGAATTTGAGATTTTCTAGACAGTAATTTCATTTGATCTATTATTATTGCCTGTGAGCAAATGAGTCATACTAAAAGGATGATACTGTTTTCCAAAGATACTGAAAATATTTTACTAATTCCATAGGTTTCTTGACTGCCTGGGTATTTCTCATGAGGAGTCATCTTTCATTCCTCAAAGCTTATTACCTTATACTGATTAAAAATATTAAGGATAGTTCCTCCAAAACCCATTTTGGTGAGAGTTTTATCATGAATAGGTGCTGGATCTTGTCAAATGCTTTCTCTGCATTTATTGATATGATCATATGGTTTTTTATCCCAAAGCATTATACAGATTCAACGCGATCCCTATAAGGATACCCATGTCATTCTTCAAAGAAACGGATCAAGCAATCCTGAAATTTGTATGGAACAATAAACGCCCACTGATAGCTAAAACAATTCTTGGGAAAAAGATGATGGGAGGCATCACCATCCCCAACCTTAAACTCTACTACAAAGCGGTAACAATTAAAACAGCATGGTACTGGAACAAAGGCAGAGCCGCAGACCAATGGAACAGGGTGGAATATTCCCACACACAACCTCAAATGTATGAACATCTAATCTTTGATAAGGGAGCAAGAGATGTGAAGTGGAGCAAAGAAAACCTCTTTAACAAATGGTCCTGGCACAACTGGACAACCACATGCAAAAAAATGGGTTTAGACCTTGACCTGACACCATGCACAAAAGTCAGATCAAAATGGATTAAAGATCTCAACATCAGGCCACAAACAATAAGGTTCATTGAAGACAAGGTTGGCAAAACCCTCCACGATATTGAAGATAAAGGTATCTTCAAAGATGACATGGAAATAAGCAATCTAGTAAAAACAGAGATCAACAAATGGGACTACATCAAACTAAAAAGCTTCTGCACCGCAAAAGATACAGTGACCAGAATACAAAGACTATCCACAGAATGGGAAAGGATATTTACACAATACCCATCAGATAAGGGGTTGATATCAATGGTATATAAATCACTGGTTGAACTCTACAAGAAGAAAACATCCAACCCCATAAAAAATAGGGTGAAGAATTGAACAGAAACTTTACCAAGGAAGAGATACGAATGGCCAAAAGGCACATGAAAAAGTGCTCTACATCACTAATCGTCAGAGAGATGCAGATCAAAACAACCATGAGATACCACCTCACACCACAGAGGCTAGCACACATCCAAAAGAACAAAAGCAACCGTTGTTGGAGAGGATGTGGGGAGAAAGGGACCCTTCTACACTGCTGGTGGGAATGCCGACTAGTTCAGCCCTTTTGGAAAACAATATAGACGATTCTCAAAAAATTAGAGGTTGAAATCCTATTTGACCCAGCAATACCACTACTGGGAATATATCCCAGAAAAGCCAAAAAGTATAGTCGAAATGACATCTGCACTTATATGTTCATCGCAGCACTGTTTACAATAGCCAGAATCTGGAAAAAACCCGAGTGCCCTAGAACAGATGACTGGTTGAAGAAACTTTGGTACATCTATACAATGGAATACTACGCAGCTGTTAGAAAAAATGAGGTCATGACGTTTGCATATAAGTGGATCAGCATGGAAAGTATCATGCTAAGTGAAATGAGTCAGAAAGAGAGAGACAGACATAGAAAGATTGCACTCATCTGTGGAGCATAGAATAATAGACTATAAGACTAACACCCAAGATTAGTAGAAATAAGTACCAGGAGGTTGTCCCCATGGCTTGGAGGCTGGTCTCTCATTCTGGGCAACTCAGAGAAGGGAACACCAAATGTGGTCGGAGGTCATGCGGGGGAAGGGTGATGCGTGCCGAATATAGACTAGAGACTGAACACAATGGCCACTGAACACCTTTATTGCAAACCACAACACCTAATCAGAGTGAGAGATCAAAAGGGAATACCCTGCCATAGTGGCAGTGTGGGGTGGAGGGAGACGGGACTGGGGAGGGCGGGAGAGATGCTGGGTTTATGGTGGTAGGGAATGGGCACTGGTGAAGAGATGGGTTCTTGAACTTTGTATGGGGAAAACACGAGCACAAAAATGTATAAAACTGTAACTGTAAACTCACGTTGATTCACTAATTAAAAATAAATAATTAAAAAAATTAAAAAATAAAAGATAAAAAGCAATGCAGAATATAAAAGTTTGTGTTGGTTGAAATATTGAATGTATCCAAAGTATAGAGAGAATAAAGTGAAGATCATTGGCCACTCAGGTGGGGGGGGTGTATATTGGGGTTCTTGGTGGGGGAACAGGTGCACTGGTGAAGGGATGGGGGTTTGATCATTATATGACTGAGACTTAAACCTGAAAGCTTTGTAACGTTTGTCATGGTGATTCAATAAAATCAATAAAATAAAATTTAAAAAACTACTAAGGATAACTTGTTATGTGGACATAATGGGACTATATCTTTGCTTCGATATTCTGGCTTTTATATGATACACGACACTTAGCATTTCACTTTCATGCTGTTTTGTCAACACCTACTCTTTCTTCTTATTAATTTGTTCATTTTTGTTTCACTACTTGACTTTTGCGGAAATTCATGAAGCTAAACTAAAGAAAGAATTTGTGTTATGTAAGAAATTGTGTAATGGGACTTTATTATGTTGATCACTTATTATGTCATCTTACTTTATTTTCTTCGTGGGGGGAGGTTCTACACCACTGAAGTTGTCCAGCAAGGAAAAAAAAGTTAATTTCACAGTGTTGCAATTGATGGAAGTAACACTCTCTGTCAAACTTTGCATGCCCACTGTCCCAGCATGCCTTTGGCTCCAGGAATCAGGTCATCTTTGTGCCTGTGCTCATGGGAGTGACTTGGCCAAGTCTCCTGGAATCTAGCAAGCTCAGTGACAGGCTCATTGGCAGGCCAGCATTGTTGCCGATTCTCTGAGAAACGTGGTCATGTTCCTTGGTCTTTGAGAAACTGGGTCTCCTCGTTACTTCGTTATTTACTATCTTTACAGTAGAGAATCCTACCTAACTCCCCAGTTGTGACCTAAGTTTTCCTTGGTCCTTGTCAGTCTTCTCAAATATGAATTTTTTTTATGCTCAGAGCTAAGGCATTAGGACTAGACTCCAGCTCTTTAATGCCAGATCTCTTTGCCACAGTTCCTTGATTTTCATCTCCTAAAGTCTCCTCTCTGGAACTGTGGTCTGTCTGTTGAGAATATTCTCATGGTTATTCACAGCACTGACCTTGCTTTTTCCTTAGAGAAAGTGGTAGGAAACGTTTCTTGATAATTGTTAATATTCACCCCAGAGTCAAGTCCAAAGCTTATCATATTATATGCAAGATGTCATATCAACTTCTCTTTCTGTATATGAAAACTTTGTCAGAGGCAAACTTGTCACTTGTATCACTTGTCACTTGTCATCCCATTGTTCATCGATTTGCTCGAGCGGGTGCCAGTAACATCTCCATTTGTCCCTGTCATGTGCTAGTGTAGCCCAATGGCATCTGCTCGCTCCAGGAACATGAAGAGCCTCAAACCGTTCATTCAGAGCCTTGACAAAGAAGTCTAACCATCTCGTAGGTGGGCGGCCATGCAGTCTTTTGACGTCCCATGGAATCCAATCGGTAACAGCTCTAGTCCAGTGGTTGTCTCTAAATCACATTACGTGTCTGGCCCATCTGATTTTTGACGCCTTGGCAAATAAGACAGCACCTCTGATTCTTGATGGTTGAAGGAGGTCGGAACTCCGGTTTCCTTCTCTCAGTTGAGTGAAATGTGATATTCCAAGCATAGCTCTTTTGATTCCTCTTTGGGAGACCCAAGTAGCATTCTCATCCTGTTTTCGTAGGGCCCAGGTCTCTGAGGCATATGTTAGTGCAGGAAGAATGGTGAAGTCGAAAAGACATTTCTTTGCTGGTTTATTTCCATTTGGCTCATTATTTTTGTAAAATATATGTTTGTATGAGATATATTGTCTTATAAGTAGCTAATTGCTCTCTTTTTGCAGAAAAATGCATTTTATTAAACAAGCTTTGCAGTGGTAAATTATGGAGAAAGCAGAAACCAAAAAAATAAATAACATATTCTATAACCCTTTGGTTTGTCTAGGGTTTTTATTTTCAGTTCTTGCGTTAAAAGGGTTCACTAGAGTTCTTTTGGTGAAGGTGGTAGTGGGGCAGGGGGCGAAAGGGCTAAAGATAGCTTACTACTCTGTGTTCTAGGGACTATGTGGTCCTGGGGATTGGACCTGAGGCTCACACATGCAAAACAGGTGCACCTGTGCTTTGAGTCATTTGTTTGACCCTGGGCTCAGTATATTTTGTTATCTTTTACTCAGACATGACTGATATTGCTGGTCGGGGTCCTCAGTTTTAGCTACTCTTTGTGAACTGCTCTTTCCTCCTTTGATTTCACTTTTTGAGGAGACTGAAATTAATAGTCTACTGAAAATACTACCCACCTACCTCCACGTTAGAATTATCTAAGAAATTGAAGCGATCCTGATACCTAAGTCTCTACCCGTTAGTGAAGTGCTGTATTTAATCACCAGATCAAGGGATATAGGGTGGGAATAAGCTAGTGACTGGTTTGGGCAGGAACTGGCTCCTGTTTTCATTGCCTTCTCTTCTACCTTGTCTTGTTTCACCATCAATTAATCTGAATCTGAATCTTTGACTAGTCTAAGGAAATCTTTCTTACACAGAGTGGTGCTTAGCCCTAAGCTTGGTAACCTAGCTCTATCACTTACTATATATTTAACTTTGGGATACATTATTTTCTCCAGCCTCACTTTTCTCCCAAGCTACTCGATGATGATTTTTTTCTACTTGGTACGGTAATTATAGAGGTTAAACGAGTTTAGTGAAGACTGTTAGATCAAGGCCAGGCATATTAACTCTTATGAGTCTCTCATAGCTCAGTTTCTTCCTATTTACTGGGACTCTTGGAGAAGGTTTAAAGACTTTAAACATGATTTTTATATATGTGTTCTGTAGTTTATCAAGCAGTACGGGGAGCTATGCTGAGTAGAAATTCAGAAGATTTTCAATGAAAAATTTACACTGAGGACAAATACAAATTTTAATGAAAGTGAAATGGAAATTCATGGAACACTGTATTTCATTCCTTACATAGGCTGGAGCAAAGAGGTCAAAGAATATTCGATTAGCTCAGGAAGCTTTCCCATGGAGCTATCTCAGTATTGTGAACTTGGGTTAAAAGGCACACTGCTTTGGCGGTACACATCACACAACGGTGAATATCTAAAGATGCTTGATTCCATGGTGTAAGTCCTGGCTTGGGCTTTGATGAATACTGAAAGCAGAAATCAAACCCTTGAAATGAATTTCTAAAGAAGAGCTTAGGGATCCAGATTCACTGCTCATATCATTAAAATGCTCGCTCTCTTGCTCTCTTATGGAAACCCTGTTCCCTTTAAATCAGAGAAATTGAGGGCCAGAAGGCACCTTATTCACCTTAGAGAACATTCCTTATTCACCTAAATGAGAACTTGTTGCTAACTGGGTCTGAAGTTTAATAAGCAAGTGCTGAACAAGCCCCTGGCATTTTGTCAAATGCTCCTGGGCTCTTTTTTTTCTCTCTCACTGAAACTTCTGAATGGATTTTAAAAAATGGGCTGCAAGTTCCTGCTAACTACTCTTTGCCAGGCTACTCTGAAGAACTGGAGATTTACTCAACAAGAAAATAAAGGAAAATAATAGGTTATTTCTAAATAATGGCATTGGGTCAGCTTGGAAATATGTCCTTTTGCAACAAAACAGTCTTCACAATTACAGATAGTATTCTACTACAAAGCAAGTTGTACGTAGTGTTAAGTGATACTGAAAGAACCGTTCTGAACAGATGACCCACATTCTTACAGCCCTTTGGATCGAAGAAACTGTTTACAGTGGAAGAAGTAAAATGCAATTGCTGCGTAGAACTGCCCAATGGAGTAGCAATTGTACTCCTGGCTGTAGGCTGTAGACATTTTATTTTTATGTACTTCGGAAATTTAGAATTTCATCTTTAAGAAAAGAATGTTTAAAATACCATATATAATATGAAATTTCCTCCAGAAGACAGTTTACACAAGATACTTGTTTTGAGATGCTGAGCCAAATTTCAACATGTGTATGGAGATAGGAGGTAGGGAAAAGGGCTTTCCCAAATCAACCAGTAATTCTCAGAGAACAGCACAAATGTCGCAGAATTCAACTAAGTGTTGGCACTGTCTTTCTGTAGACAGGTCAGATTCCAGAGCCAGCTCTTTCCGATTGTTCCTTTCCACACAGACCCTGACCACACACTTACATTTCAACTTTTTGAAGTCCAGGTTAGTTAGTATTTCTTAACTAGATATCGATTCGTTTGAGCAGGCACCAGTAACGTCTCTCATTAAGAGACTTATTGTTTCTGTTTTTGGCATATCCAATACGCACGGGTAGCTTGCCAGGCTCTGCCTCGCAGGCTCAATACTCTCAGTAGCTTGGCGGGGTCTCCGAGAGGGGCCGAGGAATCCAACTCAGGTTGGCCATGTGAAAGGCAAATGCCCAACCGCTGTGCTATTGCTCCATCAAAGATTCTTCCACCACCTCCTGGGCCAGGTTAATTGGAAATTCATAACACTCAGAAAAATGCTTTATTGATGGCAATGGTTCTATTATAAAAGGCATGATAAGTAATAATATGACTATCCAGATGCAAGAAATATATAAGACAGACTATGTGGGATGAGCTTTCAGGCCTTCTTCATGCGTGTTACTTATCCTATCACTCTTCCACCTTCAGAGCTTTCTGAACTGTTTCTTTTCAGAATTTTGTGGTGACTTTATTGCATAGAAATAGTTGATTGATTAATTGGTCATTGGTGATTGCCTCAACTTCCAGGAATATTTCTCTCCCCAGAGGTCTGCAGATCTGGCTATAAGCTCCAAGTCTCTTAGCACCATTGACAACAAACTCCCATTTCACTGAGCTTCTAAAAGTTACCTTATTAACATAACAAAGACACCTTAATCATTCTCTTCACTCTGGAAATGCCAAGGGTTTTAGCAAATGTGAATCAGGAGCCTGGATGAATATAAAACACATATGAGAAATGCATTTTTGTCCTCAGGATGACCAAATATATTATTTCTCACAAACTGCAATATTGCAGCATTGCATATCATGGTTTCCATATGTCTTCCCACAAAACTCCATGACAATAATAGAAGTTATTTTCATAATGTGGGAAAGTTTTGGATTAATATTTATCAAAACTGTTGCACAGCTGGATCTAACTGCAGTCTCTTAGTCTGTGTTATCAGACCCAAGCTGCTTAGGAAAATGCAGAATAAAACAATATTGCTATAAGGCCATTACCTATTTATGTGTTGACTTAGTTCATTCTTCCATAAACTCTTCTGAGAGCAAAAATACTGTCTTGTCATCTTAAAATCTATCACTAAACGCTGTTCCCTGGTGCATAGAGAAATGCTCTATTTTTGAAATAACTGGAAAGATTGAAACATTGACATCTGAATATATCATCAGAGTTACTAAGAGACTTTTGATAACTGGATTTCCAAGTTTCTAGTTTATTGTAAATTCAGTAGGATTTGCATATCGCTCTGTATTTTTCACTTAGTGGTTGCTAAGTAGATGGTAGTTTTCTGCTGCCCTTTAATGCTATCCTAGAAGAATGCTAAGGATGAGGCAAGGTGAAATAAATGATACATTAGGGGTTTAAGTGTACATGAAGATTTAGTGGCAACAGATAATACAAATCAGATCCAATGTATTGATAAGTGAAAGAGGAAGCCTCAGTTTCCCCTTGCAAACAAGAGGGGAGCCCACATTTTCCCCCACCAGTGGTTCCATTTCTTCCCATTGACCAACCACACCTCACCCCCAAAGCCCTATCTTTAATATTCCTGGAGTTCCTCAGGACCATATTCTTCTGTCTCAGAACTAGGAGTCACAAAGATAATGAACAATACCCAAGGCAGGTGATCAGAAAGACAAACCAGACAAGTGTAGATTCGCTGCATTCTCTGTAACACAAAGACCTGTTTTTTCTATGACAATCTCGCAAAAAAGAGCCATAGTTAACTTAGTCCTATACTAAGTTCCTCCCCTCTTGGGGAACTCCTTTTCTTTTCTCTTCTACTTTCTAATACACTTTTCTACTTTCCCACTTTTAGTCTGAGCATCTTTATTATACAATATTTTCATTCTTGAAAATATTGAAGAACCTGGGAATTGAGAATGACTACAGAGATCCATCACTGCTGCTTCTTCCTTGACTGCATCATAAGGATTGATATAATTTTTTAGCATTATTTATATCATTGTCAATGTTTCCAAGGTAATATTTTCATGACACATGTTTACACTGGAACTATCTTGATGACTAATAACTAATCCAAGTTGGGAAGAAGATTACTAGATAGTAGACTGAAAGCTATACAAAGCACTCATCTTATGTGGAAAGCAGGTCTGGAGAATGCGTCTTTAGATAATATTTAAGCCAGAATTTTTTCTTAGAAGATTCCTTGTCCAAAAAATATTATAGCTTGAAAGAAGGATGAGGAATGCCAGAATGATAGTACAATGGTAGGACACTTGTCTTGCACTTGCTTTGCATGTGGCCCACGTGGGTTCAATCCTTGACACCCCAAAATGTTCTCTGAACCTTGCCAGAAGTGATCTTTGAACACAGGGTCAGGAGTAAGCACTGAGCATGGCTCTGTGTGTCCCCATCCACTCTCTCATCCTCCTAAATTAGGAATGAGGTCACCAGATATAGGTCAGAAACAAAAAGGAAAGAATGAGTTTCTACCATACAGAGGACTCAGGTTTGGGTGATCCATGTGTACGGCTGAAATTGTGTTGCTAAAGGTCTGGTCTTGGGAAGAACTTGTATCACTTGTCTTCCCGTTGATGTTTGATTTGCTCGAGCGGGTGCCAGTAACATCTCCATTTGTTCCTGTTGTGTGCTAGTGTAGCCCAATGATATCTGCTCGCTCCAGAAACAGGAAGAGCCTAAAACTGTTCATTCAGGGTTTTGACGAAGAAGTCTGACCATCTCGTTGGTGGGCGGCCACACGGTCTTTTGACATCCCGTGGAATCCAGCCATTAACAGCTCTAGTACAGCGGTCATCTCTGAATGGAATTACATGTCTGGCCCATCTGATTTTTGATGTCTTGGCAAAGGAGACAGCATCCCTGATTCTTGACCGTCAACGGAGGTCAGAACTCCGGATTTCTTCTCTCACTTGAGTGAGATGTGATACTCCTAGCATAGCTCTTTCAATTCCTCTTTGGGATACCCAAACAGCGTTCTCATCCTGTTTGAATAAGGCCCAGGTCTCTGAGGTGTACAGTTAGTGCAGGAAGAACAGGGGAATCGAAAAGATGTGCCCAGAGTCAGAGGTCCTTCATCCTCTTAATCACTTCTTCCACGCTCTTGAAGGCGTTCTGCACTGCTCTCTTTCTCCTGTGCAGTTCTGGAGCCAAGTCATTCCTCATGTTGAGTTCTCGACCCAGGTACACATAGCTGCTGCATTCAGAGATGTTCGTTCCAGTGAGAGCAAATGGAGCGTCAGGGACTAGTTCGTTTTTCATGAGCATCATCTTGTTGGGGTTCAGCTGCAGTCTGACCTTTCCACACTCTCGGTTGAAGTCGTTCTTGGGAAGAACACAGGGATTAAATAGGACCTGGGTGAATTCTCACCAGCATTAGCAGCTTTCCTGCCGGTCCTGCAAAGTCAGCTGTTGGGCTGTACTCAGGTCATCTTGATATGCAGGGGCTGTCTAAAGTCTAGAATTCACAGAATGTGTGGACCTTGAGTTTTCACTCTTTGGGATCAGAGGAAAGGAAATTTAGCAGCTTCAAGCCTTCCTTTCTGTTTTTGTCATCGTTACGAGAAAGAATTTTAGCACCGTCATCCTGATGTTCATCGATTTGCCCGAACAGGCACCAGTGAATCTCCATTGTGAGACTTGTTGTTACTGCTTTTGGCATATAGAACACGCCAAGGGGAGCTTGCCAGGCTCTGTCGAGCTGGCGGGATAGTCTCAGTAGCTTTCTGGGCTCTCCAAGAGGCAGGGAGGAATTGATCCCTGGTCGGCTGCATGTAAGGCAAACACCCTACCCGCTGTGCTATTGCTCCAGTCCAGGAGAAAGAATTAAAGGACAATATATGGAGAAAATGAAAGACTCTAGGGAGAAAGCACATACCTGTTCTTGTGAGTGTCACAGTCCTAATGGAGAGTTGCACCTATCATGGTTAGGGCAAAAAAATTTATGGGGTAAGTTCTCGAAGGCACGAAATATTTATGAATGAGTGTGCCAGTCTGAGAAGTGCTGGAGTGCTGCAGGAGAGTAGGGATCACAGGCTTGCTCATCTGGCCCGTGTCTCATTAGCATCTCATTATACAGCTGGATGGCTTAGTGTATAAGTTAATTTTGTGTTCCAGCCTTAAGGAAGAAAAATGTGAAATCAGGGTCAAGGGCCAATTTGTTGAGCATGCACTGATAACCACTTGGAACTAGTCCTCATGAATTCCCTTATTATCAGAAGTTGGTAACTGTCAGAATCATAAGAATGTTGATTCTGGGCATTTCCATCCTCTCTCCCATTTTCTGCA
This sequence comes from Sorex araneus, assembly GCF_027595985.1. Classification (NCBI taxonomy): domain Eukaryota; kingdom Metazoa; phylum Chordata; class Mammalia; order Eulipotyphla; family Soricidae; genus Sorex; species Sorex araneus. The sequence goes on along the minus strand of NC_073302.1, from coordinate 271,812,063 downwards.
CTGCTTCCCCGCTCACAACGGAAAGCCAGTCAAAGCTATGTTCCTCTTCAGCCCTTCAGCTGAGTAGACTTAGACCACAAGGGACTTGGAAAATATACTTAGGGAAGGTTTCTCATGGACACTCTCTTGAAGCTTCAGGGATTCCTTCCAAGTATTATGAGACTTAAAAGCCTCTTTTTCTTTTTCAAGTTTATCCTGAGAGACTGAATTTGATTAAATCCAGATGGAGCCAGAGCCCTTACCTTATCCTCCCATGCAATTCTCCAGACAGAATTCTTTGGGCCCCAAGTGTAGGTGGAAGAGGCTAAAAGTGGCATTAGGATGATGAGAAAACCACAATTTTCCTTTTGGCTGATCAAGATGTGGGAAGAAGCGATTGGAGGCATTCAGAAACAAAACAAAACTCCAGCAAAACCCCAAATCAGGAGAGGAGGAGGTAAGCAATCTTCTGACCGCAAGAATCTTATAAAGATTCTGACTGTTAGAAATTGCTCCTCTGTTCAATACTTGTCCTTGCCCTGTCTTCAACTACTTTAAATTAAAAATAAAAAATGATGCACTCTTTCCTCTCTATCTTTTGGCCAATTTCTACCCTCAAATTGATGACCTCTTATGCCAATGTTTTATATAGTAATATCAGTTACCATTCGGGAATCATGGAAGGAGGCACTTTGGGATTCCCAAAAGCAGGGTTTGATTCTGATTTTGGCTCTAACATAAATTGCAGCCTCAGGATGGGTGTTTTGAGATGAGACTGAGGAATTTAGTCTTGTGTGTAAAATCTAGAGAAGTCCTGCAATGGAGAAAGCCAGAGAAAAGAGGTCTTGGTATAGTCAAAGAAGTCGACTAAATAAATTTCATTTATGTCTCTATCTATACATTTAACTCATCCCTATGTATCCCTAACTCTAACTATATCATCCATATCTAGATTTCAGAGGGCCCAGGGGTTGGCCTGTGGAAGGTTGGAATTTGGAAGGGAAGCTAAATATTTTAGGATATTCAAGTAGGGAAGACATAACTCAAGAATAGCCTAAGATTGTCTCTTCAAGATCGACACAACCAATATTTTGTTTTGGGTTTGGTTCTGGTTTTGGTTTGGGAGCCACATCTGGTTGTGCTCAGGGCTTACTCCTGCCCTGCACTCAGGGATCACTCCTTGTGTGCTTGGAAGACCGTATAGGATACTGGGGATCAAACTTAGGTCTGCCACATGCAAGGCAAGTGCCCTACTTGCTCCCCTATCTCTTTAGCCCACCAATGAGTCTTTCCTATTTCCAAAATTTTATGTGATGAAAGCACCACGAATTAAAAAGTTATTCATAGTTGGGTTATTGACAATGTTTCATCACCAGTCCCACTACCACTGACAACTTTCCTTCACCGGTGCTCCCAGATTCCCTCTTTGACACCCCCACCCCAGACTGCTATCTTGACCTTTTAAATCTGGTTATTCAACCAATGAGTCTTTAAAACAAAATTTTCCTCTGAAATTTTTTTCTTCTCCTAATCTTTATTTTTTAACTATGTGTGATTCATTTATTTTATTTCATTTATTCATTTTAGAACAACAAAAAAGTTTTCATCAAATAATTACACCTTCTTACCCCACACTTGCCACCCTTTAATATAATAGCTGAGCTCAATTCTCAAATATGTGGTGCCATGGCCCATCTATCTTTGATGTTCCAGTGACTGCAACAAAATGAACACTGAAATATTTTTGAAATAAAGTGTTGTGTTGGTATGAGGGTATGGTTGTACTTGAGCTATAACCACTTACAGAATGAACCAAAACCTTGGTTAAGGATAGTAAGGGGAAGAATGTGCTATGATGTCATATTCCTGCTCCAGAACATGCCATGGTTTTATTTACCTTCCTTTAAAAACTTCATGCATTCTCCTAAGATGTTGCTGCATATCTTTCATTTATTTAAGGTATGGTAGACATTTAATCATTGAAAATAGAAATGTAGTCAGAAAAAGTTAACAAATGCTATAAAAGAATACTCCAAGTATTTCTATAAAAATTTAATTTTCTGAGAAAACTAACTTCTTAAAAACAGGGGTGTCCTGCATATGAAAAAAGTATAATAAAAAAATTTATATCCCAGAAAAATTAAGGTCTACACAAAGCAGAAAAAAACAAAGCCAAATCAGAATTAATGGTACATCCAGGAGGAACAGAATTAAGTACTGATTTTCTTCTAATTAGAAAAATCTCACAATTTTCTTTATTAATAAAAATAAAGGAAAAGTCTAAACAAACAAAGGCACTTTAGATGGTATAATAAAAATATAAGGGCTTGGAAGGATAGTACAGTAGGCAATACACAGTAGGTAATATACTTGTTTCACAGGTGACCAACCTGGGTTTGGTTTTTGGCAATATATATAGTCCCTTGAACACTGTGGGGAATGATCTCCGTGTAAGGAGCCAGAAGTATTCCTGAGCTCAGCCGCCATGTGTAGCCCCAAAGCAAACAAAAGAAACAAAAACCATCCTGCATTATACGTTTAAAAATCATTGTAGGTGATGAAGGGATAGGTGTTGGAATACTGTCTGACTGAAATCCAATCATGAATGGCTTTGCAATGCTCTATCCCACAGTGATTCAATAAAAAAGTTAAAAAAATCATTTTCTATTGTTGGACTTGATAGGCCCATTGTGGCGATTTCTCTTGTTATTGTGACAGGAGCAGTGACTTTTTGTTCTCTCAGTTTAGGAAATGATGCAGGTATTTCTTTCACCCTGAATAATACAATAATATTTTTAAAGGGAGAGACTAATATTTATGAAGGAATATTTGCATCAAAAAGAATTCATTTCAAAATTCCTTTTAATGGTAGATTTCTTTTGTGTATTTCAAGAAACCGTACTGTATAATTTTCAGAAGCAATTTATGTATGTGGAAACTCAACAAATATTTGTTTGCTTCTCATTCAAAGGAAAATAGGAGGTAGAATTATGGAGAGGAGGGTTCATTTAGTAGCTGCTAAATCTTCAGAATTTTATTCAACTACTCTGTTTTAATTTCATCTATCATTTAGGGAAAGCACTGAGATAGTTATTTCTAAGATAGTTTCCAGGTATCCACTCCATAGGTCTATAATTTTGCTACATACTATGGATCTGGACTGGAGTGATAGCACAGAGGGTAGGGCATTTGCCTTGCATGTGGCCAACCCGGGTTCAATTCCTCCATCCCTCTTGGAGAGCTTGGCAAGCTACCAAGAGTATCCCACCCGAGCAGCAGAGCCTGGCAAGCTACCTGTGGCGTATTCAATATGGCAAAAAAACAATAACATGTCTCACAATGGAGATGTTACTGGTGCCTGCTCTTGAGAAAATCGATGAACAGCGGGACAACAGTGCTATAGTGCTACCATGGATCTAGAGAGGCATACAGGGATAAGGCATATGACTTACCTAGGAGAGCCCCCCAGGGCCTCCTGAGCACTGTGTGGGAGGTCTTTTCACACAAATGTTTTCTATATAATAAAACGGTTTTCTAAAATACAGGCAGGAGTGAGCTCTGAGCACTCCTGGGTGTGGCACCAAAAACAAAAAAAAAGTGTAAAATTTTAAAAACATTATTATGCAAATGTCTTTTTGTGTGTTCTGGAAAATGATATTGTCAAAGAGCAGAACAATCTTCTGTGCCTGGTACTTACACAACCTTCCCCTTCTTCGGTATCTGTCCCTGCGGCATGCTTGCTAGCTCTGTGGGAGGGAGAGGAGAAACCTAGTAGAGCTATAGCTGAATCCTTCCAGCTTCTTTTGTTCCAGTCCAGCAGTTGCAAATAGCAGTCATCTTTCAATGTCTCTTTCCACTTGCCTCCCCACCCCCAACTCAAGCATCTTCACTTTTTTTTCTTAAAGAAAATCTGCTTCTCAACAAATCATGAGAATCAATATATCGTCCAAGAAAATAGTTTGAAATCTATAATCAAAGACAAGGATTAACAAATGTTCGTGTTGCCATAGCATCTAGGGATCTGCTTATTATCACACATCTTTTATTTTACTTTTCGTTCGGGGGCTATTCCTGGCCTTGTGCTCAAGAGATAACCCTGGTAGTACCGAGGAACATGTGCATTCCTGGGATAAACTGGAGTTAGCTGCATGCAAGGTAAGATCATTCCCTCAAACATATATTTTTAACCTTAAAGGTTTCAATTTCTCCATCTCCTACATTTCTGTGAACGTGTAGAGGGACTTGATACCATTAATAAATGAATTAAAGACCATAAAAATGCATAAGAATTGGCTGTGAAAAGTCATTAGCAGAAATATTCAAAGAAAAGGAGGTAAAAACACTAAGTAGGAAGAGAGAGAAAAAAAGAACAAACTCAACAAAAAATTTAGGAAAAGATTAATGGAAAAGTTCAGGCACAGGGTTCTTTTACAATACACTAAACTATAATAAAAAATGGTCAAATGTTCATTTTCAATTATTCAAGAAGCATTGTAAAAATAATATTCATGGGGCTGGAAAAATAGTACAGCAAGTAGGGCACTTTCCTTGAAGACATGGGTTTGATTGCCACCACCAGATATAGTCCCTAGAGCACTTCCAGGAATGATCTCTGAGCATAGAGCCTGGAGTAAGCCCCTGAGCACAGCTAGATGTGAACCAAAGATCAAAAAAAAAAGTAAAAAATCTATAGTTATACAATATGTGCTTGGTGAAACTGCTGCAAGTATGCAGAGATGCATTAAAAATATAGTTTCCTTCATCCCTGCTTTCCCACAAACCACAAATATGCACGTTTGAGGTTAACATGTCGCTTCACAATCTTCTCTGCACTCAGATAAAGTTACAGGTAGAGGTAGAATTTCATTTACTCTTTCACGAAAAAGTTATACTATATTTATTCGTGTTTGATTCCTTTGTCCCTCTCGGAGAGCCCGGCAAGCTACCGAGAGTATGGGGCCCGCAGGGCAGAGCCTGGCAAGCTACCCGTGAGTACTGGATATGCCAAAAACAGTAACAATAAGTCTCTCAATGAGAGATGTTACTGGTGCCCGTTCAAACAAATCGATGAGCAATGGGATGACAGTGACAGTGAAATTTATTCACATGCAAAATAGCTGTCTGTCTACTCTGGTTGTCGCTAGGATAGGAGTCCTCTGCCAGACCTGGTTTTGATATGTGGCATCACCATGGATGGCCTCTCTTGACTCACTGGGGCACTGAACCGCTAGCCAGATGTCTGAGTATCAGCAGAAGTGGCTCCTGGGCACCACGAGCGGTGCTTGTGAGCCCAGAGTCCCCTTCCTCGACCCCCCCGCCCCACCCTCTAACACATGCACAAGAAAACCCAAAACAAATGATATTGATCAACACACGCTTTTTACATTTCAGATTATTTTTTTATGGCATCACTGTATCAGTCATCCTGTTGTTCATCGATTTGCTCGAGCAGGCACCAGTAACATCTCCCTTTTAAGACTCGTTGTTATGGTAAAGATGTTTAACATAAAATCTATCCACTTAGCAGATTTTCAAGATAAACTTATGGTTGTCTCTAGAGCAGTGTTGTAGAGCAGATACCTAGAACTTACTTATCTACTTATCTTGTATTACCACAATTTTGTATCCGCTGACTTGATAAGCAAATCTCTTTCCTTTTTTCCCTTTTTAAGAGCCACATCAGTGGAGGCCTATCTATAGAGAGACTCTCCATATCTATATATCACAGTATCCATATTGATGGCATTTGTTTGTTTTCAGGTTGCTTTCTCTGCGAGGGGTGGGAGGCCTCCCTAGCATAGAGTAGGACCACCAGGAGCTGACTTCTCTAATGCTTGGGTGATCATGCAGTGTCTGGGATCGAACCCAGGGCCTTGAGGATGCCAGGCATGAGCTCAAACCCTTTGTACTATCACCCAGCTCTTTTTGTTGTTGTTGTTCTTTTAAAAATTCCGTTAAAATGGTTGTAAATCCTTTCTGATATGGCCTCATACACTGGTGCTTTTGTTTCTTTTTCTGGTTTCTTTTTGTGGCCAGATGCAATCCTGCCAGGTGATTGGGAGGCTACTCTCAGATACTTGCTTGAGACACTCCCAGCTAAGCAAATCAGGTTTTGCTTTTGTTTCTAGTATAGATTTTCCAGAGTGGAACTGTTTGGCCAAAATGTATGTATACTTTAGTATGTTTATAGCAAGTTTCAGATCTGTTAACATTAACTTATTCTGAGAAGCTTCAGCAACTCGTAGTTCCAGCATAAAATACGGCAGTGCCCATTTTTCTATATCTTCATCAGCACTGAATACCATAAATCTAACTTTTGCTGAGATGGGTAGAAAAAGTGTTACTTTAATTGTGTTTTAGTTTCCACTTGGTACTAGTGAAAGTAAGCATCTTTTCAAGTTTATTGGCCATTTAGGTTTCATCTTCTGCAAATTGTCGGTTTATAGCTTTTGTCTATTTTGTTTTCATTTTTTCATTCTTTTTCCTAATGGGAGTCATTCTTTGTGCCAGTTGGATGTATTATCCCTTTGTTGCATGAACTGCCAAGGGTTATCTGGTTTATCATCTTTGTTTAATCTTATGTTTAGTGGTTATGCCAACAATGTTATAATTTCATGAAGTCAAAACCTATTAATGTCTTCATATTTAGTTTTGTATTTGAAGTTCTTCTCTACCTCTGATTTGTGAGAATATCTTAATTTTCTAATTTTTAGAAACTTCAAAAATATTTTTGCGTTGAAATTTTATCCATCTGGAATTCACTTTGGCATATGGTTCAAGGTAGATGATCTAGCTTGTTTTCTTCCAGACAGCCAATTATGCCAGGATTATTTATTAATAAACCAATTATTTCCCACTGAGTGAAAATTTAAATTTTGTGCATTTGTTTTAAAGTCTTTTTTTTTGTACACATAGATTTATCTGCTCTTTGTTGGTGCTAGGACTTACACTGATCTAGAACAAATTTAAATGTCTTTATTAAGGTCTCTATTCCTCTTATTTCTTTTCTTTTTTCTTTTTTTGGGGGTTGGGAGGTATTTGGGCCACACTAAGCTATGTTCAAGGCTTAATGACTTCTGGCTCTCCAGAATCTCTGGATTCTGTCTGCTCAGGAAATCATTGTACTTCATTGTACTGTACTTTCATTTCTTTTGTAGAGGAGGGAGATTTCTTCCAAGCAGGTTCAAGAGGCTCCAGGACACCCCGTGCAGATCCCTACTAACCAGGGTGGACAAGTCAATGCTCAGTCCACTGCTACTTAGGCCAGTGTTACTGGGGGTACCCAGGGTTATATTTGACAGTGCTGCGATGGTAGAAAGTAATGCCAGGTGTTTTCTTTGGGTGTGCAAACATGCAATGCATATGCCCCTGATAACTGAGCTAGCTCCCCAGCCCCTTCGTTATCTTTTCATTCTTGTTCATAGCACTGTACCCGTTGTTCATTGATTGGCTCGAGCGGGCACCCGTAACGTGTCCGTTGTGAGACTTGTTGTTACTGTTTTTGGCATATCAAATACACCACGGGGAGCTTGCCAGGCTCTGCCATTCGGACAGGATACTCTCAGTAGCTTGCCAGGCTCTCCGAGAGGGTTGGAGGAATCAAACCTGGGTCGGCCATGTGCAAGGCAAACACCCTACCTGTTGTGCTATTGCTCTGGTCCGACCCTTAAAGCAAATAAATTAATTAAAAAAAAGTAATCGGAAGACCAAGAGAGAGACCAAAAGGCTGTGTGGAAGGCCTGGCTTTCATCCCAGTACTGTACAGTGAGTGCTCCAATGCTGCCAGGAATACCTCCTGAGCACTGCCAAATATGTCTCCCATCCCAGAGAAAAAGTCAAGTGAAGGCCCCAGAGACAGCTCAGAGTCCTAGGGCACAGGTTATGCATGCAGAAGTCCCAAGTCCAGCACACACTGTCACCCAAGCGCCTCCAGGATCAACCCCTGAGAGCCCTGATATGGGAGTAGCCCCCAGTTCCACCAAATTATAGCCCCCAAACAAATCCCATTGGTAACACCACCACCCAATATATAAATGGGCAAAGGTAGCATACAGGACAAGAAAAAGATGGCTAACCTTGTGCACAGAAAGAAAAGTCACAGAATTGACTAGCTTGAAAGAAGAATGAGGTCAGGGTCAGAGTGATAGTGCAGCAAGTAGGGCCCTTGCCTTGCACACAACTGACCCAGGTTCCATCCCCGGCATCCTATATGGTCTCCCAGGAGTAGTATATTCCGGAGCACAGAGCCAGGAATAACCCCTGAGCATTGATGGGTGTGATCTAAAACACAAAACAAACAAATGCACAAAAGGTAGAGTTGGTTGTGAGCAGAGAGGGGAAACCACCTCATATCCATTAGGAGGAGCCCTTACGTGGGAGAGGTGACCCCTGCCAGAAAGTTGAGATGCCAGAGAAAACCATGCCAGGTACTGTCATACAGCGCCCTCGGAGACTCTGAGAGGAGACCAGCAAAGAACAGGTACTGGCAAGAGAGGCTGGTTTTGTTCAAAAATGATAGAGGAAGAGGGGCTCTACACGTTTGCTTGTCTGTGCAAAAATATCTTAGGAAGGTCACTAACATGTTAGAGTGAGCCTGTCGCCCTACAAACCTTAGCAAGTGACAGATAGAATGATGCAGGTTTCTGTGGCTGCCTGTTAGCCACACACAGCACACAGGTCCTTGTTACTGCAGGTCAACTACAGTTCAACACAAGGAACGCCCTGCCCTGGCTGGCTCCGTACTCAGAACCCGATGGTCCCTGCAGCACCACCACCAGGTATGGCTCAAACACCTAAGGGTCACCACAGCTAAACCGGATGGTGCCTGGGAGCCCCTGTGCTGTTGCAGTTGGGGGGGGCGGACCCACTAACAACTTTCTGAAAGGAAAAAGGAGCAATGCTCCCTTCACATGTGGCCTTAGGCTCGGGGCTAGGGTCTGCACAGGACACAACATTGCAAGGAGTTACTGATACCCCGCCCCCCCCACACACATTTTTTATTATTCTCAGATAAGCACTATTTTTTTTCTTTAAGAAACCTTCAACGCAAGGAAATGCTTGTCTCTGATTATGACAACAAATGCAGCTTTAGCTGTGTTTTTGTTTATTATTTTAATCAAAATTTAATTAGAATTTGGGGGTTCACTTTCTTGAGATAAAGTATATCTGTATGGATTTTATGTTTCAGGATGTTAGTGTAAGTCTTGATATTGTGAATTGTTACTCTGAGGTTAAAATATGTATATTTATTGTGGAAATGGTGAAATTGTCTTATTGATCCTCTCAGATACATCTGTGGTTCATCCCACAATCGGTTCAGCCAGTACTGCTGTTACTGGTCTCTCAAAGACTTCTGAGGTGGCTTGTTCGGCTTGGCACCTGAGTATGCAGAAAATCATATGTTCCATATTCTGTCATGGCAACCATTATGCCATTGGATTTTTATCTGAAAACTAGAATTCACATCTAAAAATATTGTTTATCAAGATTTTAAATTAGCAGTAGAATTCTCTCTCTTTCTCTCTCTCTCTGTGTGTGTGTGTGTGTGTGTGTGTGTGTGTGTGCATGGTAGCTGCGTTGACTTCATAGCTGCATCCTTTAACAACACCATCCTGAGAAATGGTGATGCTTGGCACGATTTACTTATAAACCTTGGATAAACACAAAAGTGTTATCTGCAAAAACAGACAACGTCTGTGTAAACTTCCTTGCACACAATTTCCTTTAGTTTGTACAAAGTGGATTGCTGAAATTGAATTTTTAAGCCTAAATTCTTGCTGTTTGTAGAATAGCTGAATTACTTTTGATGCATGGGCTCTTGTCTAAGTGTTCTCAAAATAATGTGGTTGCTCTTTTAGATTTACTTTTCTTTCTTCCATTTTTTGGCATTTATGGTTCCCTTCCAAATCCTCTAAGACCTAGAAGAAAGATATAAGATCCCTGTATATAGCTCTTATTTAACATTTAATTCCCCAGTAAGCCAACACAAAGCAAGCTGGGGGAAAGGATTAGCATATATTAACTATTTGTTTAATCTTTTCTTCCTGTTTTCATAAACCTGACTTCCTTAATTTTTCTTAATCTCTTCCTGATTTTTTTTTTGAGAGTCTGCTTATTTATTTACAGACCTGTCTTACACTGGACATGTTTTTTTCTCCCAGTGACTCTGTTATATTTTAGAATGGCCTGTCTGCTTGAAATTGATTGCCAGTCTGCTGTCATGAGCATCATCTGTGGAGTCAGGAGGTCTGGGTTTTTTTCCCCTGTTCTACTTCTGACTAGTAGTGTGACCCTGTCTAAAACACTTATCCTTTCTGGGATTCACTTTCCTCATTTGTTTGATGAAAGATTGATCTGGATGCTCCTTAAGATCCTATATAGTTTCAGTATTTTAGCATTATAAATTGATTATAGTTTTTCATTGAAAATTTCAGTCTCCAAATAGACTTCTGTAATAGAAAGTTACATGTGGTTATTTGGTTTTGATGTCAAATTCATTCTGCATGAGTGTATCACACAAATGATGGCTAGTAGGGATATTTTAAGCAGTACAAAATCAGTTTTTTTAAAATAGCAGCCAGCCTGATAGAAGACAAATGATGCATAGGTCATGTTGATAAAGGGAAAGAATTTCATGCAGTTGTATTAAATCACTGTCATTGTATGTTTTTGTCTACCTGGAGGAAAACACAAACCTTTTTGGTCACATTACTGATTTGCAGAGGTGACTGTTTTGTAAGGTGTTTCTGAAAATTCAGAAGGGGAAATGATGTGCCTAGCTTCTGACAAGTATTTGGTTGGCTCAAGAGATCATTGTCTTAGATCACACCAACTAGAAATCCTAATCCTTTATCTCAAGAACTCTTTTAGAGAAAGCTTTATACAAATTGAGTCCTGGAGAGAAAAGTGTATACATATACTCCCATCTTCTCTCTTCTGCTCTAAGAACCTTCAGATAAGTTTTTTCCAATGATTGTCAGACTTTGAATTTCTGGGTTTATGATGCCACAATGTAGAATACTTGAGATGTCACCTTCCTGGAAAAGTTGATGCCTATTTTCAACTCTTCACAGACTCCTTGATTTCCTTTCTATAGACAATCTATATTCTACATTGATAGAATGTGGAACATTCAGTGGAGGAGTTGGTGCCCTGCTTTCTGATGCTTGGGGCTTATTCCTGGCTCTGTGCTCAGGAATCACTTCTGGTAGTGCTCAGGCAAATCTATGTAGTGCCAGGGATAAAATTGGGGTCAGTCTCATACAATGCACATGTCTTCATGCCTGTACTATTTCTCCAGCTTCAGAGTTTGACATATTTTTAGCACTCATTGTTAACTTCATTCTTTATTATTATATCTTAATTGCTGTCATCTAGCAAATTCTACAAAGCTCTAAATCTTAATAATACATGCAATATCTAACTATGTATCTTGCTAGAATATAGCATCTAACTAGAATATAATACTACAACATCTAACATCATTAATCACTTAACAATTTTGAGGATGAGGATGCTAAGAAATAAGCTAAGATTAAGCAGTTTGTCCAAGTCCACAGCGTAAGAAAAGGAGCTGAATGAATGATTTCAGCTCTATAATTTCAAAATATTTGTTCTTTCACTGTATCTTATGTCTGGCATATAATAAAACACCCTGTGCCAGAATGATAATACAGGGGGGAAAGGCGCTTGCCTTGTACACAGTCTATCAGATTCAATCTCCAACATCCCATATGGTCCTCCTAGCACTGCCATGAATAACTCCGAATGCAGAACCAGAAGTAATCCCTGAGTGTTACCAGTGTGATCCCAAAACCCAAACAAAACAAAACTATCCCCCCGAAAAAAACCAAACAACAATGACAAAACAATAGAATACCCTGTATATATATGTTTGCTGTATGAAAATTCTCACTCCACTTATTCTATTGTTTGTTATAGATAAATTTGCTTTTTCCATCAAATAAAACAGATTTTCCTTTCATGGTCATTTGTGTTATTCTCCATAAATATCCAATCTATTAGTGATTTGCAGCACTAGGTACACCTCTTACAAATAAGGTTACAACCATTATTTCAAATTTTGAAATTATTTTGGAAAAGAAATCAGAACACACAATAAGAACATCTTGAAAACACAAGTTTTGTTTTTGTTTTCACCTGATAGAGTTTCCTGAGGTGTTTAAGAATTTCATTTAAATACTTTTTTCTCAAAAAAAGGAGTTTAACTCATTTCTCTGTGGTTACTGTCCCATTTCTCGTCTCCTTTTGGAACAAAATCTCTTTAAAATAGGTCAGTCTTTTTCCACATATATTTTATATTCATCCAATTCACTCTCACTTGGCTTTATCATTCCAATAACTTTGGGGTGGCTACTGCCAAAATAATGAATAACATCTGGGTTGCCATTTCTCCTATTTCATCTTTCTTATTTTTCAGTATCATCCAATATTGGGAAGCTCCGAAGTGCTCTTCCTTTCTTTCTATCTATTCTTCTTTGGTCATTTTAAGCCTTGCTCAAAAGCCATAATATAAACATTAATGTCTCCAAAGAATATATTCTGAATCCTGCTATTTCCCCAGAATTCTAGATTCATGTATTGAATGATGATTGAAGTTTTCAATTAGATATCAGTTAATGTTTAAAAATGAATACAGCCAAAACAGAGTTTTAGTTCAAATACTCCTCTACATAAGTTATATTTTTTTGTCACATCTCATATATAGTGATTTAGGTTTCTTTGTTTTGTTTTGTGGCCACAATCAATGATGTTCTAGGGCTACTCCTGTTTCTGCACTCAAAATTATTCCTTGAAGTGCTAGAGGGACCCTATGGGAAGCTTGGGATCGAATTTGGGTTGGTCACGCACAAGGCAAATGCCCTACTGGCTGTTATCTGTCTTTCCCTAACTTTTTCCATTTTAAAATTTTCATTTCTACCTCTCCCCTTCTAGTTTAATCTAATAGAGCTTCCTCTTTATCCTATTATATTAGTCTTCTCAGTCTTGTTTCTGCTTTTGGTCAACACTTGAGCTGGCCAACTGTCTGTTCACTTGCTCAAGTCTACTACTTAGAGAAGAACTAAATTTCCTCAGCCCTCTGTCTTGGATATAACCAATAGAAGGAATTGATAGAACATTACCTCCCCTGGCATCTCCCACACCAGCTGTATTTTATCCTATCAGATATTCTCAGCGTCTGTGGGCCATATTCTCTTTAGGAGTGCCACCATGCTATATCAGTGAGAAAGACGCCCATTTTCCCTTCATGTGCATTTAGTACTAGAAGTGGTAGCTCTGAAGAATCTCAAGTTGCTTTTATCATACCCTACCTGAGCTTTTAGTTCTACCAGCAAAATATTCAATCCCTAGTATTTTAAACATTGTTACTATAAAAGACCCTAGTTTCTTTAGGCTTTAATTTCTTTACCCCAATGCTCACCAATATGTTCCTACACAGCATAGTCTACACAGAATCATTAGAGAAATAGTTTAAAAAATGTTCTTTAGATCCCATGACTTCCCTTTTCCCTCTGCCTTTTTAAACTCATAAAAATCCCCTGTAAAAACCTCTTATGACAATGACAGTAAAGTGCCAACTCCTTATGGAAGCATACTGGAGCAATAACACAGTGGGTAGGGCGTTTGCCCTGCATGTGGCCGGCCCAGGTTCGATTCCTCTGCCCCTTTTTGAGAGGCCGACAAGCTACCGAGAGTATCTCGCCTGCACAGCAGAGCCTGGCAAGCTACCCCTGGAGTATTACATATGCCAAAAACAGTAACAAGTCTCACAATGGAGATGTTACTGGTGCCTGCTCAAGTAAATTGATGAGCAATGGGATAACAGTGATACAGTGATACAGTGATACCCAAGGGCCCACCGTAATCTGGTTCCAGTTGGTGATGCATACCTCATTTATCATACTCTCAGGCTTCAAGCATGCTGACCTTTGCCCTGTTCCTCGAATAAACCAAGCTTGTTTTGACTTTAATACTTTTGCCTGAATTTTTTCCTTGACTTGAAGTGGTCTCTTTGATCCTCCTGTGGCTCCTGTTTATTCATATCTCAGCTATAATATTAATTATTCAGCAAAGCCTTTCATGACTCTCATCCTAAAGAGATTACTCTGTACTTCCTTGTAATAATCTTTATTGCATTTTTGCAATCAATTGTTGGTATATAATCACTTTGATTATTCAATTTTTTAAATTTGTTTAAGCATTTATTTTTATTTACGTTACTTAAACAGAGATTATGTCTGTTTTGTTTCAACAGTCCCTAGAATTGTCAGTAAGTATTTAATGAACGTATGAGTGAATGTAAACCAGAGTTCTAATTTGGCAAGAGTTGGATGCATACTAGATCACTGAGTATTTATAAGGCAAATTAAAAGTTAAAATAACCCCTTTGGACCCTGCTGCGGAGCGAGCATGATGGAAGAGCCCAAGGAAGCGCTCTTGGACTCCAAACAGCCCACTGAACTAATTCCGGCATGGGACCAGAGACCCCACGGTGCGCTGAAACAGTGGGAGCCGGGCATCCCCCAATTCTTTTAACCTCTCTCTCTCTCCACACCTCCCCCCTGAGCACAGCGCAGGATCCGCGGTTTTCCTGAGCGCAAAATGGAGACGCCAAGCCTCTCTCTAGGCTTCTCCATCTTATGAACACCATAAAAGGGTAAAAGTTTGTAGTGATGTTATTTCTGGTTGTACTTTCCCTGGACTTTATACAGAAACCCAAAACCGCGCGGCCGCTGTCGCGGCCGCGCGACCTAATGTCATCCTAGCATCAGCAATATGTAATATGTCCCTTTTTAATGGGTCGGACTTCTGTGGGAGATCCTAACAAGAATAGTAAGTCTGTTGCTGAAATATTGAAGGCAATCAAAGTGGTAGCCATCTCTCTAGACTGAACTAAGCTATATCCCCACGCCGGCTGAGAAGAAATATCCTTCTTTCTCGGGAAGAAACGCGGCGTGGTGTCAAACATAGTGTGATGTCCATTAAGCAAACAGACCTGGTGGCGTGGGAATGGGGTATAAGGGGAAAAATTATGTACATGGAACAGTGGGACGCTGGTGGAATCTCGAGCCGGAGCCGATACCAGCGCAAGCCCTTCGGTTCCAGAAACTGCTTGCAGAAACTCTACTAGTCTATCAACTAAGCCAGAGCCCCACGCCTGCCGATGACGGGAAATAACCATCCTTTTCGGTTTTTTTTTCCCTTGTCAGGCAGCGTGGCGATTACCAAACAGGCGTGAACTCGGTGGCGCGGGGCAAGGGGGAAAAAGAAAAGTTATGTAACAAACAGCGGGACTTAATATCTCTATTCTTAGCAGTGGAGAACTATCAAATGCCTCCTTGGCAATAGGACTGCTTTCCTTTTTTGGGGGAAACCCCAACAACGGTAGTGAGTTGTGTGTTGAAACATGGAATGTAATCGAGATAAGGCATAAACGAAGTGGAACTTATCATGTACAAGGGTGGGGACTGGGGAGGTGGGAGGGGGTGGCAGGTATACTGGGGGGGTTGGTGATGGGAGATGGGCACTGGTGAAGGGAAGGGTGTTTGAGAATTGTATAACCGACATAATCCTGAGAACTATGTAACCCTCCACATGGTGATTCAATAAAATTATTAAAAAAAAAAAAAAGTTAAAATAAAGTTGGAGCACTCTGGTGAACTAACAAGGTGACAAATAATTAGTCAAGGTATGAAATAAAATAGGATGTTCAGAGTGGTGAGCCTGACATTCAAGTGAGTTTGCTTTTTCAAAAGAACAGCTGTTGATTCTGGAACGTGGGATCCTGAGAAATATTGCAACACTCTTGAGACTTCATAGTACCAAAAAGCAAAAACTGAAGTAAAAGGTAAGAGGAACCAGAAGTAGACTAAATCCATGTTTATGTTCAAAATATTAAAGGAAAACCCTGTTATTAAGATAATGACCAACAATGAAATAGAAGACAAAAAATTTGAATGGACACTTCACAAATGGATATCCAAAAGGCAACTTGGAAAGTATAAAGCTCGCAGGCAATGAGGCAAAAGTAAATAAAGTAAAATGGAAACTAGGACAATTATACAAGCATCAGAGAGGGAATAATCAAGAACCCCAAATGCCAAGAGATGGAAGGGTATAGCACAACCTGAATTCCCCTATATAACAGATAACAGTAATTGATACAGAGAACTTTGGGATATGCTTTGACATTATCCTATGGAATAGAAGTTTTGCAACTCCAATAGATAAGCATTTACCTGTGTGGAGCACAATATATAAGAATATTTATGATAATATTAATTATAACATTTCTACTAATATTCCATTTTTGTTTTATTTTTTAAACATTGTTCTATAGGTCTTGCATCTTCTATTTTGTTTTTAATTGTTAAATTTTTGTTTATGTAAAGTTCTTTTTAAGTACCTGAAGCTCACAATTTTTTTCAGTTCAGTTCTGTACATTGATAAGCCTGTTGAAGGCATTTTTGTTCTGTTTGGTGTTTTGGATTTTATATATTCCTTCAATATTTTTAAAAGTTTCCATCCTTCTAGTTACCTTGCCCATTTCTTCCTGTAAGTTATGTACTTTTACTGTTAGGATACTTAAATGCCCTATCTATAATTGTAACATATTTGTCATACTTAAGTCTGGTTCTGATGATTGCTTATTTATTCAAATTGTGGTTTTCCTTTTGTTTTTATACAACCTATAGTTTTTTGTATTTTTTCCCCAGAAAGCTGAATTTATAGGGTAAGAGGAACTGACATAAGTGAGGCTTTCATGTGATAATTTATGTTACATTGGGTAGAATTTGAGCTCTTTTAACTGCTTCTTATAGTTATATAATAGTGCCTTCAAATTGCTTTTCCAGTGCATTGTTTTTGTCTCTTTTCATGACTATCTTAATTATTCATCCAGGAGAAGAATCTGATTTGAGGCTTTTTTTGACTATAATCCACAGTTAGTACCCAAGGAGGTTACTGTTAGTGTGGTAGGATGTGAGGGAGAGACGTTTTCATATATTTTTTTCTTATTGGGTCACACCCAGCAATGCACAGGGGTTACTCCTGGCTCTGAGCTCAGGAATTACCCCTGGCAGTGCTCAGGGGATGATATGGGATGCTGGGAATCGAACCCAGGTTGGCCACGTGCAAGGCAAATGCCCTACCCACTGCGCTATCATCACTCCAGCCCCGTTTTCATATTTTTCTGACTAAATCTCAGATTCTTAGTGGGCCAGTTTCAAGCTGAGACCTCAAAGGTGTTCTGCAGTGACATAACATTTTTTCCCTCCTCAGTTTCCTACTGCCATCCTTGGCTGTAATGTTCTTAGTCTATGGCACTTTGTCCTATGTTTAACTGTGGCTTGTCCCTCCCACTCCTCCAGTTAGACGAGACGAAATTTTGTAGGCAATCAGCACATGGACAAGTTTTCTTCTTTTGTTTTTTCTTGACTCTGTGTCAGGAATTACTCCAGTATTGCTCATGGACCATATGTGGCTCCAGGGACTGAACCAGAATCAGCCATAAGCAAGCCAAGCACTTAAGCCCCTGTACTAGCTTTCAGATCCCAGTTCAGATGCATTTGCTCCCCCCTTCTGGGAGAAGTCACAATGAATATTTCTCTCTCTGTGTTCAAGTCAGTACTC
This sequence comes from Sorex araneus, assembly GCF_027595985.1. Classification (NCBI taxonomy): domain Eukaryota; kingdom Metazoa; phylum Chordata; class Mammalia; order Eulipotyphla; family Soricidae; genus Sorex; species Sorex araneus. The sequence goes on along the minus strand of NC_073302.1, from coordinate 271,794,432 downwards.
TTTTGAAGATGATGAGTATGTTCATTACATTGATTGTAGTATGGATCTCATGACCATTTGCATATATTAAAACTCACTGTGTATAGCATTTGTTCTTTTTTAAAATCAAATATATTTCAATGAATATACTTTTAAAAAGAATCAGTGGACTGCATTCTATTTTGGGAGCAAAATAAAGAGAGTGTATTCTGAAGATAGGATTTTATTTGTATTTAAAACAGAAGAGATTTCAACTTATTTGAAAAAGCTATGGAAGAATGATGGGGAGAGCTTCTTGAAACAATTCTTAGTTTTCTGCTCTTTTCTGGTTCTCTGGAATCTGTATGTCCCATTTATACCACTCATTTGATTATGTCATTTTATAAGGTGTATCAGTTTATTTCAGCTGTTATGGCAATGTATCACTAACTAGATAGCTTAAAACAATATAAAGTTGCAGAAGGTATTTTGGGGAAGGGCACTACTTTGGAAAGTAGATTTCTTTCTTTTTTTTGCTTTTTGGGTCACATCCAGCAATACTCAGGGGTTACTCCTGGATCTGCACTCAGGAATTACTCCTGGCGGTGCTCTGGGGGACCATATGGGATGCTACGAATAGAACCCGGATTGGCCGTGTGCAAGACAAATGCCCTACTGCCCTACTGTTGTGCTATCTCTCCAGCCACAAGCTCTTCTTTTTTATTATTTTTTTATTTTTTAGGAAAGTAGATTTCTGGAATTCAGATGTTAGCAAGACCATGCTCCTTCTAAGGCTTAATGTAGAATCCTTTCCTCCCCCCCCCTCTCCACTGCCACTCACCTCTTAGGAGCTGCTTGTGTGGGTAGGTAATTCCTAGTGGTTCTTGGCTTGCAATAGCATCAGCCTATGTTCTGCCTCCGTCATCATTCCATCATCCTATCAGGGATCTGGGAACCATATGGAATGCCAGGGATTTTATTTGAGTTTGCTGCATGCAAGGTAAATGTTCTACCCACTCTTCTATTTCTCTGGCATTTTCTGGTGTATTTCCACATTGTTCTCATTTTGTGCTGTTCTCTAGGTAGAAATTTCTTCTTTTGAAATATAACCACTTGATAGAAGGTCAAGGGTTACCTGAATGACCTCACTTGATACAAGCTTTCTCTGTCTGGTGGCAGAAGAGTAAATGAGAGATATTAGAAGCACAATTGAGATTTTATGTGTCATTGCTGACCTGAAAGTAGAGAAGCCATGAAGGAAGGGAGCACCCTTTGGCATTCAAGGGTGGGCTTTGTTGAGCAGCCAGCAGAAAAAAGGACTTTAAATATGAGCTAAAAGTGAGAATTCTCCAACAATCCGAATGATTTTGAGAGTTCCCTGTGTATCCAGATATACTATTAATACTATTGTAAACCATGATGTTTAAATAAAAATTAACAAAAAAATAATCCAGTTCAGTTAATATCCTGATTTGGGCCCCAAGAAAAGAATCTGACTGAAACCACCTAGACTTCTGTCCTTCAGAACTGAGAAAAAATGGACGTGTTTTTTAAAAAGTCACAAAGTTATAGTCATTTTTGTGCTGCAGTAAAAAGCCAATATATCGATTACTATAAGCTGCTCTCCACAGTGAATGTTAGAGCCAAGCTGGAATCTGAACCATTATTAAGTGACAATGGGTTTCCCTACCTGACAAGACCTGCTAACACGTATCGACTTGGGGGACAGACTGTGAGTGACACCGGGAACATTTTCTGGTAACTTGAAAGCTAAAGGGACAATTCAAGGTTGTTTTTTAAAAATGCTATTAATGGGCACCTGAAGTCCTGGTGAGCCTTGCTCAGGGCTGCTTCTTAAGAGTGCCAAAAACAAAAAACAACCCACATATGGACAGTAGATGTCAGGAAACAGTGCAGAAATTTTTCATCAAAAACTTCCAATCTTTTTGTAGAATTGTTCTGGCAAACAAGGGATTGCCATAGAGGAGTCCAGTGAAGTGGAATGGAATTCTAGCATCACTGGGAGGTCTATAAACACAAAGAGGGCCAGCAGCGCTCTATCTCTCCTGCCACCCCCATTTAGTAGTCTCACTCCACTTCCCTCACCCTGGGGAGGTCGATGGTGATGGGCAGGTGAAGAAAGGAACAGGAGCCAGGCTAGTTGGTCTCAATTGCCATTTATTCCCATCTCGTCTCCATTCACTCCTGTCTCTCTTCCTCTGCTTCTCACCCCTGACCCCTCTTATAGTCTAGATAAATCCCCCAGCCAAAGGGTTTGGGGCTTACATATAGGTATCATCATACAGTCATCATATGATATAAGGTCCTTCCCTTAGGGGAAGCTAATTCCAGGACAGATTCATACCCTGCAAGATGACTGGTCTAAAGGTAAATATGAGTGTGTTTCTCCTATCCTTAGTCCAACAAACATATAAGCATTCATAATATTAATAATTTTGTATGGGCACAGTAAGAGATATATTAAGCTTATAGAATTGCTCTCCTGGGGCCATCTTGATCTCAGACTACAGTGCTCAGGCCAGATTAGTCTTTCCTATCTCCAGCAGGGTCCTACTCTTCGTTACTTTTGTATCATGACAGAATTTGTCCGTGATCAAGCTCTTAACTTATAGTTAAGAATTGTGTTGCTTTGTTCTGACCCATTTTGATGCCAAGGTAGCTCAAAGTTCACCTTAGGTCCCTTTAGTCCCTCGTTGGGACCCTGCTTTTGGGGTGCTAGGAACTAAGGGCAACTGATGTTTAAGTCAAGAAAACAGATGCCTGGGAATGGATAACACTTGAAGCCAATTAAATTCTAAGTTACAAAAGCATAATATTAACTATCTTCCTGTGTCTATACAAAAAGGACATTGCTTTAAAGTAAACTATTCAAAAGACATAGAGAAAGGAGAATGGCAGTATTTCACTCACACATATAAAATCATAGATTTCTGGGGAATCTGACCTTACAAGTTAACAGAGTCTGATTAGGAGAAAAAGGTGATAGACCGGTTGGGGAAGAGAGCATAGAGAGGAGTTTACAGATAAGCACAGTGGAATGGACGTGCCTCAAGAGCGCTGTGATAAACCCAAGCTTCCTGTGGCAAGGAGAACAGGACATTACAATGATATCCTACAGGAGGGAACAGTATAAACCAGGGATAGGATAAGAGAAAGAGTCCTGTCAAGTGAACAGGACACAGATACAAACAGAAGGGTTCAGACATGAGCCTGTAACTTGAGGACAAGTAGATTTTCTAAGTGTACTCTTAGAAAGAGCTGAATGATATTCACAGGATGATGAGACTAATAAGAGAAGATTAAAGGTCCTACACAGAGGCTTTGATTAATAACTGAAGGACTAGCTGGGGTTGAGCACATTGTACGGAAATCTTCAATCCTTATTCTTGTGCAGGAGTTTGGACATGTGGCAATGACCTGGAAAGGTAAGAAACCCAGAAATACTGGATGAAATCTCCTATCAGTGCAGAATCTTTGAATTAAACTTGGCATTCATATTCTCACTTACTTAGGGATCATTTGAGCTTAGGAAAAGGAGTGCATGTTAATTTCCTTAGACTGTTAATCTAATTTCTAAATCAGCATTTCCCCTCAGCGACATATTTTGTCCTTTACTTAATAAGACAAATCCAGTCTGAGTAACTAAGTAGAAAATGAGAGTTGCATGCATTGCTGTGAAGTAAAATTTTCCTTTATACTCATGTTCAGTTCAAGATGATGTACCAATAATTGATGCAGGGAATATGATGTAAAGATACTGAATATGTAAGAACTGCTTGATGCTGTGTTTTGAAATTTTTCTTTCCCTTTAACTGGGCGTGCCTCATATTTAGATACAGAATACTTTGCAGATTGAGGCTGGTCTCAGCTCTTAGATGTAGCCTGATCATGAGTCAAGATTTAAGAATTGCGTGCTCCTCTTGACATCATTCTTGTTGCTCAGTTGCTGTGGCAGCTGATCTGTATAATCTGCTCCTTGATTCTCATGACATCCTCTTGTTAGGCAGGTTCAGATCCGAACTCAACCATGCAGATGCAATTCAAGCCTCACCTGCTCTGTGATCCACCAGAACCTCACCTGTGGGCCAAGCAACAACAGTGATTGGTTAGAATCTCCTTAGTACTTACTGATTCCACACGGAATGCAAGTTAATATGTCTCTATGTATTTATACTTAAAATCTGAAGTAATTGACATTTTAGAGCTAGGAGAGATCCAAACAAGCATATATTCTAATCTTCTCATTTTCAGAATTATAATTTGAAATCTGTCTTGAAGATATTATTAAATGAAAATCATACTCAGAAAAGCCGAGGCTGGAATTAGATGAATTCCATCCCCTATGATTGTTGTACAGTGATGCCATAATTATTTTGTATTCTTACAGTGCCAGATCCTCACCCGTCAAGGCCCTACCTTTATTTTCTCCCTGGGTGATGTTCCTATAGAATATTATACTTTTGATCTCATTGATGAGATAGTTCACACATGGATATTTTACTCATCTTAGCTCAGCTATTAAAAAATCAGAATTACAAAGATGACTCAGACCCCAAAGTCAACATCCAGTTAAATATTTGACTCCACCTGATCACACTTTTTAAAAAAAAATTTTAGAATTCCTTAGACTTCTCATACTCTATACCGCTGATGTACTAGGAGTAGTACACATTGGATTGGATGTAAGATAGAAGGCAACCTATCTCAATTAAAAAAATATTAGCACACAAGGCTCATCCTGGAACAGAATTTTAGTAATCTCTTATACAATGGCTCAATAGCTCCAGGGTGACATACAACAATCTTCAACACACTTTCTTCTAAGGAAAATTTTTTGATCATTTTTAAAGAATTATTCATAACAAACAACACAAAATAAACTACTTGGGCCTGCTTTGGGGGCAAAAGTGGGTGGTGATTGGGAAATTTCAAAATAATGGTGGTGGGTAAGGTGTAGTGGTCATGGGAACGGTGTTGGAATATTGAATGTAATAAATTATTGTGAATAGTTTTATAAAAATAAAATTAAATTAAAAAATTAAAAGTAAGAAATCATAATTATTATGATCTTAATAGTAAGAATTGGTATCATCTATCTAAGTTGTTGTTCCTTTTGTTGACTTTAGATAGTTGCAATCTATTTTCTGTTAAGTGGTGTGGTCCTGGCTTTGTGCTCAAGGATAACTCTGGGCAGAACACAGTAAGAGTTAATGAGGTGTTAGGGTTCAAACCCAGTTTGGGCATCTAAATGTTAGTATCTCTGTAAGTAAGTCAGAACGAAGCCTGTAGGAAAGTTACATCTAAGTAATGATTTTGACAGAGAGATACCTTTACACAAAATATTTTTTTCAAAATCTAGGAGGTAGGCCTCAGTACAGAGCAGTCAATTCAGAGATTTATTTTTACTGAAAACTAACTAGAAAGATGAAAATAAGTACAAGAGATTTGGTAATATAATATAATTTTTCTTACAGTTAATATTGATCATAAAACACTTTGGTCTGTGTTTGCTGGTAATATGATGTGCCAGAATATTTCCTTAATGAGTAATTAATGTATAACGTATTATTATTATTATTTGATATAGTCTTTTAGTGATGTTCACTTTATAGGTAGTCAGAGATGAGAAATTAATTGTATACTTCAAAATTTCTGGTGTTTCTTGATCAGAAAGGTTATTTTCTAGGTACCATTGTTGAGGTTTAAAAAAAGCAACAAGGTTGACATATACATTTATTTAAAAGAATTTAAGTTGCCTGTACATGAATACTTTTCTCACAAGTTATTAGTGTCTGTTCTGCATCATGGAACAGAATTTCAATCAATAGACTCTTTTTCCCTCTTACCTTTAAAAAATGACTAATATTGTGTGACGGTTTACTATGGGAAACACATTAAGTAGTTCAATATTCTTCATGAAATCTGGTAACATAGTATTTATTTGGTATATTTTCTCTGACTCATCAGTTGGGCCACAAGATGAAAGTCAATAGAAAACTGCAGTAAGCAGTTACCAAAAGGAACAGCTTAGATCAACCCTGGTGCTTGATGCAGAAGAGAGAATATACTTTGTGAAGTGTCCTTCAAAGACCTTCCTTGGTGTGTCTGATGCGGAGTAAGAAGCCACTGACTTGCATCTGGAAAGAATTCTGTACAGCCATGAGAACAATTCAGACAGCTGGTGAGCAGCAATCTGGATGGCCACCCTCCATGCTGGGCAAAGTTATGCCGATCGGCAAGTTTTGCAGTGATGCCATGCAGCAAGCTTTCTTCGCAAGAGTGTCCAATTTAATCTACAGCAATGCTAGTTTGTTTGTTTGTTTGTTTTATTAAACCAATGTTATTTTAAATTTTTTTCTGAAATTTATCTAATCATCTCTGTCAACTTTTCGAATGCATTGATGGTTGACTCTTGAGCACCAAACATTTCTTAGATAAACTTCCAGTTCAGGTCTGTAGTCAGCAAACAGGGCTTGAATCAGAGCTATTCCCCAGTTCTTCAGGCAGCTTGTATTGTTTACTCCTTACCAGGGAGGCTGTGGGGCCAGATTTCCTGTGAAGTCACACAGGGGTCAGTGCAGCAGGTCCATGGGGGAAAAGGTATTGTCTTGAAAATCAAGTCATCTGCAACTGCATCTAAAGAACCATAAAGAACATGAATTTCTTTCTAAGGAGAATGCACTTTGTTTTAGCTTTTTATTTTTCAAAATCTGGTAATTAGGTTGCCCAGTGGAAAATTTTCTGTTGTAATTGATGCATCTAGTGATGTGATAAAGCAATGCACAGTATCAAGTTACAAGTAGCCTCTTATCTAGATTAAGAAGAGAAATATATAGGTTTTAAGTGAGTCATTGAAAGGAAGTTGTGATCTTGAACTCCTTCCTGGGATCCTCCCAAGCTTCTGATGTTCTTCCTAGCAGAATTGATTGCTGTTCCCTCCCCCCTCTGGTGCAGTTTTGCCCCTACAGGAAATCCCCTTTTCATCTTTAGTACCTTTCTGGCCAAGTAAATGCACCCTAATGCTCCTCATTGTTGGTTTTAATTTTAGATTAAATTTTATTTGTTTGTTTTCTAACCTGCCCTCCACCTTCTTCCCACACTCCTTGCTTCTATGAGTCTCCTATTGCTGAATTAAAAAAAAATAATTGAATCTCTGTGAGATACAGTTACAAAGTTGTTCATGGTTGGGTTTCAGTCATCAGTCATACAATGCTCCAACACCAATACCAATTCCTTCACCAGGGTACATTTCCCACCACCAATGTCCCCAGTGTCCTTCCCACCAGTCCCCACCCCTATCTTCCTCAGCCTGCCTATATGGCAAGCACTTGTTTTCTTCCTCCTCCTCCTCTCTCTCTCTCTCTCTCTCTCTCTCTCTCTCTCTCTCTCTCTCTCTCTCTCTCTAGCATTATGGTTTGCTCCTATTGCTTCATTTTTGACTGAGAGTTTACATACCATCTTTATTGGTTTTTCTTCCCAAGTTAAACTTGTGTACTTGAAAACAGTAATAAAATTTAGACAGTCTTTATTTTCCTGACATCAGTGGTTCTCAAATAGTAGAATCATTTACTACTCAATTTATGTTAGTCCTTAAATTCTGTCATAAATTCTCCAAACAGTTCTTGAAGAATGGGACCGACTGGTGATATGTGGAAGTTGATTAATTGATAAGTCATGACTTACAATATCCTGGCTTCTATGTTTCTTTACCATATGGTTACTTGGTAACTTGCTTATGATTTGGTTGTTTCACTTTCCAAAAATGATTCATTAATTGACTTGAAAATTGAAAATCTTTTCATAAAATTTTAATTTTCCCTTTCTACAAAATTTTAAAAGACAAGAAAAGAAGACACAAAAATGTTTCAATCAAACTTACTTGAAGGCTTTATTGGGAAGATAAAAATAGTGTATGAAACTAAATAAAATAATTGGTAATTGGTAATGGGCCAGTTAAGTCCAGCCAACTGTAATAATAAAGACAAAGAGAACTTTCATGGTCAAGGTCAGGGTCTTGAAGATACTTTTAATATGAATGGAAGCTTTGTAAGAACTAAGAATACAATAGAATACTGTAGCCACTGAGTGGTACCAAAATGTTAGGAAAATCAAAATTTATAATCATTTTTAAATTTTAACAACATATCTTACATTTATTACAATAGTTTCTTATTTAATTTTATATTTTAAACTCATAATTGTGAGGATTTACATAAGAAAAAAACCACTGTATTAGTTATGAGATGATTGTTGGCCAGAGCTAACATGAATTTTTCGGGTAGAGCACAATTTGTTATTAAAATAATGATGTGCTGCTTAGCTTAGTTATTCTGTAATATTTCTTTGGAGAGATGAATTACTTCAGTAATAAATTAATTTTATTGCAGAATTTGCTTCTTGAAATCAAATTAGAAACAATAAAGCTAAGGATTAAATTTGATACATGATTTTCTGAGTTACTAAAGTTGACAGAAATAAAAAACATCTAAAATAAATCAGATAGTTTTCAAAATTCCTTTAAAAAATTAGAATTGAGAGGCTGGAAAGATAATAGATTAGATAGGGAGTTTGCCTTGCATGCACTGTGTTTAATCAATTCTCAGCATCCCAGAAGGTTCTGGAATACCTCCAAGAGTGACTCCTTAGTAATACCCATGAATTGCCCCTAAACATTGCTGTGTGTGCCCCCAAAACAAAAACAGATAAGCAAATGAAAATTAGAATAGAAATGCCTAAAAGAATTTTGGAGTTATCTCATTTTTTACAAAACTTTTGGTTTCCAGGTTAGAGCATTTATGTTGTAACTATTACTGTGCTGTCCTTTCCTTTTATCCTTGGTGTTGTTGTAGAGGCAGTAAATAAAAAAAATGGTTCATTTTCCAACTTGAAATAATGCCCTGTTTCTTACCTTCAATTATTGCCATCACTGTCACTGTCATTGTCATCCCATTGCTCATCGATTTGCTCGAAAAGGCACCAGTTACATCCCCATCATGAGGCTTGTTACTGTTTTTGGCATATTGAATACACCGCAGGTAGCTTGTTGGGCTCTGCCGTGTGTGCTAGATACTCTCAGTAGCTTGCTGGGCTCTCAGAGAGGGCCGGAGGAATCAAACCTGGGTCGGCTGCTTGAAAGGCAAGCGCCCTACCCGCTGTGCTATCGCTCCAGCCCAATATTGCCATGCTTCTTAAAATATTCCCATTTAGAATAGCAACCTGCGTTATTCCTTGAAGTCTTTCAGCCATTATTAAGACGAGCAAACATCAACATAAAGCTGTGTCAGGCAGTAGAATCTGCACATTAAAATGTGTGATCCTTACATAAACTCTCTGCAGTGTCATCAATAGTTCCATTTTACACATGTGAGTGCTGAGACAGAGGATGAACTAATAATCTGATCAAGGTTAAACAGATTGTAAAAGTTACAATCTGTATGCAAAGCCAGGCAGTTCTTTCCAAAGTTGACCAGGCTCCTTCCCACTCAATATTTACTTGACTTTATTTTATTGTTAATTTTATTTTTTCTTGACTTGTCATTAATTTTAATTATCCTGGGATTGCAAGGGGTTGGCATCATACCTCTTCATGTATGTAATTGTCACCTTCTCACCACTAAAAGACCTCTCTGTTGTATCTGCATCTTCTTCACTTTCTGGCATCAATTTCCTTCCATCAATCCAGACTAGATCTCACTGGAACTATTCTCTAATGCAGTATTCTTCTTACTTCTTGGATAATTGCAATCATAAAGAATACAAAATAGATATAACAGGATAGAGAAATGAATGCTTTGGGTATGTTAGAGGAATGGTAACCCTACAACTTCAAAGAAGGGATGGAATAACAAAATATGATTCAAGAAGTTGACTTAGTACAAGTTATTAACCTCTAAGCAGAAGTATTCTGTGAAGCTTTAGTATGTTGTTGCCCTCTTCTTCACCAACCTTGGTGAAGATAAGGAAGTTGAATCAGGTCTTCATTCTCATGGTTCAAGAGCTTGGTAATACCAGCATGAAGAAACTCTCAGAAATGGACTGACAACATCCAAAACACCATCAACCAGATTAGAATGTAGGAGAAAAAAGTAAGCATGAGGCAACCTATACTTTTTATTGCAAATGCCTCCTGTTTGAGTTGCAATCTGAACATCAAACCATATGGATTCTACTTCAGCCATCAGAGTATCCTGTAAGCTTGATAGAAATTCAGAGTAGAAATTCTTCTGGAAGCAGGATTAGTGGTTTATTCTCTATGTTTCAACTTTAGGTCAGGTGAATCACTAGTGATCAATAGCCATCTCTCCTGGATTGTGCTGGGTTCACATGCTAAAGGTTATTTCTATGAATTCTACTCATCTCTTAACCATGGCCAGCTCATTTCAAGCATGCATTCTTAGGTAAGTTACTATAATCAGAAAGTCAGAGTTAAGCAGAACAACTTCTTAGAACATTAGAAGTCTTTGTATTCCCATACCATAAGGAGACAGTCTTTCATTGTAAGCTTTTCTAAAACTGGAAGGATTGTAGAAATGTATTTCCAGTTCAGGAAAATAAAAGGCCCTATGAGGGTCTTGAGATGAAGTCCAGTGGGTAAGGTATTTGACTTGTACATGGCTGACCAAGGGACAATTCCTGATATCCATGTGGTCCCCTGAGCACCCCTAGGAGTAATTCCTGAGTACGGAGCCAAGATTAACCCCTGAGCTGCTCACCAGATGTGACCCCCTCATCCTCAAAAAACAAACCCTAAAAGACTTTATGATTTGCTTTAATAATTAGATTAGTTTTCTGATTGGTTTATGATTATTTTATATCCTAAATATTATTTATTTTATTACCCTAAAATATTTATATCCTAAAAATATTAACCACTAAAACAGACTGAAAAAAATAAAAAAAACATGTGTGCCACCTAATTTTGTGGAGGGAGGAGTTTGATTCGGGTCACACCCAGAGATGCTTAGGACCTCTTCCTGGCTCTGTGCTCAGGAGTGGCCCCTGGTGATGCTTTGGGGAGGGAGCACACGGTGCCAGGAATCAAAACCAGGAGAGCTATGTGCAAGGCAAGTCCTCCTACTTCCCACACTACATAATTTGATTTTTATTATGTTATCATTAAAAAACTTGAAATATTTTATTTTGGATATTTTTAACTGCGTGGCCACAAAGAAAAACACATCATCAGAAAGGGATATATATATACCCCTATATATATGTGTGTGTGTGTGTGTGTGTGTGTGTGTGTGTGTGTATGTGTGTGTATGACTGGAATGGGAAGGAATGGGAATGAAGATAGACAGTCAGCAATTACACTACCTCTGCTTCGCTGATGATATCGTTCTCATAACACCAAACATTAGCCAAGTGGCACAAATGCTGGACGACTTCGACCACGAGTGTGGAAAGGTCAGATTGCAGCTGAATCTCAATAAGATGATGTTCATGAAAAACGAATCTCAACAAGACGATGTTCATGAAAAACGAACTGCTCCCTGAAGCTCCATTTGCTCTCAATGGAATGAGCAGCTATGCGTACCTGGGTCGGGAAATCAACATGAGGAACGACTTGGTGCCAGAACTGCGCAGGAGGAAGAGAGCAGCATGGAATGCCTTCAAGAGCGTCGAAAAATGTAATCAAAGTAAAGTGAAATTTACCAGCTACACAGGTGGGGTGGGGGGCTGGGGAGGTGGGGGGGAGGTATATTGTGATTCTTTGTGGTGGAATATGTGCACTGGTGAAGGGATGGGTGTTTGAGCATTGTATAACTGAGACTTAAACCTGAAAGCTTTGTAACTTTCCACATGGTGATTCAATAAAAGAATAAATTATAAAAAAGAGAGAGAGAATGAAGAACCTCCGACTCCGGGCACATCTTTTCGATTCCACCATTCTTCCTGCACTAACATATGCCTCAGAGACCTGGGCCCTACGCAAACAAGAGGAGAACGCTATTAGGGTATCCCAAAGAGGAATCAAAAGAGCTATGCTAGGACTATCACGTCTCGATCAAGTGAGAGAAGGAATCTGGAGTTCTGACCTCTGTCGACAGTCAAGAATCAGGGACACTGTCTCATTTGCCAAGGCATCAAAAATCAGATGGGCCGATCATGTAATGCTCTTCACAGACGACCGCTGGACTAGAGCTGTTACCGACTGGATTCCAAAGGACATCAGAAGACCTCGTAGCTGCCCACCAACTAGATGGTCAGATTTCTTCATCAAATCCCTGAATGAATGATTTGAGGCTCTTCCTGTGCCTGGAGCAAGCAGATATCATTGGGCTGCACTAGCACGCGACAGGGACCAAATCGAAGATCAATGGGATGACAAGTGATACAAGTGATATATATATATATATATATATATATATATATACACACACACCCCTCTTGGAAAGCCTGGCAAGCTACAAAGAGTATCCTGCCCATAAGGAAGAGCCTGACAAGCTTTTCGTGGACTCTCAGGACTGGGACAAATGAAGACGTTACTGGTGCCTGCTCCATTAAATCAATGATCAATGGGATGACAGTGATAGAGTGATATAGTGATACCATAAGATCATCTTTTCTCAATGTGGTGGTGGTGGTGGGGTGGGGGAATAATATTAGGCACAGGAATGAAATTTTAGCAAGTTCAACCTAAACATGTGCTTTATCTTGAACAGAGAATCTTTAATTCTCAACTAGGCAGTGCCTGGGCCTTGGCAGGGCCTTCAGATAATGTGAAACTTACCACAAGGATAATTGGGGATTTATCTAAGGTTCTGGGGCATTTAAGGATGGAAAATGAGCACAACTGGCAGGTACTTGCTTACTCACTACCTTCATGAGACCCTGTTTAGACATTTAATCCTAGGACATATTTGGGTTTCCTGGAGTTTTCTAACTCAAGGTGCTTTATTTTCCTTTGATAAAATCAGAGTAATGCTCAAAAATCTATCGTTTTGTTATGAAGCCTGTTTGTAAGGTGATTAGTGTCCGTCCTTTAAAAGAAAGAATAAAAGAGAAGATTGTTAGTTTGATGCCTTTCATTAGTCCTTATTCCCTCATTCCCTAGAGACTCATATCATTTTCTATCATAAAATATAAAAATATTTTATTTATTTACTTAAGGAGGGACCACAATGGAGACATTACTGGTTCCCACTTTAGCAAATCGATGAGCAATGGGATGACAGTGCCTTGAGGAGGGGAGGATGGGGGACTACGCAGCTGTGCTCTGGGTTTCCTCCTGGCTCTGTGCACAGGGGTCACTCCTGGCTCTCCTAGGGGCAACATATGTGGTGTTGGTGATTGACCCCACGTTGACTACATGCAATCAAATACCCTAAGCACTATATTATTTCTCTGACCTTAGAAAACATGCTTCTGAGAGGAAAAATATTTTGATACATTACTTCCCTTCACTGATTTTCCCCCTTTGTCTTAATTTCCTCTCTATGGTTAATATAGATTTAGACTATGTTATAAATTGAGCTGGCAATTTGTCAATGAAAAGAACCATAAACTGCTACAGACTGGGGAGAAGGAAATAGAACCAGGAAAACATGAAAATCTGAACAGATGGTGACCATATTTTTTGCACAAAATAATCAGTCTACATGGTCTGAATAACTGTGTGTAGATGGAGACAATAATACCAAGCATGTTCTATTAGGAGCATCCCTAAGCACTTGCATGCATGCTCGCTCATTTTATTCGGGCCTTAGAACAGGGACTCATAAACTTTCGCACTCAGGATTCATTCCCCCACCCCTCCCTGTAAAGGAAACACAGGCAAGCACTGCCAGAAGCACCTTGGATTCATTATGCAGTTTATTGTGAATTCATTTTTTGTTCTTGCGCGTTCAGAAACCTTTTACTGTTGCCAACTGTTTTGAGGTCTCCAAATTCAGTAACTTGACCCCGTATGGGGTCACGACCCACAGTTAAGAAGTGAGGCCAAGGAACTTATCCCAGAACCTCCCAGTGTCAGCTGCAATGAAGCAAGATGGGGAACAGGGGCATTGAATAGTGGAAGGATGAAATGTGTCCATGCTATCTAGGGGCCATTGACAAAGAAGGGACATTTGTTTGCTCAGTCTTGTCAAAGTACCAGCAGGCTTCAAATGGCAGGTCCGTTGCCAAAGTTCAGATGTTTGATAGGACTGGGTTTTTTTGATGTAAAAACTACAGAACAAAAAAACATCCAGGAGGTCACTAAGAGTTCAAAACTGCATATCCTACTAACCTCACTGCCACAGAAAGTTGATGAAAATCAGGCCAGGTTTCTTACACTGCCATTGTGTTCCTGAAAAAAAGACTCTCGTGCTGCGCTATCCACTTAATAAAAGGTGTGTGTTGTCTAAGAGTAGGTTTCTCACAAGGACAGATTCACAACCCCTTCATGGTTTGATGCATCTGTTTATCTTTTGGGATTCTAGAAGTTTGGAACAATAAAGAGTTTATTTTCTTTTATCGCTGCAGTCAAGGTAACAGGTTTATGATAATGTTTACATTTATGGCTTTGTTGTTCCGTCACTGTACCTTCTGACCACAAATGAGCCAGATACCCTCCGCCAACATCCTTATGCTACTCCAGAGGGACTTGTCCTATAAAAATACTCTTTACTTCAATTTGCCTGACAACTGCCACTTTTATTGCATGACAACTGCCCATATCAGCTAAATCTAGAGTGGTATTATTAAGTTACTAAGTATTGTCTATTAGATTCTAGTTATGGTCATATACACATCATTTTACTCTTTTGTTTTTGGGGGACCGGCCCCCAGTGGGGTTATCAGAGGATCTAAGGGAAGGTCTCAGTGATTCTCAGTTATCCAGGCCGGATGCAAGGGCCTGAGGCTATGGCTGTCTGACTTTGTGGTACTCCAGACCGCTGGGGCCATCCTGTTAGCACCTGGGGGGCTCCCAAGGCTCACGAATCAATGCTCAGGGTCATGAAATGCCAAACAATGAACTGGGGTCTTCTGAATCCTGTGCCATCTCCCTAGCACAGTTTAGCTCTTTTAACTTGAAGGCCTTGCATGCTGTGAACATATGAAAGCGTACACTGCTCCGGAGATGGGAAGCTGAGGTTTTGTGACTACCTTCCTCGGTAGGTCTTCTTTCAAATTGTCATCTGAAGTTCACTTATGGGGGGAGCACTTGTGCTTTGAGGTTTTAATAGGTCTGGGAGTCATTTGGAAATGTCAGCAGACTCACTCTTTTTGCTGATGCCTTACTCTCCTCCATGGTTCTAACTGCTGAAAATGAAAAGATGGCTTTGGTCTATGGGCAAGAGAAGGGCTCTTCCCACTCTCTGATCCCTGTTCTCATGGTCTAGTTCTCTCCCACAGGGGAGTGAACAGCCTGTATTAGCTGTACTTCTTATAAGGCAAAGAGAAATATTACTCGGGAGACTTATGAGTTGTCCCAAGCTAACGGCAGAAATTATGAGAGAAATATTGGTCTCCAGGATGAGAATTTATTTTTCTTTGAACTTGGGTAAATCCATCTCACCCTCACCATGAGAATTATGATAATAGGGAGAAAATATTTGGTTTCTACACCACAGGATGTTCCTTAGCTATCCTGTTTTTAACCAGGAAATTTCATATGCTCACTCTCCCTTCATGCCCTACCCTTTATCTCACCAAATTCCTGCATCAAAGAAATTCCAGCAGAGGTTTCTGATGTCAAATCCAACCGCAGGCTGAACTTACTACCAGAAAGGAAATTGGCAGCTTGTAGCTTCTTCTTCATCTCTTACCACTTAGTGGATTTAGGAATCCTGTTTGGTTTAGTACCAATTTTTAGATCTTCTCCAAACACCCCTTTTTTCTACTCTCTAATATCTGTGTTCAAATGTATCTGTCCCCTCCATGAAAATACTGAGACATAAAACCTCTCTTTCTTCTCTCTATCTCACCATTCTTTGTGTTACTCCCTCATAAAGTTTCAAGTGTGAAAAAGGGCCTTCTTGTTGACTCAGAGGATGGATTAATATAGGCAAGGAATTTTGAGAATCTTGGCTATGGTGGTTAATCTTATTTGTTATCTTGACTAGGTTAAGGAATGCACAGATAGTAATATGTTGTTTCTGGATATGTATGTGAAAGTTTTTCAGGAACTGATTAGAATCTTAACTGGTAGAAAAAGTGAAAGTGTTATCCAAAGACCACTTGGCTTGAGAAGAACAATGTGTAAAGGAAAGTAAGTTTGCTCACTTGCTTAGTTTAGGACACCTTGCTTCTGCTGTGGGACATTTACCATCATGGTTTCCAAATCTTTAGTTTTGACTGTGGCTTACACTACTGGCTGCCCTGGTTCTTAGGTCTTTTGGGTTGGAATAGAACTGCACTATTGACTCTTTTAGGAGTCTTTAGTTCACACATGAAAGATGATGAGACTCTTAGGTTCCAGAATTGTGAGAATTAATAAAATAAATTTATTATTTATTTTATTATAAATAAATAAAAATTATTTTTATTTATTAATTTTTATCCCCATAATAAAACTGTGTATTTCCACTTATCCATGGGTTCTTTTCTCAGGAAAACATTATTCAATCCCTTGGATGAATATCAATGTAATAATTCAGGAATGTGACGGATGCAAAGAATATGCTTTTGTGTAAGACAGTGGTTAAGGAGAAGCAGGCTGCTTAAGTATGAATCTAGATTTTTGTCACACATATTACTTATGCATCGTGGGGGAAGTTAACTAACATCACTTATCTGATGCAATTATTTAACTATCATGTGAAATGCGCATACACAGGTTTTAGAATAATCCATATCCAGCATCAGCCATTATTGAAACACTTTCCACTTTCTCCCTTGCTGCCTCCCTTCTTCCACATTTCCCCATCTCGATCACAAATCAACTCTTCCTCTTGTTCACAAAGGGAAATTTGTAGGCTCTTCCTTAGAATATAATAAAATGATTTTTTCTTAGAACTAAGGATGGATTGCTGTGTCTTCCTGCTGTGCAGAGCTCTCACAGTGGAGTCTGGCAGGGTACACAGCAGTCTCCCTCTCCATTTAGCAGGACAGTCCTGAGCATAGGACTGATCCTTAAGGCACAAGTAGCAGCACTGGAGCACTGTCATCCCGTTGTTCATCGATTTTGCTCGAGTGGGTACCAGTAATGTCTTCATTGTGAGACTTGTTCTTACTGTTTTGGCATATCTAATATGCCACGGGTAGGTTGCCAGCTCTGCTGTACAGGCGGGATACTCTCGGTTGCTTGCCAGACTCTCAAAGAGGGATAGAGGAATCGAACCTGGGTGGGCCATGTGCAAGGGAAACGTCCTACCTGCTGTGCTAATAAGACACAAGAGGACAATTATAAGAAATAAAGACTAAGGATGGAATATTTTGTTTTATTTTTGTTTCTGAGGGTGATATCAGTGATATTAGTCCTGCTTCTGTATCCAGAGATCACTCCTGACAGTGTTTGGGGGACCATATGTGGTGTCAGGGATGGAATCTGGGCTGGCCACATGTGAGGCAAATGCCTTATCCACTGTACTATCTCTCTAGCCTCTCATCTTTGTTAATAGATGACTAGTATTCATGGAGCACAAATCCTATATATTTATTATCTATTCAGATACCATTGGGCATTTAAGCATTTCCATGTCATGGTTTATTTAAATAGTGCTTCAGAAATATAGATGCATCAGTCAGAAATCCCCCTGGTGATAAGCTGATGCAAGCTGTGTGAGAAATATAGCTGATTTCTGGTTGTGTTTTGAAGGGAGGTTTGACAGTAGCTATTTGTTTTGCCACATCTGTGACCATTCCACCTGAGGATTTAATGGTTCCACTTAGGCCTGTTTGTTGTTGAAATGAACTGATCTCTGTCAGACCCTCAACTCGCACTGTGCTTTACCTGCCCAGCCATAAGCAATGTGCCCTGCTCATTGCTGTCGACTGGATCCTGTGTAGCATCAATTTTGTCATTGTGGATCAAATGTCTTTCTCATGGCATTGGGAGGCTTTTAAAAGTTCCATGTGGAAACCCATAACCACTTTTGGGCTGAAAGAGTCTAATGGTATCCTCTGTTTTCCTGATCTTTGAGCTTACTGCCCTATGAACTTCCTGGCCTCTGAGCTAAATTACAGAGTAATCCTGGGAAATAAGACTAAGCAGGAACACAGAGCCATTATCACCCCATATTCATGTTCTAAAAATGAGGTTCCCAGTTTTTTAAAAAAAGGAGTGGCAGGCTGACATGCTTAAGACATTCATTTTGAGATTTTTTTTTTACTTTCTATTTTTTAAAGAACTTAGAAACATTACATAATGGTCAAACACATCACATATAAAAGAGATTACTGGGATGTGTCTCTGGAGTGAATTCTAACTTTAAAACAAGAAATATTACCACAGACTAAGACTTCAGGAAGCAGAAAAATCGTTTATCTCACGAAGTCATTAAAAATAATCCCCCCCAAATAAAGCCTATTTTGGGGATTCAAATCAATCACCAAAGCTAAGACAGTAACCTATTTTTCTCTTTTATCTACTTAGAATTCAAAATTAGTTTTGTCCCCCTGAATGAAAATTGTATAAGAAGCAACTGATAATGTGTCCAATTGCTTGGAGACATGCAGGAACACCCAACCAATTTAAAAAACATTAATTACATTGTTAAGAATTTCTGTGGGATTTTGTTCCTTTGGTCTGTTTTCTTTCAGGAACTTTGTGGTGTTCCCCATGACAGTTCTCAAGCTTTTCTTGAGTAAGTAAACCTGGTGCACACATGTAACACATTAAAATTCCTCTCTCTGAAGGTGATTACAGTCCGTTTGCTCTGCAATCAACCAGTAAAGGTGGACACGGCTAAAATTATATATATTTTTTGGCTGAGCAACTGGGAGACAAAAGTGTTGCAACTTACTTCTACTCTAAGTAGTGAAAAAAAACGCTTACTTTATGAGTCTTTCTGCTCCTGTGTCCTGCTGACTGTGCTGATGCCCGGCATGTTTTTCCATATATTGATTTTCTGTTGAAACAAGAAGCTGCAAGGTGCTCTAAGATGCATGGGCAGGGTCTCCACATGCTGTGCTGGTACCGACGGATACAAAGAGGTTTCAGTTTTCTGGCTGCCTGTACTATGTGGAAGGGTGTGGGGCAGGATTCAGGCAGAGTGTGGATGGTGCTGCAGGTTTGTCTGACTTGAACACATTGACTCTGCCTACTTGGGTATTCCTGAGGTGTGAAACATCACCAGGGGGACCAGGTGCTTGGCACTGATATGGCTGCTCTGGCCATCTAAATGCAGAGCTTAGGCACCATGTAATCCTGTATACCCACGAAGACACTAGGCAACAGTGAGCCTGATACTCACCTGCAGACTCAATACACTCGGGTCAAGCCCTGGGAGGGATTTGACAAAGGGGAGAACAGCCTCCAGAGCCTTGACTTTTAGTTTTTAATTTATTTTATTGAATCACCATGTGGAATGTTACAAAGCTTTCAGGCTTAAGTCTCAGTTATGCAATGCTCAAACACCCATCCCTTCACCAGTGCACATATTCCACCACCAAGAACCACAGTAAACCTCCCACCAACCCCCTCCACCCCCCAAGCCCCTCACCCTGCCTGTGTAGCTGACAAATTTCACTTTACTTTCTCTTTACTTTGATTACATTCAATTTTTCAGCAAAAAACTCACTATTATTGTTTGGAGTAACCCGCCCCCATGCCAAAGTCGGACCTGCTGGAAAAGAAGCATTTGATAATTTGTTTTCCATTGCTGAGAATGAAGAGATATGAGGTCATGTGGCCACACAGTGGCCGCAAGATTTTGGATTTCTGTATTTTAGTATTTTAGTAACTAAGTCCAGAGAAATTTCTGTCAGAAGTTGCATCATTGCAAGCTTGTACCCCTCTGCTACTTTATATTCCACATATGAGTGCAATATTTCTATGTCTGTCTCTTTCTTTCTGACTCATTTCACTCAACATGATACTTTCCATGTTGTTCCACTTATATGCAAATTTTATGACTTCATCTTTTCTAACAGCTGCATAGTATTCCATTGTGTAGATGAACCAAATTTTCTTTAACCAGTCATTTGTTTTTGGAGCCCTGACTTTTCAATTTCCTATCAGAGACCTCTGCATTCCTCTTATCATGGACAGGCACCTGATTTCTGCTTCTTTTTTTATTGTAACACTGAGAGATATAGTCACAAAGCTTTCATGTTTGAGTTTCAGTCATACAATGATCAAACACCCATCCCTCCACCAGTGTACATTTTCACAAGCTTCACCGATGTTTCTAGTATCCCACCTCTCTCCCTGCCTCTATGACAGACAATTTCCCTCATACTCTCTCTCTACTTTGGGCATTATGGTTTGCAAGACAGACACTGTGAGGCTATCATGTTTGGTCCTTTATGTACTTTCAGCACACATGTCCCATCCTAAACAATACCTCCCACCATCATTGGCTTAGTGATTCCTTCTTTATTCCAGCTACCTTCTCCCCCAGTTCATGAGGTAGACTTCCATTTGTAAAGCAATATTCCTGGCCCTTGTCTCTACTGTCCTTGATTGTCAGTCTCATATTATGTTATTTTATATTTCACAAATGAGTGCAGTCCTTCTATGTCTGTCCCTCTCTTTCTGACTCATTTCACTTAGCATGATACTCTCCCTGACCATCCATTTATAAGCAAATTTTGTGACTTCATCTTTCCTAACAGCAAGCTACTGAGGAATCGAACTCGGGTCGGCCGCGTGAAAGGCAAACGCCCTACTGCCATGCTATTGCTCCAGCCCAACTCAATGTACCACAAAGAATTTCGGCTCTTTGCATTTTGTCTGCTATTCATGGCATACACATCATGTTAAAGCTGGACCTCTCCCAGGCATAATGGTGCCACCCATAGTAAAGGAAGACACATCCTTTCTCAACTCTTTTGGGAGAGGAGAGAGAAAGCTTTTCTCCCAGTAATTCTTTTTTATCTAGATATTGGCCCCTAATGTCTCATTAACCTGATTTAAGTCTCATGGCTATCCTGAACTGATGCTATTTCCTGGAAAGTGCTTTGAGTGTTAATGATGTGGGTTCCTTCTTTTACTTATTTATTTATTTATTTTGTGTTGCTTTTGTTTTGGGGTCACTCCAATCTGGGTTTATGGGTAACTCCTGGCTCAGTGCTCGAGGTCATTCCTGGCAGTGTTCAGAGAACCATGTGACACCAGGGATTGAACCCAGATTCCTGCAAGCATATGGTCTGTTCCTTTGAGTCATCTTGTCAGCCTTCGGCGTGGTTTCTGCCAAGCTCCATGACTGACATCGACCACACTAAGTGTTTACCCTGTAGTAGGGTCAATCTCTCCAGCTGCTCTGACTATGCACAATGTGAAGTGGTAGGATCAACACTGGAGAGGCAATCAAACATTTCTCTGTTCATAAATAAATGAATCAACTAAGACTAATTTTAAGGCTAGTCAATTAACAATTCCTTTTATTTCTTTATCAAAGGGCTCAATGATTATCAAAAATAATAACCAAGGAACAGTTTGCTATGGCACAAGTAGAAGGCATATTAAAATAAAATTATGTTTAGAAAAATAGGGAAATGGCAATATTTCCCCTAAGCAACAAAATATTTCCATTTGTAGTATATGTGTATTGAGTTTGCTTTATTACTATTTTAATAGTTAAATCAACATAGTTTTAATATGTTAATCTTTATGGCACTGTTTGATGACCACGCTGTACCCCACCACTTTGATGGACCAACAGTTAGTAATTTTCTTTCCAAAGGCTGTAGGATAATATAAGGTTCATTCTTGCCTATAATCATTAAAATATCTTGTTGTTACAAATGTCATTTGGCTAGCTGGGAACTCTGGGATCTTCAAGGATATTTGTGGGGAATAGGAATGCTGTCTTTTAAAATATTAATTAATTTTATTTATTTATTTATTTTTTATTTTCATGAATCACTGTGAGATACAGTTACAGACTTACAAACTTGCATGATTACATTTCAGTTATACAATGTTCAAGTAGCCATTCTTCCCGTGGCCATTCTCCATCACCAATGTTTCCAGTATCCCTCCTGCCACCCCCCTTTCCCCCCACCGCTGCCTCTGTGGCAGGCACATTTTCTCTTACTCTCTCTCCTTCTCGATGTTATGGTTTTCAGTAGAAGTACTAAGCAGCCATCATGTTTGGTCCATAGTTTACTTTCAGCACGCATCAACCATCCTGAGCAAGCCCTTAAACTTTCATTTACTTAGTGGTCCCTTATCTAACTCAGCTGCCTTTTTCCCCAGCACATGAGATCAGCTTCCAAGCCATGGAGCGATTCTCCTGGCCCTTATCTCTAATATTCTTAGGTGTTATTCTCCTATTAGGTTATTTCATATTCTACATATGAGTGCAACCGTTCTATGTCTGTCCCTCTCTTTCTGACTCATTTCACTTAGCATGGCTCTCCATGTCCATCCACTTGTATGCAAATTTCATGATTTTATCTTTTCAAACAGCTGCATAGTATTTCATTGTGTAGATATACCAAAGTTTCTTTAACCAGTCATCTATTCTCGGACATTTGGGTTATATTTTTTCCAGATTCTGACTATTGTAAATAGTGCTGCAATAAACATACAAGTGCAGATATTATTTTTACTGTACTTTTTTTGCATCTCTGGTATTATTCCCACAAGTGGTATTGCTGTGTTAAATGAGAGCTCAATTTCCAGTTTTTTGAGAAATGTCCATATTGTTTTCCAAAAAAGGTGAACTAGTCGGCATTCCCATCAGCAGTGAAGGAGAGTCCCCTTCTCCCCACATCCACGCCAACACTGGTAGATTTTGTTCTTTTGGATCTGTGCCAGTCTCTGTGGTGTGAGATGATAGCTCATTGTTTTGACTTGCATCTCCCTGATGATTAGTGATGAAGTGTATTTTTTCATGTGCCTTTTGGCCATTTGGATTTCTTCTTTGAGAAAGTTTCTGTTCATTTTTTCGCCCCATTTTCTGATGGAATTGGATGTTTTTTTTTTTGTGTGTGTGTAGAGTTCAACTAGCGCCTTGTATATTCTTGATATTAGCCCCTTGTTAGAGGGCTATTGGGTAAATATACTTTCCAATTCTGTAGACTGTCTTTGTGTTCTGGTCACTGGTTCTTTTGAGGTACAGAAACTTCTTAGTTTAAGATAGTCCCATTTGTTTATCTCTGTTTCCACTTACTTGGCCAGTGATGTTTGGTCCCTGAAGATACCTTTAGTTTCAATATCGTGGAAGGTTTTGCCGAACTTTCCTTCAATGTACCTTGTGGATTCTGATCTGATGTTGAGGTCTTTAATCCAGTTTGATCTGACTTTTGTGCATGGTGTTAGGTAGAGGTCCGAACCCATTTTTTTTGCATGTAGCTATCCAGTTTTGCCAGAATGCTTTCTTTTCTTTCACCAGTTTCTCATAAAAGTTTACCTGAAGAGAGGGGTTTCTGACTGAATATATTTAATTTCAGATGATATGTGGGGTTTCTGTTGTACCCCTAATCATCTTATCAGATGTAAAATTGAAGGGGAAGGTAACTAATATAGTTTTTTGGTGAAGACACCACCCACATGAGTGAAAATGGGGTTGACTCAGCATCCACAGTGTTTGCTGGCAGTGGTCTGGACTCTCAAGTGGAGGTTGAGATATGCCTACATCCTCAATGGACTTGAGTCTAACAGTCTCTAAACAGTGACACCTCTGTTCCACATTCCACCAATGTTCATCTGTTCTATTTCTGCCTACTCATCATAGCCCAAAATCTTCTTTCTGGATTCTTGCACATCACCTGTTTTTCCAAATACATCATTTATTACCATACTTGTTTCTTTTCTTCCTTAAGGAGTTTGCACCTTAAATGCTAGGAAGAGACTCTTATTTTCAAGTCTCAATTTATATATGCATTTTGACTGAACTACTCATTTAACCCTCTTTTACAGAATCTAGCTATTTTCTATGCCTTCAATTTCAAGCTAGTTTTACTATTTACTCTTCTTTGAAAATTGCATGCCCTCAGAACCCTGAGGACTGAAATATTTTTACAAGATAAAATAATAAATCAATACGATACCCTAGGTCATTTATTTTACATTAATGCTTTGAGGCAGTTAGGTAGAAGATGAGATGACTCTCAGAATATTTTTAACATTTCCTAGTGTAAACATCTTATATTAACTTGCTGTGAATTTTAGACTTTTGGGAATAAAAAACATTCTATGCCTAATTTAAAGTATGATAAGTTTATTTCTAATGCCATGGTCCTTATTTCTAAGGCATTTCTATTTTATTTAAAACTGATAATATTTTGCATATAATAATAATTACCAGTACTCAGAGTGCTTTTGAGAACACTGTGCTTTTTAAAAAAATCTCAATTATCTTTAACCCATGACAGCAGGTATAATGATTATGCCTGTTTTACAGAAAGTTTTAGCAACAACCCTAAGACCAAGTAATGTGTTAGAACTTCTTGGAGAAAATAACCTAAGCCTTCAAGCCACATTATTTTTAATTTTTATAGTGAGGTACTATAGGTACACATATTTCCTCTTTTTTCTTTAAAATATATCAAATTTATGTAGTGTTGATATTTTTGTTTTAGGCACACCCCAAACCCACACTCTTTCCATTGAATCAGCTATTTATTTTCATCATGGAGAAAGCACCTCCATTAAAATTGAAATAATCCTAGAGCATCCTTAAACGCTTTCCCTGTTTTGCCTACGCAAGAATCTGTGAATACTAAGAAAACAACTAGACGCATTTGAGTAAAATTGAAACATAATTTTGTGATAACAGTGTCCGGGAACAACGCTAGAAGAGATTTTTCTCATTGACTCAGAAAATGACTTGTCTTATTCTTATTAAACTTCAACATGATTTCCTCATTTCTTAGTTACTCCATCTGAATGATAACAAATTGCAAATCACTGAATTGATATATGACAAACTTTGTTTTCCATAGGCCTCTGTTTTTTAAGAGGAGAGGGAGAGTTTTCAGTCAAGAGAAAGAAATGCAGACCCCAACAGCAAGGGGGCCGGCCTGGCCCTCCCCTCTGAGTGATGGTGTTGACTTGTACTAGCTTGTAACTCATACTTACAAGTTCTGTCTTACAACTCATAGCTAGGATCTGGTGTCACCTGGTCAAACGAAGAAAATCTCCCAGAATATAGCACCAGAAAAGGCCAGCCTATCACCAGGATGAACCTCAGAGTCTACAGGCAAGACAAAGTCATTGAACAAACGCCCAAATCCTGAACATGCCCTATCCTAGATAATATAAATGGCTGCAGTTGTTAACTAATTAAGCTTTAGCTTCTCTCCCCTAACTTTAAGGCTCCCTCTTATATAAGCTGAGAGTCTAGAATTAATTCTAATTTGCTCCTACTTCCTAAAAGCATTCGATCCAGCAAAGAGTTTGGCTTCTAAAAGCTTCCTTTAAGTCACCCAATTCAAGTCTGATACTTGTAATCTGTTCTTAGATCCCCTTACTGAAATGCCTTGTGTTTTTTCATCATATATGGAAGCCTTATTACTATGTGAAATATATCTAACTTTAAACAGAGAAGCCCCCGGGTGGGCAACCTCTTTTAAAAAAAAAAAGGCATGTTTCTGATTGATTTTGGCTGGAGAGCATAGGGAAAACTTACTCAACTAGAGATTTGAGAATAATATCCATTTTTTTACCTCTTTTAGTTACACACTTAATTCCCTGGAAGAAAACTTGGAATAGAACATTATTTGTATTTTTTAACTGTTTTTGTTGATAAGAATGGTTCAGGCATTAACGAGATGATCTCCATGGAGACTACTTCTGTCGAGTTGTTGAACAATAAGTCCTACATGAAATATATATATAAAAAGGTTTCTTTTTTGGTTCAAGTTTATGTATGTTCTATGAGTTTTTTAATGGTGATTTTTTTGTGGACTTTCCCATTCACATCTCCTTCAACCTTTCTATGCTGAGGCAGAGAGGCTTTCTCCTAGAATTGGTGCACTTATCAGCTTTTGCAAGAGAAGGGCAATTCTACCCCTAGCTGGGCTGACTCAGAAAGCAAATGGCCCTCGGTTTAACTGAAATGATAGAATATTGCACTCCAGGTACTTATCAGAGGGAATTATCTCAAACTCTTTGCCACTTACTGTTTATTAAAAGCTCAGCTTAGAGAACTTACATGTAGTGACCCACTTATTCCTCTACATTTTCTAAAAATTTATCCTAAATTTAAGTCAGAGCAGAGGCTAGAGACTACCTGAAATGTGCTGGTTCAACTCATGCATGGTTGTTTGGGTTTTGCTTGTAGTTCAGGTCACAGGGTTAGAATGTTATTAACTTTCACGGTTTTCATGAACAAAGTTACTACGCCTTCACCATCACCAAAATGCTCACAGACCTTCTACCTCTGCCCTTATGTCGCTTCTCGTCTCTTCTTTCCTTGCCTTCCCTCTGCCCACTATACTCACTTCTTGGGAATCTCACTTTTTCAGTTAAAGCCAAGGGGTTGTCTTCATTTGATGTTATCTATTCCCTTGTTTTATTTCTCTATGCACCACAGATGAGTGAGATCATCTAAGCACTTATCCTTCTCTGACTTATTTGACTTAACATGATGCCTTATAGTTTCATCCAAATTGTAGCAAATAAAAATACTGTTTTCTCATGCTGAAGACAAGGAAGTTGGTGTTTTGGTTGGGACCGCTGAGTTTTCTACTCCCACTCAGGAGGGTTAGATCTCCTCTGGTCTCAGGTTCCGTGGCTCACCTAGGCTAGGCTCCAGGATGAAGAGATAAGATCCCAGGCTGTGCCGGTCACCTGATCATACACCTTGAGCATGATCCGATGGCTTCCTGTGGAGCACTGGCAGGTCAGATGTCCCCAAAGAGCAGGAAGTCACCCAGCCCTATTTAATTCCAGTCCTCTCCCTGTATCCAGCCTCTGTCAACAAGATTTAGAACATAAATCCGGATGACCAAGAGCGGATGACTTGAGAACTTAGCTTGGGCTCACGGTCTAGGCGTCCACGTAAGCAAGTTTGAAGGAGCCTTGTAGGCTATAAAAGAAGGAGTGGTGGCTTGCCAGGGGCCTCAATATGTGATCAAAATTTCCTTATCTTGAAGTTCCTCAACTGTGACTCAAATCTTTTATGGGCCTACCTCTGCCTCTGTTCTGTGGGACTTGGGTGAGAAGTGGAATCAATGTCAACTTAAAGCCTAAGTCCTCTGTACTAATAATCAACTGTCTGAATTAATGACTGAGTAAGGAGCTAGCTTAAAAGAGACCAGGAGAACTTGATGATTTCAAGGGGAAAAACTGGTTATCTAAAGGTTATCTATTTTGGACATGAAAGTGTATTGTATGGAAATAATTGGGGCAGGGGGCTAGGCAGGAAGGTGATCACTTAGGTTGAAACTTAAAAATGAACTTTCAGACTGTCATAATTGTGATTTCTGAGCTTCCCTCCCAAATTTTACTTCTGGCACCCTAAGACAAAAGAAAGCTCAAGAGCTTTGCTGAAAAGACCAGTCCATAAGGCAGAGGTGCAGAGAGATGGCTCTGAGCTGGGCTTCCTTAAGAAAATTAAGCCCTGGGTAAGAGTAGCTACTTATGAGTTGGAATTTATACCATCACGGAGACAGACTAAAGGGGACAAATTTACAAGGATTCTTGAAGCCAATGAACATGGATTTAAAAAGTTGATTCAAAAAGAGAAAAAGTTTCCAGCACTATTTTTTTTTTTTTTTGCTTCTTGGGTCACACCTGGCAATGCACAGGGGTTACTCCTGGCTCTGTACTCAGGAATTACCCCTGGCAGTGCTCAGGGGAACCATATGGGATGCTGGGAATTGAACCCGGGTTGGCCGCGTGCAAGGCAAACGCCCTACCCGCTGTGCTATTGCTCCAGCCCCACCAGCACTATTTTTTTTGGATCAAATTAGCATTTGCTTTGTAGATAGTTATTTGTTTATCTATCTATTTATGAGCATTCTTCCTCTTTGTCTATTTTTCTATTTTTCTTCTTTTTCTATGTTTTCTAATTAGAGAAGTCAGCAAAGTGCCTTGGGAATTTTCTCAATGCTTATTGATCTTTTATTATGCATATGAATGTTAAGGATAACTTTTCAATTTAACTCAGCTTCATGTTTTCCTGAATGATGTTTTAAAAAAATATTCTGAGTCCATTAAAAAAATATTTAATCTTTCTTTACAGTTGCATAGCATTTTATGGTTATTTGTGCAATGACTTATTTATTCATCTGACATTGAACATTTGGGCTCCTTTCATATCCTAGCTATTGGACTTTGTATTGCAATGAGTACACTTGTACATACATCTTTCAAATTAATGTTTTTATGTCCATGGCATAAGAATATCAAGAATATGAGGTCGTTTAGTGTCCATGATAGAGATGTTTTAGATGCTACAAATTTCCTTATTTTTTTTATCTTCTAAGGATTTTTTTTTTGCTTTTTTGGGTTACACCTGGTGGTGCTCAGAGTTACTCCTGGCTTTGCACTCAGGAATTACCATATGGGATACTGCAAATTGAACCCGGGTCGGCCACATGCAAGGCAAATGCCCTATCCGCTGTGCTATCGCTCCAGCCCCTCTGAGGATGTTTTTGTCTCTTCTTTAACCATCAGTGATGACTGTGAGGAAAAAAGGGTTCTTTGTTGGATGTTCTTTCCACTCAGTCCTGTATATATGTAAACCTATTCTCCTCTTCTTGTAAAGTTTAATTTGAGAAATAGGGCATAAATCTTACTTCCCTCCTTATTTTTAAGGTTTTGTTTCTCACTTTAAGGAGTAGGTCTTTGTCTTTGATTCTTGCTGTTTTAATTACAATGTATTTTGGTACTGTTCTTTTTGGTTTTTCCTTAATGGGTGCATTTACACTGCTCTCTCTTAAGTTTAAGGTGGCTGACTGCAGTTTATCTCTGGCACCATATGATGCAGAAATATCACCAGAGGCGATTCTGGAGGTTCTAAGCATTGCCAAGGTAGCCTGGGTAATCTCTGGCACTGTAGGTTTCTAAACAGCATTGAATTCTAGGGTTCTTGTATTGAACCATGGGTCTATTGGTCAATAATTTTGGGGAAGGGCCCCTGGATCTCCTAAATGGTGCTTGAGACCAACTCCCCTGACATTTGTTAAGTAAATCAATAAATGAATAAGTCAACCAATGAACAATTGATTGTTGGTTTGCTTAGGATGCTTGGTATTCATTACTGTTCATTACACTGTATTTTTTTAAATGATGAAAGAAAAGTCCCATAGAACTATAGACAAAGAATAGTCATTTATTTCAATAGCATTTTCTTTTTTTTTCTTTTTGGGTTACACCCAGTGATGCTTAGGGGTTGCTCCTGGCGCTGTAGTCAGGAGTTACTCCTGGAGGTGCTTGGGGGACCATATGGGATGCCAGGGATTGAACCTGGTTCTGCAGCGTGCAAGGCAAATGTCCCACCCACTGTACTATCGCTCTGGCCCCTTTTATAGTATTTTCAATAAAATTATATTGTAAACTAGACTTTTAGTGGGGAAGATGACAGTTGGGGAGCTGAATAATCAGGAGGAGTACAGTAGGATTTTGATGAGTCATTATCACTACTACAGAATAAAAAAGAAATTCTACTATCCTCCCAAACTCCTTGCTTTTAATTTGTAGGTATTCCCACTTACTTATTCTAAGCCACTAAAATATTGTCTTGTTGACAATATCATAAAAATATCAGACATGTAACTAACCTGGATTCTTTCATACAGCACCATGACTTGAAATCATGCAAGTGTTATAGTTATCATTAACTTCATCTTTAAGAAGCTAAGTAGTATTCTACTCTGTGAATACTGTAGTTTATCTCATTACCAGGTAAAAGATATGTGAATTTTTCCCCAAGCTTTAGTTAGCATGAATAATGCCTCTATAGCCATATATATATATATATATTAGACATTATATAGATTTGTTTGTGTGAGTGGATGTAACATATTTTTGGAGTAAATAACTAACAGTGAGAATGTCAAATCTTATAGTATATGTCTGTGTAAGTTTGAAATAAACTGCTCAATTGCTTTACAAAGTGTTTATTCGGTTTTATATTCCCATAAGCAATGAGTAAGAATTACTTGCTTTCTGAATGCTTTTTAACCTTCGATATCATCTATAACCTTTGTTTAGAATATTCTAATAGATATGCTAAGCTATTTTACTGTAACTTTAACTTAAAATTCCCTAATGGTTAATTATGTTGAATAATACTCTTTCAGGTACTTAATTGCTTCTGATATCTTTCTTTAGAAAGTATTCAAATAGTTTGCACATTAAATTTTATTTTATTTTCTTTGTGTTAAATTTTGGGAGTTGTTTATAAATTCATAGAAAATATCTGGGTTTTAGTTTGCAAATATTTTCTCCCATTCTGTATCTCACCATTCTTTTTCCTACCAGTACATTTTTCAGAGCAAACATCTTTATTTTGATTTGTTAAACTTGTCAATGTTTTAAATGATATCTAAGAAATTTTGTCTATTTTTTCTTTTCACGGGCTGGAGCGATAGCACAGTGGATAGGGCGTTTGCTTTGCATGTGGCCAACCCAAGTTGGATTCCTCTGTCCCTCTTGGAGAGCCCAGCAAGCTACCGAAAGTATCCCATCCACATGGCAGAGCCTTGCAAGCTACCCGTGGTGCATTTGATATGCCAAAAACAGTAACATCAAGTCTCACGATGGAGATGTTACTGGTGTCCGCTCGAGCAAATCTATGAACAATGAGACAACAGTGCTACTGTGCTACAGTGCTTTCTTTTTCACACAAAAAATGACATAAACTTTTAATATTTTTGTCTGAGTTATTTGTAGTTCTAGTTTATAGTTAATTGTGAAATACTTTTATGAGTTAATTTTTGCATAAAGTGTCAGATTTAGGTTGAGGTTAATTTTGCTTCATATGGATGCCACATTCTTTATCATTGTTTGAGAGACTAAAATTCTTCTAGCTTTTGCTATCTATGTCAAAAATGAATTGGCCATATTTGTGTGAATCTATTTCTGCACTCTCTATTCTGTTTTGTTGACATGTATGTCTATTCCCTTTACAATGTTACTGTCTTGATACTATAACTTTGTTCTAAGACCAAAAATATTACTATCTTGATCCTAAAGCTTTATACTAAGACTTAAAATTGAGGAATATTTTACTCCTTAAATTAAAAATTTCAATACTGCAATTTTATTCTTAGTTATACAATCACTTCAGATTATTTTATCTTGGGGGCGCTGGTGGGTTAATGCTGGAAATGCTCAGGAAATCCACTAATAACACCATCTCATTTCATTTCTCAAGGTCTCTGATGATATTTTTAGCAGCATTTTATGATTTCCTATGTGTGAAAGCTGTATATGCTTGGTCAGATTTATCTAAATATTTCACTTTTGAACTATTTATTACATGTGTGTTTTAAACTTTTCTACACAAATGCCCTTTTAAAAAAATATCCAGTTTCTAAGTGTTCAATATCGATATAAATATGATTTCACTATGCTGACTTTGTATCTAACTTAATGCTGATGTCTTATGTAGAATATTTGTTTCCAAATCCTTAGGATTTCCTATGCAAATAGTCATGATTTCTGAGTAGAACTTTATTTTTTTTTATTTCTAATGTTTGTGAATTATAGTTCTATTTGTGTTTGTTTCGGGGCAGAGACGGCAGTGCTCAGGGATTACTCTTGGCTCTGAGCTCAGGGATCACTCCGGGAGGGCTCAGGAGATCCTATGAGATGCCGGTAATGACCCACGTATGCTTCATGGGAGGCATGCACCCTACCTGGTACACTATCACTCCGGTCCCTGCATTATAGTTCTTGTCTTGCCTTATTGTCCTTAGGACCTTAATACAATTTTAAGTGTAAGTTACAAGATGATATTCCTGTGTTGTTCTTTATCTTAAAAGGAAATGCATTTAGCATTTGGTTTGATATTAGCTGTGAGTTTCCTGGGGTCAGCCTTATTAGGTGTAGGAAGTTTTCTTCTGTTTCTAGGTTTCTGTTTCTAGGTTGTTTTTGAATCAGAAATGGATACTGAATTTTGTCCAATGTCTTCTCTGCATCAGCTGATACGATCATGTGGTTTTTCTTCTTTAGAGTGTTATAAAATATAGTGAATTCGTTTACTGATATTTAAAACGTTAAACCACCATTGCATTTCTTATGATGTCAGACTTAAATACCACCAGATTTTATTTTCTGATACTTTTTAGGGGAGTTTTGCATCTGCAGTTTAATATGTTGCTATCTTTCTAACTTAATCTTTGATTTTGGCATGAGAGTAATACTGGCTTTATAAATGACTTGGAAGTGTTCCTTTGTCTTCTGTTATCTGAAAAATACTATGCAGATATGATCTGGTTTCTTTTCTGAATGTTTGATAGAAGTCACCTTTGCAACAATAAAGTTGCATATTTCTTTTTTGTTCTTACAGACTCTAAAAAATGTTGAAAACAAAGTTAAAAGATTAAAAAAATTGAACTTCTTTTAAATTTGAGAATTTTTTAGTGGCCCAGAAAGCACTCTATCTTCATGTATCAGAACATTCCAGAATAATGTGTATTCTTCTCTTATTGCATGTAATATTCTATAAATGTTGATTACTTTGTATTGGTCTATGGTATTAAGTTCTCTATGTCTTCTTTTGACTGGCTTCATTTAGCATGACACCATCTAGTTGTCTCCATGTATCAGAAAATCGCGGGATTTCATTCTTTCTTATAACAGAGTAGTACTCCATTGCGTATATTTACCATAGTTTCTTTATCCTATCATCTGTTCTTGGGCACTTAGGTTGTTTCCAGAACTTGGTTATTGTGAATAGTGCTGCAACAAATATTGAAGCACAAATATTTTTTTTGAAATAGTGCTCTGTGCTCTTGGGGTAGATACAAAGAGGAGGAATTTCTAGGTTGTGTGGAAACTCAAGTTTTGTAGCTTGTTGTGGGGGAGAGGGGATGGCAGAGGATACACCATGCTATTGTCAGGACTTACTCCTGGATTTGTGCACAGGGATGTCTCCTGGTAGTGTTCAGGAGACCATAAGGATACCAGGGAGTGAAACTGGGTTGA
Source organism: Sorex araneus (assembly GCF_027595985.1). NCBI lineage: Eukaryota > Metazoa > Chordata > Mammalia > Eulipotyphla > Soricidae > Sorex > Sorex araneus. Next base: position 271,761,314 of record NC_073302.1, on the reverse strand, counting down.
GGAGTGCAAGGCAAATACCTTACCCATTGAACTGTTGTTCCAGGCCTCAATTTTTAGTTTTTGAGATGTTGATATTGTTTTCCAAAGAAGTTGATGCAGTTGACATTCCCACCTTTTGCAAATGATTTTAGTATTTACATCTTAGGAAAACACAGATATTCAGACTATAGCAATGTCTATAGTCTGCACTTTTCATTTAATGCAGTTATGATTATGTTTGGACTTTTGCCACTTTATATTTATTTTCTGCTTATAAACTTTAGTTTGCCTTTGTTTATTTTAACTTTTCCCTTTTTTACAGGTTACTTGGAGATTTTTCAGTATTTCATTTTGTCTATTGCATTTGTAACTCTATTTCTTTGTAGAGGTATTTTCTCAGTATTTACTTTCAGAATTATTACAAACTCATCCTTTTCACTTTTCAAGTTAAGTATAAAAAACTATGCAACTTTATTTTTATGAAATATTTATCTTAAATATTGCAATGACATGCATTGGAAATGCTATTAGACATTGTATTTTTATTTTACATTTCATCCAACATCATCCACATTTGGAAGCTGAAATTTGGTCTGCACTGGTGGTGCTTTGGGCTGCACTCCTGACACTGTACTCAGGAATTACTGCTGGAGTTGCTCGTGGGACCATATATGATTGTGGGGTTAAAAGTGAGGTCATTAGTGTGCAAGGCAGAAGTCTTAAACCCTGCTCGATTTCTCCAGACCCCACACCATACACATACAAAGTCAAGAGAATAACCTATTGTTTAGGCTGAGGCCTTCACCATTTATGTTGCTCACCTTTCATTCTCACAGTTCCAAGTTTTTTTTCTAGTATACTTTTACTTCTCTATAAAGTTCTGTCTTAGCACTTTCTTGAAAGCTCTTCTTCAGGCAGCATATTTTTTCCATTTGAAAATATCCTTATTTCCTTTTCATGTCTTAAAGACAATTTCAATGGAGGTCTGAGATCTTGGTGCTAACATTGTTCCATCTGGCAAAGACCCCCTTCCCAGGGTAGAACAGATGTCTTCCTTACTTGGTAAAAGGGACTGGGGATGTCTCTGGAGCCTCAGTCTGATTTCAATGATTTTTAAAAAATTGTACTTTAAAAATATTGTCTCACCTATTTCCTGACCCCTTTGTTTGCCAAAGATAAATATATTATAATTAAAGTTATTGTTCTCATATAAGAATTGGAGTGATAGTACAGCAAGCAGAGTGTTTGCTTTGGATGCGGCCGATCCGGGTTCGATTCCTTCATCCCTCTCAGAGAGCCCGGCAAGTGACCGAGAGTAACCCACCCACACAGCAGAACCTGGCAAGCTCCCTGTGGCATATTCGATATGCCAAAAATAGTAACAACAAGTCTCACAATGGAGACGTTACTGGTGCCCACTTGAGCAAATCGATGAACAATGGGATGGCAGTGCTACATATATACAATATGCAGTTTTCATATATATAATATCTGATTTTTCTTCTGGAGACTTAAAAATATTATTTTATTTGTGTTTAGTTTTCAGCATTTTGATTTTAACTTGTTTGTACATCCATTTATTTGTAACACACTCATGCATTCCTATGACCTTGTCTATATATAGGGTCTACTTGTGGGTAAAAAGGAAGAGAAAAAAGCAAACATATTTATCCATTCTCTTGGGATCATAGCTCTTTAAATTTGGGAAGAAGTTCCTCTTCTGGTGAATTGTAGGCAGATCCTTTCCATGTGCTCCTTGTGGACATCATTCCTTGAGGCTGAATTAACCTCTTTCTCTCTCCCTTTCAATGATTCCTCTCTTGTGAATTCCTGAAGTCCTGACTGGCACGACAGGAATGAAAAAAATGACAAACCCACTAGTGGTTTGAGAATCTGTTGGATATTTTTTGGATGTCCTTTTCTAATACCTGTTATTTTCCAAAACCTTTAAGTAGCTGTTCCTGACATTCTGTCCACATTTTATAGCTACACTCAGTGGAAGAGAAAGAGTATGGAGTACTTACTCCATTTGACCCAGAACAGGAACTACCTTTTTTTTATTGTATAGTGACTCATGTAATAGTTTCCATTTCAGAGTGTTTGGGGACTTTTAGAACCAGTTTTGACTGACCTATACTCACCCTTATGATCTGTGGCATTTGACCCTTTAGCCATATATTATATCTCAAAGAGTTGATAAGTGTTCTTTATCTAGATTCCTCCAGATAAAGAACACCATACCCTAACAAAAACCTAACTCATGATATTTTTGAATCATGAACATAAATTTGAATCATAAACTGTTTAACTGTAGATTTATTTGTTTCGGTGGCAAAGAAAAGTTTTTTTGTAAAATGAAGGTGACACAATCTTATAAGATTATCAGTTTTCTAATATAATATCTTATTTAGTGACTTCATGCTAAATTTATTTCTTCTATCTAGAATGCTTTTTTAATCCTTTTATGGCTAGTAAACTATTGCTAATCCTGTAAGAGCTTTTGCAGAATGCTTTTAGCTCCTTCTGTCTCTAGTTGACCTCCTATAGGCACAGTGCTTTTATGCTTCCAGAGACACTGTTCACATATTAGCAGAAGTTTTTTTGTCTGCTATTCCGGATGGAGCACATTACTTACTTCATCCAATAGGAAATGGCTGGAGATAGATGATTTGTGCCTATATATAGATTTTTTTTGTTTGAAACATCTGTCTACTAATAAACAAACAGATATAAACTATGTGGTCTGATACAGCTTTTTTGCTGTCTTACTTGAGAATAGAGTAAGTACAAGTGCTACAATTTCAGCCTGTCATATTCTAAAATTAGGAGACACATGAAAGTAAGAGAGGCAAAGTCTCAACTGACTTATAGACCCTACAAGTGAAATAAATGTCCTAAAAGTGAATTTGGGGGGATACTCAGCATTATTATTACTAGAACAAATATGCCAAAAAGAGAATACCTCATTTCCTAGAGAGAGTGTTCTACATAGTCAGAAACTCTATAGAAAGATTTGAAGTGCAAAAAGTTCTTGTAGAAGAATTGCTGACCAAAAGAACAAAGAAAAAAATAGAACAAGTGACCATCTCATAACCCAAGTCATGGGCATCTAGTGCTTCCTAGAACAAAATCAGACCCAATAAACAAGGATCAAATTAGACCCAGTCTGAACATACTTTAGAATGGCATTGGTTTTCTGATTCTGATTGAGTCCAGGAATTGTCAGATATGATTTAATAACATATAAATAGGATTTGTACTTGGTGGGTTTTGGTCTAGGAGTCAGATTACTTAAATTAACTCAGATACAAGGTGACTATGCAAGTCATTCATCTTTCTCTTTATCCTCTCTTTATCTCTTAATTTTTGCCATTCACAGCAAGAAAAGGCCATAAAGGTAAACCAGAGTTGAATAACTCATTTAAAGAGGACCTTCGTTTGTAGTGTTATCATGCCCATCATCATTATCACTATTAATATTATTATTATTATTATTATTATTATTATTATTATTTCTGTGCTGGGGATCTAATCCATGTCCTCTATAAACTTGCAATACTATCTCTACTGAGCCATGTCCCTGGCTTCAGTGTCACTATTTTTATATCCTTTAAGTTACGTTTAAAAGTTCTTTGACTACCTTAAGAGTATACTTGTACAGATAGATAGGGGCTAAATCACCTCCAGAAGATTCTGCATAAAAACATCCTTTAAATTATTTGACATTTTGTTGTAAAGGACCACAGATTACACCACTAAGCAGAGCCATTAGCAGCTCAGCTCAACTATATAACTGCCAGGCTGGGAGTGAGAATGTTCTCTGAGCTTCTATGCACCCAGACCCTGAGCTGCTGGCTCAGCCTCCTCCCCCAGAGAAGGGTGCTTATTTGCCCCTGGAATGCCACGTTCAATTCCCAGCCATTCTACTTCTTTGCCCTGGCTCTGGCCAGAATAAATAGTTATTTGCCCTTTTCTACTGCTAGTTGTCACTTCTACTTAGAAAATAAGGTAAAGTGACTATTTTTGACTTCTCATGTGTCACTGCTTCACAGTGAAAACACCTATGAGTTGTATGTAAAGGCCCTCAGAACTTTTGGGTTGGAGTAGTAATTTCCCATTCCATCAAATTAGAAATGAGGCATTGAAGACCCAGATGTTTTGACTTACTTAAAGTCTAAAGGGATTGGAGTGATAATGAAGTAGGCAGGGCACTTGCCTTGTCTGAGGCCAACCTGGGTTTGATGCCGTGCACCCCTGAGCCACATCAGAAATGATCCCTGAGAGCAGAGTCAGGATGAGGCCCTAAACACTACTGGATGTGGCAAAAAAACAAAATAAAACAAAACAAAAACTACAATGGCAACAACAACAAAAAAAACTGTAAAGCTAATTAGAGGGAGGATGTGAAAGAGAACCTGGGTCTATGGCACTCTGTTTCTCAAACTCATGTCATGGGGGATGCACTACAGAAGGACTTCTGGGATCTGAGGGAATATAAGCCACACAAGAAAATTCAGGATGGTCCCAAATTATATCAGCTTTGGAACAGAACAAGCGGCCTGATATTTCAACCATGTTTGTATTCTTAACCTTTTCTGACATTAACCATGTCATTTGGAAGGCTGGAGAGTTAGTACTGGGTTTAAAGCACTTACTTTCCATGCTGCCAAACTTGATTCAACCCACCAACGCTACCAGGAGTAGCCCCTGAATACCTCCAGGTATGGCCCAAATTTCTCCACAAATAAAGACAATATGTAATTTTCAGCTAGAAGCAGTCCTTTAAAATAGGCATTCCCAGATAATCACTAACAGAAGGAAAAGGGGAAAAAAGCACAGCAAAACCCCTGGTAAGCTACTGGTTTTATGTGGATCACAAGAAAATTGATAAAGCACTCAATCCCTAAGCCTCATTTATTGTACTTATTCTCTATCATAATTCTTGCTTATAAACTCCTTTGAAATGTTCAGATAAAAGACTATAAGGGAACAAAATAATTAAGATTATCAGTTTGGGTAGATAAAAGTTTAAATCAATGTTCAATGTAGTGTCTTTGATATTAAAATGTTTCTGAGATCTTTTCCTCCCTACTGCAGAGAGAAATTAGACTAAGAAACACAGAGAGCCTGGCATTCAGGGGTGGCAAGGGGCAAAAACTAGTCCTTGCTTGGCATTTATGCTTTTTATGCATTACCTCATTCACTTATTTTCATAATACCCCCTAACTAAGAAAGAAGTAAAGAAACAGAATCAGGGAAGATTTTTTTTCTCAAGGTCATACTTCAGCTGGACTTGAATGCAGACCAATTAAATTCTGAAATCCATGCTCTTGAAATAGGCTGATTTCTTCCCTTGCTTTGTGCATGCATTTAAAAAGTAAATGGGGCATGGGATGGGTAGTGGGGTGAGAAGAGATATCTATTCCAGATTGCCTGGCTCCCGTGCACATTTATTAATTCATTGTTTCATGCATCAGTTGCTGACTATTCTCGAGGCACTATAAGATAGAGATGAAATGACTGAGTCCCCATCCTCAAGGACCTTAGGATCTTTCAAGGGGAGACAAACACTAAACAGCTGCAAGAAAGTATTCTAAGTACTCAAAAGGCTATGCAGGCACCAGTGGTGTTTCTATAGTTTCTTTTTAAGAGGGGCAATTTGGCATTGTCAGTTTGTTCTAATCATTCCCATCATCTCTTAGACCCTATTTTGTATTGGAAAAAAACTTTAGAAATCAAAACACTAGCTTTTAAAAATTAATGTTCTCCCTGAACAATTTCCATCAAAAAGAAGCATTTGCATGAGACTTGGGAATCTGAGGAGAGGGGAGTTCCATCTTTTGAACATTCTGCTGGTAAGCAAAGTCCAGTGTTGTGAATGTGAGGTAGTTACAGCTGCTTAAATCAATCTATCACCGGCATTGTGGCAATCACAATACAGCAGTGGGAGTAGTAGCAGCTGGGGTAAAGGAAGAGTCATCCTGTTTCTTATGAGGGTGATTGATTGAGTCCCCAAATTCCAAAGGATCCTTGGCACCCTGCCCACAGCATTCCAACAACTTTATAAACACTTTATCTTTGTGGTAAGTCTCTTACTTTTTTGGTTTATTTTGACAGGTATAGTGGATTTGGATCCTGTCCAAATGCAAGAGAGATATGAATGAATTTAGAAGCTAACTTTAATGGAAGGGAGAGGTAATAAGGACCTAATCTTGAAAAATGGTTTGTGCCAACAATGAGATACCACCTCACATCACAGAGACTGGCACACATCAAAAAAAACAAGAGCAACTAGTGCTGGCAAGGATGTGGGGAGAAAGGACTCTTTTTCATTGTTGGTTGGATTGCTGACTGGTCCAGCCTTTTTGGAAAACAGTATGGACATTCCTCAAAAACCTAGAAATTGAGCATTCATATGACCTAGCAACCACTTCTGGGAATCTATCCCAGGGGTGCAAAAAAAGCACAGTAGAAATGACATCTGCATCTGTATGTTCATTGCAGCACTGCTCACAATAGCCAGAATCTGGAAACAACCCGAGTGCCTGACAACAGACAATTGGTTAAAGAAACCAAGGTACAACTATGCAATAGAATGCTACACAGCTGTTAGGAAAGATGAAGTCATGAAATTTGCTTGTAAGTGGATGGACATGGAGAGTATCATGCTAAGTGAAATGAGTCAGAAACAGAGGGACAGATATAGAATGACAGTTCACTTGTGGAATATCATCATCATCATCATTACCATCACCATCATCATCACCATCATCATCATCATCATTCCATTGATTATTGATTTTCTTGAGCGGTCTCAGTAACAATTCCATTCATCCTAACCCTGAGATTTTAGAAGCCTCTCTTTACTTGTCCTTCCCAATGGTGCCACATTGGAGGCCCTTTCAGGGTCAGGGGAATGAGACCCAGCATTGTTACTTGTTTTGGCATATGAATATGGCATGGGGAGCTTGCCAGGCTCTCCCATGCAGGCAGGAAACTCTCAGTAGCTTGCCAGGTTCTCTGAGAGGGAGAACTAGGCTATAAGATGTTGTTCAGCCACTTTGCGGCCATGCACTTCTGGGAGCTTTGTTTTATAGTCTCTGGATGTTGGCCATTGATGGGATTAAGGGGGGTAATTTCTGGGTGTGACTGCCTAGCTACTGGAAAATAGGGGATCTGGGTGGAAGTGGCCCAGTCCCAATCCGAGCAGCCTTGGAGATCTCAGCCCCGGGACCCACACACTTGGGCTCCTCTGCTGGTTCCTTCATGCGTGAGGCTCATCCGAACGTGTGGAGAGGGTCCTTGAGCATGGCTGTGGATGGGTTCTGGAGGTCTTCAGCTGTAGGGGTTCTGCTTGGGGTGGGGAGGAAAACTCAACCTGCCCCCTCCGAGGAGCCTCGGTAAAGACAGCCAGGTGCGAGGGCAAGAGACTGTGCCTGTGGAATATAAAATAGCATGATATGGGATTGAGACCCAAGGATAGTAGAGTCAAGGACCAGGGATATTGCTCCATGATTGGAAGCTTGCCTCATGAGCTGGTGGAGAAGGTAGCTGGGATAGAGAAGGGATCACTAAGTCAATGATGGTTGGAGGGATTGTTTGGGACGAGAGATGTGTGCTGAAAGTAGATAAAGAACCAAACTTGATAGCCTCTCAGTATCTGTATTGAAAACCATAAATCCCAAAAGTAAAGAAAGAATATGGGGGAATTAGTCTGCAATAGAAGCAGGGGGAGGAGGTAGGTGGTGGGAGGGTGGTTATTGTGGACATTGGTGGTGGAAAATGTGCACTGGTGGAGTGATGGGTATTCGATCATTGTATGACTGAAACTCAAACACGAAAGCTTTGTAACTGTATCATACTGTGATTCAATAAAAAAAATTAAAAAATGGTTAATGGTTTGTGTGGCAAGCAACTTGTGCTTCTGTAATAGTGCTTACTTTGATTGACTTATTGTCAGGATGCTAATTAAGTTTTACAGGGTATAAGAGCTACTCAAAACAACTATTGGTATGGTCTCTCTTGTTTCTAGTCTAAATTTAATAGTAAAAGTACTAATAAGATAATAATAAAACTCATCTATAAGATATGACTTGGGGGAATCTACAGACTGAACAGAGCAGACTTCATAGAGGAAGGAATGTTTTTATTGGGTCTTAGAAGATGGAAGCATTTATCCGGTAAAATCTGGGTATTGTGGTTAGAGGTACACAATAATTGAAGGTAAAAGAAGGCATTAGGAAAAACTAAACAGCAAATTGCTCAGAGTACCTAAAATTGAGGAGTTGGCAGAAGGAACCGTGGTGATGTCCTCATTATCCAAACTGCACAATATGTAGAATTCACCACAGATTTTGCATTACTTCTTGTGAGCATTAGTTACATTTTTATGAGATTTATACCTGGATGTGTTATGATTGGTTTGGATTTTGGGGAGAAATTTTTATACATAGCACTAAGTATAGAAAACTAAACTAGAACTAGGAGAACACCTTGAAAAATTTAAAGAACAACAATATGGGATGGCTAAATCCTGATTGCAGTGAGATGTAGAGTAAAATATAAGGTCCTGTTACCTGAACCCCAAACTGGTGAGCTGAATAATGAACCAAAGGAAATACTAAGTAGAATTGATGCGTAAATAGTGGCTTTCTTCACCTTACCACTCTTTCTCTGACTAATGTATAAGAATTTAGCAAGTTTTTGGGTAAAATGGAAGAAACAAGGAAGGAAATTGTACTAGAAATATAACAGGCAAATTTACTCAGTTGATTGTTGTTCCAAAGTGTATTTAAATTGTACAATATTCTGAAATAAAGTCAAGATTTTTCTGAATGATACAAAAATAACAATAAGTAATACTATGGGTAGATGTTTATACCTATATTGAAAGATAATATGGGTAATATATATATATATATATGTTGTTGACTAAAGTTTCATGTTAGACAGAATAATGACCCCTCAAAGGTGTTCTGTGTCTTGAAGTTGGTTAAGATGTTATCAAAAGGGAGTTTATAAGTGCCTTTATAGAGATGGCAGACAGGGTAGAATCAGAAGGGGAGGGAAGATAACGGAAGCATGTGTGTGTGTGTGTGTGTGTGTGTGTGTGTGTGTGTGAGAGAGAGAGAGACAGAGACAGAGAAACAGAGACAGAGTGAGAGAGAGACAGAGACAGAGAGTGAGAGACAGAGACATAGACAGACAGAGAGACAGAAATTGAGAGAGCAAGATAGACTGACTTGAAAATGTCCCATTGCTACAGTTTTAGATCTATTTGGAGAGAATAGTCAAGGTAAGCAGGCAGTTTTTGGATACCAGAAAATGACAAGAAATGGATTCTTTCAGAGTCTTCAGGAATTCGGTCACACTTTTAACACTTTGATTGTAATACTCCAGGACTGCAGTCTGTAATTTCAGTTGTTTCTTATCACAAATTTGTGGTTGCTTGTTACAGCATCACAGAAAGCTGAGACAAGCTAGATCATAGAAAACAAAGGAGGAAATGGATATTCTTGATTATGTAAAGTCTTGAATTTTATGAGTCACTACTAAATCATAAACCTGAAAAACAATTGAAAACTGATGTTATACAAAAGACCATAGATGTATGCATGGCAAAGGCTTAACTGTAGTGCTATATAAAGTACACTAAAACCAACACAAAAAGATTGATTCAGTAGAAATTGAACAAAGGATTGCAAATTTGTAGCCCTAAAAGAAATATTTTAAAAACCACATAAGAACCCAACACTGCAAAATATGGAAAAAATGCAAAAACAAAAAAATGGAAGAAAAAATCTCATGTGTTGCCAAAAAATGGAAATTGAAACATTGAAATAACCTATTACAAATGGAAATGATTTGTTTATTTAACCGAGCTCTGATTAGGACATAAGGAATTGCTGTGAATTCTAGGTGAGGGGACAACTTGGTAAAAGTTTTTTGCAAAACAATTTGTCTGAAATGCTTACTATGTATACTCTTTGAGTGATTTTATTTCTTGAGCTTTTTCTCCTGAAATTCTGACTCAAGTGAACAAAAATATACAAATGAGGCTTAAAAGGACTATGGTTTGCATAGAAAAGCAAAATGAGTATAATTGGGAGGTCATTTGAAAGATATTTGCAAAAGATTAAGGTATATTATTAGTATAATATCCAGATAGGTGAGCCAACTAAGAATAATATGCAATTTGGGATTATATTAACAAATATTTTTCCTGTGTCTTGTATGCATTCATATTTTGTAAATGATATTTACATAAAACTTCATCACCATATAGAAAGAAATCTATAAACTTGAGGATAGAATATGATTATAGGAAATATTTACCTTATGATTTATTTGTTATGACTTGGGTAATAATAATTTTATGGCATATAATCTATTCTACAGGAATGAAAAACTATAAAACCATTGAAATGTATATGTAGTAAGTGTTTATGACTGTTTTTGTGGTACTAGGGATCAAACAGAGGGCCTCATACATGAAAGGCAAAGCATGTGTCTACCACTAAGCAACATTGCCAGACCCTGTTTAATTATGTTAAGTGACTCTTAACTGAGTATGGTGGAGAATATTCTTCTCTTGGTAACAAATGAACATATGACTTTTTTTTGTAGAAGAAAGAATCAAGCAATTGTTTTTGGAAAAGTAGACCACAAATGACTGCTTGCTGAGTAAATAAATGAGTACATAGAAATAAATTGATATGTCTTGGTAGATAAGATTGGAAAGCTCTATAAATCTCTTAGGAACCAGCTATTATTTCTTTCATGCTAAGGAAAAGAGTATTCACATATCTCTGTCTATTTCTTGTTTCTCTTTTGTAATTCCTAAAGATAACCTCAGTATACTGGCATCAATTGAGAACACAAGTCCACATAATTTATATATATATATAAAATCTATTTATTGGAAAACTCAAGAAAACAATGTTTCATATTGATTAGAACAACTTATTTCACTTATTTCAAGAAGTAATCTCATAGGAAATAGACTCTGGAGTTTAATATTCTGCATTATATGGACTGAGCAGCAACTAAATCAAGTAAGATTTTGAAAGACAGCTAAAAACCTCTCATTTTTCCTAGGAACATGCTTAATTAGACAGTACAGCTTTAAGAAATGCCATCAACCGCAATAGGTTAGTAAAAGTATTTTGGTCAGTAAATCTATTGTGAAAATGAGAGAGGCTGAACTTTCCCATAGTCAGTTTCAGTTGGATAAATGAACCTCAGTGATTGGCATTTGCTTTGTATCTGAGAGATCTTACAAGATTAAAACTCATAGTTAAATTTTTGAACTGCTGTCAATTTACATATCCTTAAAAGCCTGACTTTTTCTGCCTTGTGCTACAGTTCTTCATGGCATAGACAGCTGATTCAAAGGAGACCAGTTTGTCTCTATTTATGGGCAGAGTAAATTCTATAGTGCTATGGAGGGTCCTTATGTGGAGAGGAAGTATAGAAAGTATATTGGAAGATGGAGGGAGAGGGAGAAAGAGGGAGAAAGAAAGGGGTGGAGGAAGAGAAGATGGAGGAGGAGGAGGAGGAGGAGGAGGAGGAGGAGGAGGAGGAGGAGGATGAGGAGGAGGAGGAGGAAGAGTAAGAACATGAGCAGTGAGGAAATAGTACTGGGGTGTGGGAAAAGCCAAATCTACAGAAGCAAAGACAAGACAGTTAGTAAGAGGGTACTTCCTGGGAGCCTGAGGGATTCCAAGATGTATTACTATGTCCCCAATTTTTTTCTTTCAGTGATCTTGAACACTTTCTACTACCTGCAAGGATCAGAGAGCAAAGAGAATATCGTTTTGTCCATTATTCTTCCAAGAAACCTGAAAATCAAACAATCTACCTTGCCAAATTCCCCTTCCCACTGGTGGTTTCTGTGTTCTTTTGTCTTATTTCTGGACTTGAAGGATTTAGAGTAGTAACTGGGAAATCAGCTGTTCTCAGCTTCCTTTGGTTGCTGCATTCCAACACTTTGGTTTGCACTAGAAATGGCACTGCATTGGGGGAATCATATCAAAACAGAAGTTCCACCTTTTTGTTTTATGGCTACAAATACATGAAATGTAGAAGAATGGTGCTAAGAAGGAGCCTCAGAAGTCACCTGGTACAAAGCCTTCACTAAATAGTTAAGAAGAGAGGCTGTAAAGGATGAAAGCTTATTCAATATAGCATGACAAATTAGTAAGAAACTCAGGAGCAGGCCTTCCCGAGTTAGACTCCTCCCTGTGTACTGCCAGATGAAGTGAGCATCTGTGTTGGGCCCCAGCCAAGAGGGAAAAAAAATAAAGTGCTGCGGGGAAATGGTGATAAACCTCCTGAAAAAAAGCTATTTTCATCAGTTCCCATCTTTTTAGAAGGTGGCTTAGAGTTCTGTTCCCTTCTGCAAAATATCCAGCCCTATTCCCATAGCAAAAGTAGCATTCAGCATTGCTCAGCCTTCATTTCGAGGGTCAGTGTAGTAAATAAGTGGAGAGCTCAGGGCTTAATTGGAAGTGCTTTTGTGAAAACAAAAAGGAAGGGTCACAGAAATGTCAAAACATTTTCCAGTGATCTGGGCAACTTACCTTTCCCAAAAGCAATTGCCAAAATTTTTCAACATGACATTTGCATTGTAGAAAGGCTTGCAGGGAATCAGGAAACACACCAGGCCAAACTTTCATCCTTTGCAGGGAAGAAAATAGGAAATTCCCACAGAGGTTTTGTAAATATTTTGTTTGTGTTTCTTTTGTGCATTTTTGGCCTTAAACTTGGTTTTCGAGCTGTTTCCTGAATCTCATTTTCCAACATAAGAAATCACTGTTATTATATAGATCCAGATCCAAATTTCAATAAATTGTTAAAAACAATATTTTCATCTTAGTGTGGTCAAATTAATATATATTATCAGTAAAATTAGTAATAAAATTGATGTTAAAACCATATTGGTGGAAATATTTTAATGTATTGTACCATATTCACTATTCATTTTGTTATTTTTAAATGATGGTAAGTACCATGCTTTTTAGTCCTTTTTGGTTTTGATTTTTTGGGGGATAACCCAGTGGTATTCAGGGTTCCTGGCTCTGTGCTCACGGATCACTCCTGGCATGGCTCAGGGAACTATATACCTGGAGAGCAGGAGATGGTTGGTGGTGTCACATGGGTGAACAATACCCAACAATGTGGAACTGACCAAACTATGTACATAAAGCAACCATTATAATAGATACTTTGTTAGTATTAAATGTTACTTACTTTCTTCTACAGCCATGATCTTGGCCTTCTTTCAGCTTCAATGTTGAGTTAAAAGCCGTAGAACTATTTCATTGATGGCATTTGGTACTTCAGGCTGAACTGAGGCTGACCATTCACAAAGTAGCCTGCTTAGGTTTAATCTTACCTACTTCTGAGTTTGAGTGAGGAAATTGTGAAAGCAAGCTAGACTGCCATTTCATTCAAAGGATGACTTAGTTTGAGGATGTGAGTCTAATGAACTCTCTCTCTCTCTTCCAGAAACTTGGAAGCAATACCCTAGCTATATCATAATGTCCCTGTATGTGTATTCTTGCAAAATTGTTCTGTGAAATCCCTCAGGTACAACCTTGAAGTATTTCTTTGGTTTTTTTTTTTGGTTTTGTTTTGTTTATGAGTCACACCTGGCAATACCCTGGGCTTGCCCCTCACCATGCTCAGGGATCACTCCTGGCAGAATTCAGGTGTTGGATCAAACCTAGATTAGCCACGTGCAAGGCAAGTACCCTGCCCACTGTATTATCTCTTCTTCCCCTGGAAGGGTATTTTTTTTAAAGGTTTGCAATTTTTGCTCACAATTTTATTGAACTTCTAGTTTTAGAGTATTTTTAGAAACATTGGTATACACAAGAAGAAAGAATTATTTGAACAAAGTTATTCACACAGCATTTTCCCTACATGTAAATTGGAGGTATGAGTTTCTCTGCAGACTTGCCAGAGATGTAATTGGATCAAACGAGAAAATATATACAAAATTATTTTGGGAACTCTATTAGGTATATGCATTGCTTAATGGGGGAATATGTTCTGAGAAATTCATTGCTTGCTGATTTTGCCATTGTGCAAATGTTACACAAGCTTAGGTGTTCACACATGTAGGCTATATAGTAGAGTCCACTGGGATAATTCTAGCGTTGGTGGTTTTTAATGGACTGAAATCATCATGAAGCAATGTGTCACTGTATTATATACTACATATAATATGCTAAAGTTAACTCATACGCTACAACAAATACAGTTCATAGGTTGCAAGGTAGGGGTATGGTTTTGGTGGATCCAAGGATTTTGAAACAAATTAATTTTATTTTCTTTTTAGCCTTTGGGCCACACATCATTATATTTGGGGTTTACTCCTGACTCTGTGCCCAGTGCCAAGAGATCACTCCTTCGAAGCCCTCGGAGGTAAAGGGAATTGAATGTGGTTCAGCTCCATGTAAGACAGACACACATCCAAGTACTACACACAAGTATTATCTCAGCTTCTATTATTTTAAAACCAGTTCTAATTTATTAGACATCTAAGTGGTGTGAATGACCTTCCATTACAGTGCCTTTAAATCTTTTTATAGCTGAAGACTGTTGGGAGTGGTGAAAACTTTATTTATTTATTTAGTGCATGCTGGTCTTAGTCTATAAGAATTAATTGAAAATCACTCTCCTAATATATTTGCTCTTAGAAATATAGGTGTTTTAAATTTTCTCAGAGAAAAAACACACTGCCCTTTTATAAAGCACATCATTTCTTATGGACTTTTTTTATTTTCTGGCATGCTTCTTCAGGCAACTGAACACCCATTTGATTATTGTACATTTGGCCCTTCTACAACTCCAGAGTATACCTGAAAACAACAAAAACAAGCAAAAGGCAAAATCTCAAAGCTTTTTTTTTTTTAAAAAACGGGTTGTCAACTTTTCACAAAGAGTGACCCGGGATGTGAGAATAACACCTTTTAACAGTTTTGTCGTAGTACCAGAACTGTCATACTGTCTGTAATTAAGCTTTACAATTTGGTGCAGAAAGTGCATCAGAATTGGATGATTAAATCTAGGCTTTGCAGACTGTGAAAGATGCTAACATCCATCTAAAAGGAGATTGGCTTGAATTGTCACTCTACAAGTGCAGCGCAAAATTGCCGAAGGAGTGGATAATCCATGATCTCAGATAGACTGTAGGACTGAGTACAAAATTTCACAGGGTCGGACTGCATCTGTGCACAGAGCCGGCTGATGCTGGGAAAGTTACTGCTGGCACTATGGGTTGCCTCTGGGAGCATGTCAGTCCTTTGTAATTCAAGTTACTATTTACAAAGTCCATAATAGGAGAGTCAATTTCGTATGGGCTGTCTGGATAAAGAAAGTAAAACTCCAGTGGGCAATTGGTATTATAAAATTATCACATAGGATGCATTTAAGAATGAAGGGTAAGATAGAGAACAAGAGAAACCTAGTTTTCTATTCCCAAATAAATTGCAGAATCTAGCAATAAAGTTTCCTTTCTCTTGAAGTTAAAGTGCTTTGATGAGCTTAAAGTGCCCCAGATAAATTCTTTCAACTGCAGCCACCAACTATGAGAGTATATTGAGGGCAGGAATTGATGGGAGGTAGGCAGAGGAATACCGGAAAGTCAAAGTTCGATCTGTAGGTAAGTTCTACTCATTCATCAGTGACTGACTTTGCACCCGCCCTTCCTTTCATAGATTTTAATTTTGCTCTTAGACTATTTTTAGACTACAGAGGTTTCTTTTATTCATCCGTGTTCTTAGCTTTACAGAATTTTGCTTTTATTTTATAGATTAAATAAAAGGAAATAAAATCATCTCTTTGTGGGTTTCAATTATACTTTATACAGTACATTTTTGCTTCATGTTTGAGCTCTCATAACTTCTTTTTTATGTTGGATACTTTCTTAAATAAGTTTAGGATTTTTAGCGCCCACTTTTTTTTTTAAGAAAGAGGCAATAAAAAGTTGGTGAGTAACTATGTTTCTTTCTTTAAAAGTTCCCTTCCCTTTGTCAGTATCTGTGAATTCTTCCTTAGGGAAAGTGATGTGCCTCATTAGGGTGGAGGAAGGTCAGTTTCTGATTTGTAAGTGTAAGCCTTTCTACCAGTGTTCTGGAGGATGCTCTCAGGGATCTTACCATTTACATAATATCAGCAGGTCCATATATTCATTGTGGCTATCTTTTCTTGACTCGAAATTTATTTTTATTGAGGTATTCCAAGAGTGTGTTTATGTTTCACAGAGTGAAGTGTTGCCATACAATATCCACAAAGTGCCAATGTTTGTCCATCAGAGTCCACTGGACTCTTTCAGGCCACAACCTCCCCACTTTGGGAACCTCAGTGGTGTCATTAGTCGAGGGTCTTTGCAATGGACATTGTCCCCTTGCTTTGTTTCTTCATGTATCACAAGGAGTGCGATCATCTGGTGTTTTCTTTCTCCTTCTGAATTCTTTTCTTTAGTATGACCCATTTCCATTCCATTCAGGTAACAAAAGGCAAGACCTCATGATTCCTAATAGTCAAGTTGGATTCTCATGGTTTGGATACCCATATTTTTAATGTAACATGCAGCTCCTTCATTCTGATTAAGCAACGAATTTAGATTCTCTCTAGTTCATTCCTTAGAGAGAAAATCTCTGGTTTGTTGGAAGAGAGTTAATGAGATTCTAATTTTTAAAAGTATTATAGTTGAGGCGATGTGTCTACATTGTTGTTGACATTTTTATGGCCTTGGTGTGCACAGATAACTAGTTGGTTTTTTTTTGTTTCCTTCCTTCCTTCCTTCCTTCCTTCCTTCCTTCCTTCCTTCCTTCCTTCCTTCCTTCCTTCCTTCCTCCCTCCCTCCCTCCCTCCCTCCCTCCCTCCCTCCTTTCTTTCTTTCTTTCTTTCTTTCTTTCTTTCTTTCTTTCTTTCTTTCTTTCTTTCTTTCTTTCTTTCTTTCTTTCTTTCTTTCTTTCTTTCTTTCTTTCTTTCTTTTCTTTCTTTCTTCCTTCCTTCCTTCCTTCCTTCCTTCCTTTCTTTTCTTTCTTTCTTTCTTTCTTTCTTTCTTTCTTTCTTTCTTTCTTTCTTTCTTTCTTTCTTTCTTTCTTTCTTTCTTTCTTTCTTTCTTTCTTTCTTTCTTTCTTTCTTCCTTCCTTCCTTCCTTCCTTCCTTCCTTTCTTTCTTTCTTTCTTTCTTTCTTTCTTTCTTTCTTTCTTTCTTTCTTTCTTTCTTTCTTTCTTTCTTTCTTTCTTTCTTTCTTTCTTTCTTTCTTTCTTTCTTTCTTTCTTTCTTTCTTCTCTCTTTCTTTCTCTCTTTACTGTCTATTCTTTCTTTCTTTTGTGGACCTGATGGCTACCCATCCATTGCTCAGGGAACCCAGGGATTACTTACAGTGATTTTGGGCCAATTATACCAGCAGTTCAATTTGAGCTTCTGAAGGTAATGTGCTGTTTAGACCCTGTAATGTTGGGGACCATTATGTCCACCCTGGCAGTTCTGAGTGGTGAATGAGGAGTGGCCAGGGGAAAGGGATCCAGGGCTATTTTCTGATACTTTGTAAGTCATGTGGTGCTGCAGATTGAACACAGGCCAGACACACACTTGACATGCATCCACCTTCTGTAATACTCCCTGGTCCTAAGAAGTATTTTTTCAGAGGGGAAAGCCCTGAATTACTCTGGAAACCTTGCAAGCATTCCCAGTGATAACTTTGACTGACTGTGTGAGCTGCTGGATTGATTCAGTTCTTGGAACAGTGATACAGTTCTGGAGGCCACCAGGCCTAACGTCCCAGCTGTGATTGGAGTTCATGAGGGCCACAGCCAGTGGCATTTCAGGGGCCATGTGGTACTGGGGGTTAAACCCAGGGTTTGGACATGCCAGGCATACTCTTTGGATCTTTGAATTAGATCCTGATGCCCTACATATATTCTGTACAAATTGTCATTTTTCCCACTTACTCTAATAGTCCATCTATATTACACTTTAAAATAATAGAATGCCTCTAATTCTTCAGCATTTCATGGATCAGCCTGACTTTCACCTGCTACTGGTACAGATCACTCTTCTCAACTTTACATCATTTACTGTTTCTTATCAACCAGTTTTCTAGCATCCAACGTTGTGTTGTCTTTAATAATCTTTTGTGTGTGTATGGCAAATTTATACCCTTAGAAAAATCATTCTACAGTTATCAATTAAACACATGTGTTCAGTTTACTTTGAGTTCCAGCGTTTTATTTTTTTAGTATTATTTTAAAAAACTCTAGCTGGAAAAGTAATTTATGAGACTGAATACAATGTGTTAATTAAATTGTCAAATGTAATAAAAATAATTCACCATCCTACTTCTGTGGGTAATTAACAGTTTTATTATATCCTTGAAATCACTTTTATAGTGATTCTTTATATGGGTGAGGCCAGTTTATTATTATAATGGTATCTTATTTATCTTTTTACATAACTGTATAAGGATTTTGTGTTATTAAAGCAATTTGTAAACATTATTCTTATAAGCTCCATTATGTTCATTTAAATATGGCAGAAATAATTTAGCCATGTGTTGATTACTGGGCATTAGGATTATTTGACTTTTTACCTTCTTAAAAATCATTGGGGGATAAAAATCTGTATATAGAATCTTTTTTGTATTGTGAATTATTTTGAAGGACTCAATTTTAGGAAGTGAAATTTTGAGTCAAAAAGCATAAACATTCACTATTAAGTTCAAACTTAATGTGTCAAAATAATTGATGTATTAATATTAACACATGAAATAATATATATGCACATTAAATCAAACATTTATATCCCCTATCACATGTATTAAAATTTTAACATTTATTAGGAATTAAATTAAAAGAACAGTTTTTTTGCTATTTCTAATTTTCTAATATTATCATGTCTCTCTTGTTATATCATGAACAAATTAAAGGGCAGATCATATCTAGGCCTGGTTTTACTTCATCCCCATCCTCATATTCAAGTTCCTCTCTAACACTTTGCAAGAACTTGGGTCACAGAATGAGTTCTCTATCTCCATCACCAACCTTCACCTTCCTCATCCAGCACTTGCCTGGAGTGCGCATGTCGATAGTTATTTCAATTTTATTTACAGCTCAGCCAGCTTCCACTTAGGCATCTCTCAGGGATAGGAGTATATTCTGGCTGTGTAGTTTTAATTTATTTATTGTTTTGGTGAGGGAGAAGATGCGGTGGCTCTTTGGGAGGAACTGTCAAGAGCACAAGTCTCCATAATGTTGTCTCAAATGGGAGGTGCTAGGCAAAAGTTTTAAGTGAGCACTTCCCCTGTAATCATGAGAACTCTACCTTATAGAAAGGGGCACAGCAATAGGGAGGGCAGAGCAGGTGTTTCCAAAGTGCAGAATTCATAACCGGGCCCTTATGCTCGGTCTAAGGCAACCCTCCTTACAGTTTACTGAAACAGTTCCCTGTAAGCATAGTCCAATTTAGCAGGGAATGAAGGGGGAAGGGACAATAAAGACAGTAGGACTATGTGGCAAGCAAGGGACAGGGCAGTAACTTCTGTTTGTCTTCCAAGAAAGTAAATATAGATTAATAATGATAATACACATATCTCTATTTGTAGTTCTCCTTATGTGAGTGACAAATATATTTCACCTAATATAAAATAGTTTTCACTTCAACACAATGCATTCTGAGCCTTGGGAGCTATAAATGAAAACTTAATTGCGACAGGAGGTCTTTCTAGGTTTAATTAATCAAAGAGGTTTAGATAAGATTATTTTGTATTATCCCTAATGCCACTATAGGATAGTCATGAAAGTGATGCAAAGAGAAATCAGACGGATGAAAAGAGAATATTACATGGGGGCATAGCAGAGAGAGATGGAGCAACAGACTAGAGAACACTGACTGTCAGCAGAAGCTGGAAGAACCAAAGAAAGGATTTTCTCTTCAAGTCTGCAGAAAGAGCATGATCCATGCACACCTGGATTGTGGACTTCTGCCTCTAAAACTGTGATGGAATAAATTTTTGCTTCCTTAAGCCATTTTATTTATAGTGTTAGTCCAGCAATCTATGCAAAATGAACGAAAGTACTATTAAATTAAACTATTAAAGTACTTCAACTGATGAAGAAGCAACGAGACCACACCCAGCCGTGCTCAGGGCTTCTTCCTGGCTCTGTGCTTGGGGGTCGCTCTCTGGCAGTGCTTGGTTGACTATATGGGGCACACGGATCAAAGCGGGTCAACTGTGTGCGAGGCCGGCGCCATAGCCTCTGTGCTCTCTCTCCGCCTCCTAAACTTCCTTAGGGAGAACCTGCAATGTGCCAGGCCTGTGACTCTCACACCTTTCCTCTTTTCGCTGCTGAATGCAGTCAGCTGCATGGGTAGATGGACCATTGACAGCGGACTGAGGCCAAGGGGCACAAGAGACCAGAGAGTGTGGGGGATTGAATGATGCTACAAAGGCCCTGCTTTGCCCCTTTGATGCTTTGTGTGTGTGTGGGGGGGAAGGGGGTGGCGGAGGAAGGATGGGGGTGATAGGGGACAGAATCTTTTCTGAGGTTCTGAATCAGGCAGGAGAACCCAATTTGTGTTCATGTTCTGGGATCCTGGAATCTTTTATTTTTTAATTAATTATTTTCTTATAAAGTTGTTGGGCTGGAGCAATAGCACAGTGGCTAGGGTGTTTGCCTTGCACACGGCCAACCCAGTTGATTCCTCCGCCCCTCTCAGAGAGCCCGGCAAGCTACCGAGAGTATCTAGCCTGCTTGGCAGAGCCTGGCAAGCTATCTGTGGAGCATTTAATATGCCAAAAACAGTAACAACAAGTCTCACTTGGAGACAGTACTAGTGCCTGCTCAAGCAAATCAATGAGCAACCGGATGACAGTGACAGTGGATTTTTAGTTTATGCATTTCAAAACATTGAAAGTTTTCAGTACAGATTTTGGTGGGTCAAAGCTCTTTGCAAAACACAAGTTAAAGTTTCTTTAATCTATAGAATCTGTGATTCATAATTCCTGGGAGTGTGCCATAATACTAGAAATTAGTTCCTCATTTTCAACATAGAATATGACTACAATTTTCATCGATTTGCTGGAGCAGGCACTAGTAACGTCTCCATTGTGAGACTAGTTACTGTTTTTGTCACATCGAATACGCCATGGGGAGCTTGCTAGGCTCTGCAGTATGGGCAGGATACTCTCGGTAGTTTGCCAGGCTCTCTGAAAGGGACAGAGGTATCGAACCTGGGTCGGCTGCATGCAAGGCAAACGCCCTACCTGCTGTGCTATCGCTCCAGTCCAAATTAGATATCGGCTCAACTCTACTAATTTCTGTTTGATCTTGAGCATGTTAACTAGCATCTTACTTGTGACATGGCAATAAAATTACCTTGTACCATCTTCAGAAATACTTCAGAGATATTATTTATCTTTCATGAAGATGTTTCTTGAGTTTTAACTTCAGATATATTTTCTTTTAGTACACTAAAAGGTCTTATAAACTAAGGGAATTCAAAGATCCTAGTATGAAGAATATGTTTTTCAAATTTTGAGTCCTTCACTTCAAACTAAAATTTGAATTCATTAACATAGTACTTCTAGACAAAAGGAATTGTTAATGGCAGAACCATAGCCGTTATGACTGGTTAGTAAAGAGGATATTTAATTAGAATAGCATCTTATATGCCAACTTCAAAAATGCTCTACTACTAGATCAGCTCTTGTAGCCTAGCATATATTTTTTATCTCATTAGACACAAAAATAAGACAAATGGATGCTCTTATGAAAAAAAATTATCCTTTTATGATATTATTGCAATCTAAAAGGCTTTACATTTAGAATCAGGTCTTATTTCTCTTTCTATGTGAGAGAAATCAATTGGAAACCACAAGGGATAAACAATCCCTGTTATAGATCTTAAAGAGTGTAGTTGTGGACGTTAAAATTTCCATGAGCAGCAGCAGTCCGTGCCTAACTTATCAAACTGGACCGAAGCCAGCACTCACAGCTGTGCTTGTTTCTCGGCTTCACAGAAGCAGCTTGTCTGAGAAATCAGTCTGACTCTCGAGTTTTCATGGAGGATGTGTTCCTTTTGACGTAGTCTAGAATTAAAATATTTATTACTAAATATTTTCAAATGCCCACTTTTAAATGCAATCTATCTATTAGGAACATTTTACCTCTTCTTTTGAAGAATATGTAGGTGGTAAGTTGGGTTGCAGACTATAGTGATAACAGCTGTCACTAACAGAGAAGTATTGTGAGTGAATATGAGATGGATTCTCTGATGTGAGCCAGAAGTGTTGTTAGCGGGAGACGTAACAGCTGATTTCATTCTTTTGTTGTGTGGCAAGGGGAGGGTGCTAAGCAAGTAGATTCAAAAGAGGAACTCTCAATCCCACACTGAGAATGTGGGATTCTGTGATCAGGTGACTGGGCATTTCAAGAAGGTAGAAAATAGAAATTTACAAATTTCATTTTGGCTAGTGAAGTAGCCTAGAGTCAGTGGTGTTAACTTATGTTTAATAGTCAGCTCTCTAAAGAAAAACATAAGGATCCTGACTGCTATATTTGCCAGTATCTGCAAAGTTAGCACACTCACTATGATTGATTTTTTTTTTTAAATTTTTATTAAATCACCATGTGGAAAGTTACAAAGTTCTCAGGTTTATATGTCAGTTATACAATATTCAAACACCCATCCCTTCAACAGTGCCCAAATTCCACCACCAGAAACCCCAGTTTACCCCCCGCCCCCACTCCCTACCCCCTACTGTATAACTAATGAATTTCACTTCATTTTTTCTTTACCTTGATTACATTCCATAATTCAACACAAAACTCACTATAGTTGACATAACTCTCTCTCTCTCTTTTTTTTTCTCTTTTTCCTTTTCCATTTTTTTTTTTTAATTTTTCCCCCTCATCCCCCTTCCTGCGCCTCATAGTATGGTGTACTCCACGCCACGTTGGCCAGCGTGGGGCTTTTGCTTAGCTCATAGTCCAGGGGTGGCTGTTACATTAAGAACCTTCAATATTTCAACAAAAACTTACTGTTATTATTTGGAGTTTCCCCCCCAAGTCTGACCTGTTCAAATGGAACACTTTCACATTGATGACAATTATAAATGTTAAGTCGCGCGGACGCTGGATTTCTGTATAAAGTCCTGGGAAAATTCTGCCAGAAATTACATATTTCCTCCGTTAGCCGGCGTGGGGCAAAGGCTTAATTCACAATCTCCATACATGGGTGCAGGCACTTGCTGGAACCCCAATTCCTAAAGCTGTCTCTGGTTCCCGCTTGTTCCACATCCACCGGCTCTGCAGGGGCATGGGCGCCCGGGCCGAAAACCCGGCCGGCCGGAGCCGAGCACGGGCCCGACTAGGGCTGGCTCTGTATCCTGCGGCTGTTTCAAGTTCAAAGCACACATTTTTTTTTTTTTTCCGCGCCACCAAGTTTGTACCTTCTCAACGGACCCACAAAATGTCGGACTCCACGCCTTCTCCCGGAGGGGAGAGAGACCAAGAAGGAAGGTTCTTTCCTCCGTTAGCCGGCGTGGGGCAAAGGCTTAATTCACAGTCTCCATACATGGGTGCAGGCACTTGCTGGAACCCCAATTCCTAAAGCTGTCTCTGGTTCCCGCTTGTTCCACATCCACCGGCTCTGCAGGGGCATGGGCGCCCGGGCCGAAAACCCGGCCGGCCGGAGCCGAGCACGGGCCCCTCACTATGATTGATTTTGAGTCACAGTATTGTGTCAATAGGCTCACAAGATTTCAGAAAACTGGACATTCGCTCTGTCAAGGTGGTAAAAGCAAGATATGGTATATCATCATCAGTAGATGGGCTGAATTGTGCTGCTTCTCTTGGTGCTGTTTGTTTTATCATGATGGAATCCTTCACTATCCAAGAAAATGGTTTAGTGAGAGATGAGAAATATTAATATAATGAGACAGGATCTTGGAGCAGAACATTTGAACATTGGGAGCTCAAGAAACTGGGGCTGGAGCAATAGCACAGTGGGTAGGGCAATTGCCTTGCACGCAGCCGACCAGGGTTCGATTCCCAGCATCCCATATGGTCCCCTGAGCACCTCCAGGGGTAATTCCTGAGTGCAGAGCCAGAAATAACCCCTTTGCATTGTTGGGCATGACCCAAAAAGCAAAAAAAGAGAGAGAGAGAAAGAAACTGTTTCAGTATCTCTACATCTCTTTACACTTGAGTTGTTCCGGGTAGTATCATTCTGAGCAGAAGTGAGCAGGTGAAAAGTTCATCTTGAGTTTTGCGGGCTATGTGAATGCCTCTGAAGACTGGAAGAAATCACATCATGAGTTCTATGTCTCTGCTACTAATGATGGTGTATTGTGTCTTGTTATTGTGGAATCGAGGAGCAATTCTTTTTTATGCTCCTAATGATACCAGGAGGCATGCATATGTACTCTATGCTCATTAAACATTTGTTCCATGTTAACAGCAGACTGTGAGGCTGTGGTTCTGTAAGTAGATATACTTCTAAGAGTTTTGACTGTTTAACATACCAGTTATGTCTCTGATGAGAAGGGACACTGGTTACACAATCTGTCACCAAATGTGAAGTGTATTTTCCAGAACATACTAACATTCTGGTGGGGATGGATAGAGAGTACAGGGTAAAGTTGCTTTTCTTGCACAGGAAAGACATGGGTTCATTTCCCAACACTGCAGGGTCTTCTCCACACACACAAAAAAGAGTACTTATTCTAAAATTTTGAGGGGATTTCTAAAGTTCAAGTAGTGGACAATGGCATGAAGGAGTAGTCCTGGCTCCGCGGGTTGATTGCAAGACGCTATCCTTTGCCCCGAATGTTCTAACACTGTAATGAACTGTAGCTGAGATCTATTTTTGGAAGAATCAGAGGAAAATATGTTAAAACCACTGTCCCCTGGGCAGGGTGTTATAACATGGCTCAGAAATCCTGACAGATGTTTTCACTAATCCTCTAGGATAACGGGTGGCAAGTGCTGACCTGTAGGTCAAACCCAAACCCCTTTCCTGTTTCTGTGAGGCTTTCTGTGAGAAATTTTAACAGGATTTGCATATAATTTCTACCATTTCAGGCCTTAGTCTGCTTTAGAACTGTACATCTGCAAAGCCGAAGCCCCTTTACCACCAGGTGCTTTTCAGACCTGTTTCAGGCCCCTACTTCTTTACTTCTCTGATTTTTATACTTCAATGTTGACAATGAAATAACATGGAAGTGGTATTAAGACCTTGTGATAAATCTGTTGTAATATATAAATAATAAGATCACTGTAATCTTAAATACAACTATATATCAACATATAAAATGGGGCTGAAAACTATGTAGCAATATATTGTATCCATTTTTCTTGGATTTTATCTATGTTCTTAGTACCTTCTGTAATACTTATGATGTAGCACTGTAGCACTGTTGTCCCATTGTTCATTGATTTGCTCGAGCAAGCACAAGTAACATCTCCATTGTGAGACTTATTGTTACTATTTTTGGCATATCGAATATGACACAGGTAGCTTGCCAGGCTCTGCCATGCAGGTGGGATAATCTTGGTAGCTTGCTGGGCTCTCTGAGAGGGAAAGAGGAATCCAACCGGGTTGGCTGTGTGCAAGACAAATGCCCTACCCGCTGTGCTATGGTTCCAGCCCAAAATAACTTTAGCACTGTTGCCCGTTGTTCATTGATTTGCTCAAGTGGGCACCAGTAACATGGGTAGCTTGCCAGGCTCTGCCATGCAGGCGGATACCTGGTAGCTTGCTGGGCTCATCAGAGAGGGATGGAGGAATTGAACCTGGGTTGGCTTCATGCAAGGCAAACACCCTACCCATTGTGCTATTGCTCCAGCCCACGATACTTGTGATAACAGAAGAATTTAAAAATGGGTAAATTATGGTCAATGTTAAAATTAAAATCCTTCCTGTATTTAAATAATAGTGCGGGAGTGGGGGTGCGGTTCCAAGTGGTGCTCTAGTGTCACTCCCCCTCACATGGGCCAACCAGGTAGGGGGTTCATAGCACAAGGATGTGGTGCTGCTTGGGCCCTGAGGTGCCAGGTACCATCATTGCCACAGCTGTCTGTGTTTGGGGGCCTCTAAGGTTATCACTTGTATCACCTGTCATCCCATTGATCTTCGATTTGCTCAAGCGGGCGACAGTAACATCTCCATTCGTCCCTGTCACATGCTTGTGTAGCCCGATGGCATTTGCTTGTTCCAGGAACACAAAGAGCCTCAAACCGTTTGTTCAGGGATTTGATTAAGAAATCTGACATATTGTAGGTGGGTGGCCACGTGGTCTTTTGACATCCTGTGGAATCCATTCGGTAACAGCTCTAGTCCAGCGGTTGTCTCTAAATCACATTATGTGTCCAGCCCATCTGATTTTTGACGCCTTGTCAAATGAGACAGCGTCCCTGATTCTTGATCATTGATGAAGGTCAGAACTCCGAATTCCTTCTCTCACTTGAGTGAAACATGATAGTCCAAGCCTAGCTCTTTCAATTCCTCTTTGGGATACCCAAGCAGTGTTCTCATCCTGTTTTCGTAGGGCCCAGATATCTGAAGCATATGTTAATGCAGTAAGAATGGTGGAGTAGAAAAGATGTGCCCTGAGCCGGAGGTTCTTCATCTTCTTAACTACTTACTTGATGCTCTTGAAAGTGTTCCACGCTGCTCTCTTCCTCCTGCGCAATTCAGGTGCCAGGTAATTTATCATGTTGAGTTCTTGATCTAGGTACACATAACTGCTGCATTCGGAGATGTTCGTTCCATTGAGGGCAAATGGAACATCAGGAACTAGTTTGTTTCTCATGAACATTGTCTTCATGTGATTCAGCTGCAGTCCACACTAATGATTGAAGCCAGCCAGCATTTGTGCCGCTTAGCTGATATTTGGTGTTATGAGAATGATATCATCAGCGAAGCAGAGGTGGTATAGTTTCCAACCATCTATCTTTATTCCCATTCCTTCCCATTCTGGTTGTTGCATGACACTCTCAAGGGTGGTACTGAAGGGTTTTGGTGAAATGTTGTCGCCCCGCTGAACCCCTTTCTTACGTCAATGATCACTTCTTTGTAGAATGGTGAGATCCTGGTGGTGAATCCATAATACAGCTCATGGAGGATCCTGATTATTGAGAATGAACACTCTGTTTGGATAGGCCTTAGATGACGGCTTCAGTCTCAACAGAATCAAAGGCCTTCTTTAAATCAATGAAGGTTAGACAGAGCAGCATCTTGAACTCTCTCGAAACCTCAATGAGCTTGGTTACCGTGTGGATATGGTCTATTATGCTGAATCCTTTTCAGAAACCAGCTTGCTCTATGGTTGTCCTTCATCTAGTTTTCTGCAAATCCTAGTCAGGATGACTTGAGTGAAAAACTTGCAGACAACGGACAACAGGCAGATAGGGCGATAGTTGCCGATGTTGTGGATGTCTCACTTCTTGTACAACAGGACGGTCCTGCTGGGTTTCCATTGCATTTAGACAGGTAGCATGTGAAGAGCCGAGCCAGTATATTGACAAGTACTGGTGGCAGATTCTTCAGGTGTTTAGGTCTGACTTTGTCTGGACCCGGTGCTGTATGCTTCTTTACTGACAAAATGGCATGTTGGATTTCGGAAGGGAGAACGCTGGGAACGACATATCCATCTTGTGGAATTTGGTATGTGGGCAGGTGGATGTGGCTATAAAAGAGGTCTGAGTAGAAGTTGTGGATAACCTTTTCCATTGCCCTTCTGGAAGATGTGATAGATCCATCAAGATGTCAGAGGGCAGTCATCTTTGTCTTATAGTTGGCAAAGGACAGGTGGGTGTTGCAAATACTTTTCCCAGCTTTTGCCACGTCGGCCAACACTGCTCCTCTTCTCTCCTTGAGATCTTCCTTTATCATTTTTCTGCACAGTTCTGCAAACTTGGACGTTACCTTGTGATTGCCTCAGGCTCGTACCAGACACATTGGTGAATTAACTCAAGAGTTTCTGAAAACAGATGACTTTTTTGGCTTTCTCTCTCTGCATTTCTCGCACAATCATGGAGGTGATGAACTAGTTGATTGTATTCCTCGTTGATGTTGTCAACGACACCATCTTCCCATATTGCTGCAGTAGTGCCAAAGATTGGTGGTTGTTCTGGTAGTTCTCCTCTTAAACTTTGCAGCCCTTTCTCCCCGCTCTGTGAAGTAGAATTTTGCATGAAGGAGACAGTGGTCTGATCCAATTTGGAATTTTGGGGCAACAGCAACATCGATCAGGTAAAACCGTCGATTGAATCTGATGTGGTCAATTTTGTTGTGGAACTGTCCACCGGGAGACTCCCATGTCCAGCATCTAAATGTGGCCTTCTGGAACTGCAAGTTACCATGGATGGTCTTGGTTGACATGATGAACTCAGACAGTCTCTCACCTGTTCGTTCCATTCTAAGCCATGGGTCCCCATGTGGAGTTCTTTGGGTGACCTTCTAGGTTCTATCTTGGTATTAGAAATCATTGACCCTAACCTTGTAGCAGGTGTGGTCTTCTTTACAGAATTTCTCCAGCTCCATGTAGAACTTCTCAATTTCTTCGTTGTAGCTGGAATGTTGGTGCATAGACGACAAAGATAGAAACTGCTGGCAACGAGCCACATCAATTCAGATGTAAGTGTCCGATTCGAGTCGTTAGGCATTTGAACAAATTGATGCTGATGGCTAAGTTCGTATTGATGAGAATACAAACACCACCAAAGCCTCTACTGTCACATGTTCCGAGGAACAGTTCTTCTCCAGTGTTGAAAACGGCATGATGTGTTTGATGCCTTCTTGTCTCGGTCAATCCAATGACATCATACTTGACCTTCCATGCTTGCACCATCAGGTCCTCAATGGATGCATCTGACGCCAGCTTTTAAAAGTGCATTAAAAGTGCAAACAGTCATCTTAGTCCTTCATTTTGGCAGGCTAGTTCGGCCTGCCAAATGCCAATGTGCGTTCATGCACATGCGTTAAAAGCACAAACAATCATTTTAGTCTTTCTTTGTTTTGGCAGGCTAGTTCAGCCTTGAGATTTTATCAGCCTCTCCTTGTTTTTTCTTCTTACTGCTGCCGTATTAGGGGCTCTTCCAGGGTCAGGGAAATGAGGCCCATTGTTGTTACTGGTTTTGTCATGTTGTGTATGCCATGGATAGCTTGCCAGGCTCTGCCGTGCGCATGGGATACTCTTTATAGCTTTCTGGGCTCTCCGAGAGGGATGGAGGTTTTTAGGGCAGCCTCCAATAGCCATTATAGGTGTTCTTATGGTTCACATCATATTTGAACCCCATCAAATATGGTGTGATAATCACGGAAAATGGGTAGGAAATGTTTATAATGTGTCGCGCCACCCGCTTTGCTTGGCCCGAGCATCCGAAAAAGCAGCCTGGAGCGCTCCAGCAGTTGTGTAGTGGAGGTTGGCCCCTGAGGAATGTATCTGGTGCCAGCAGGGTGGGTCTTATGGCTGTGATTTATGGGTTGCCAGAGATCGGTGGAAGCAGGCAGAGAATCTCTGTTTCTGGGTCCAATTGAGACTAAAGTCCAAGATTACAAAGTCCCGTATTACCTGGTTCTGTGGAACTTCACTCATGAGTGAAACTCGGAAGGTCTGATGGTGGTGGGGACTGAATGAAGGTCATCTGGGCATGTGCCTAACCAGTGTACTATATTCTGGTCCCGTCAATCTTCTTTTGAAAAGTGAGAAGTTGGGTAAGAAAAAAACAAGGCATAAACAGGAAAAAAAAAGATATTCTATGAGTCCAATTCTATGTGATATCCTAAGAAGTCATTAAAATTAGACATTTGAAACATTTATACCAGTTTCAACTTTAGAAAAAAAGAATTGATTTTTTTATATTTTCACCTTTCCCAGTAAATAAGCAATAGGTATGCACCTCTGATATAGAAGAACACTCTCCACCTTTTAAAGATTTTTTGTTTCAATAAGTAACAATCACTGAGTATGTTCTTCTTAAGAAATTTTTATATCAGCTACTTATCCCCATACTTCCCAAGGGGTAAGTCTTCCCATAAGCTCAGCCAAAGGGCAAAAGTATCATGTTTTGGACAAATGACACCCTTCAAACATTTGGGTGAGGGTTGGACTACTGCCTAGCATGATGGTATTCATTTTCTCTGCTGTAGTGCAGTTCAGTGCCCTAAACAGAGGTGTAAAAGCACTAGCAGTATATTCTCTCACAGTTCTGGAAGCTAAATGTCCAAAATTAAGGTATAGGGTGGGGTTCTCTTACCTTTCCAGCTTTTAGTAGCCCCAGGCATTTTTCATTATTTATGAAAATATTCTCTACCTCTGTCTTCACGTGGCAGTCATATGTGTGTGTGTCCAAATCTTCTTATTATGCAAACATGTCATAATGGATTAAAGACCACCATAATGCCCTCATCTCAACTTTAGTACAGCAGCAATGTCTCTTTTTTGAAATAAGTTTGCACTTACAGGTTTCTGGAAGGATAGGACTTTAACATATCTTTTTGGAAAACAATTTAAGCCATAACTGACCAAAAATTATATAAGCTGGCCCTGGGCACAGAAAAATGAATTGAACCAACTAGGGTCTCCATCTTGGGAATCTAAATCGAAAGCAAAAAGAAAATTCATTTGAAAGAATGTCACGGATCAGGATTGTAGTTGATGCATCAACTGAAATGATAAAGGGACAGAAACTATATAAATAGGTATGAAGGATAAAAAAGAGATAATATGTCTAGAAAAACAAGGATGAAGAAAGAAGAGACAGGTTTGAAAAGCAGCTTGAATTCTTCAACTAGACATCTTTACATTTAAGTTCTTTCTCTCCCCCAGATAAGGTAAACCAACTGACTTTTGAAAATAGAACAAAATCCTGACACTTGATCTTGTTCCCTAACATTGAAGCAAGGAGCTTATCACAAATAGTGGGAAGGGGTCAAGGGAGAGGGAACCAATGAGAAGTGAACGCTGATGATTTCTCAACTGTCTGTATTGCTGGTGCCTTGTTGCTAATCTTTGTTTTCTGCCCTGGATTCTCAAAAATAATAAGATCACACTGACCTTCAAATACAGCTAGAAGAAAAGAATGAGATCTTAGTGATATTACATCTCTTTATTAAGTCAGTCACCTCTTTCCCTTTCTCTTGGGCTCAGCTCAAAAAATATAAAGTTCGCTCTCTCTCTCTTTCTCTCTCTCCCTCTCTTTTTCTCTTCCCCTTCCTTCACCCTTTTGTGTCTCAAATTCTCTTTTAACTGCATTTTTGTTCCTTATATATTTGTACAAAATGTATTGTTTGCTGGATCAATAAAAAACAAGGTAATAGAAAAACCAAACACTGCATATTTCCCAATAAATGTGTTGACAATTTCTAGGTGCGAATTGTCTCCTGTGTACCCTAGGTTTGCTATACAGGATGTAGAACCCTGTTTTAGGTTGAAAGTGCTTCATTCCCCACAACTGGAGATGCTTGAAAAGAAGATACTCTTCTAAAGAAGCTGCCAAATAAAAAAGTTCTCACACTCTTGTGCTTGCTTCACAGAGATCACTGTCACTGTCACCATCATCCCATTGCTCATCGATTTGTTCGAGCAGGCACCAGAAACGTCTCCATGTGAGACTTGTTGTTACTGTTATGGCATATCGAATAGCCATGGGTAGCTTGCCAGGTTCTGCCGTGGTGGTGAAGTACTTTCGGTAGCTTGCCAGGCTCTCCAAGAGGGGCGGAAGAATCGAACCCTGGTCAACCACATGCAAGATGAACGCCCTACCCACTGTGTTATTGCTCCAGCCTGCTTCACAGAGATAGCAAAATAAATCACGTGAAGTCTTAGCATTTGTTCCTGATTAATAGAAACAATCATGGGATTTTAGGTTTCCAGGAACTTAGCCTCAGTACTTAGTTCAACAAAGTTGCCTATCAACCTGCAGAAAAATCTAAGAAGATTTTCTAGAAAGAAATTTAGTTCTTTTTAATGCATTTGCTTTTTTAGTAATTAAAACTTAGCAGGGAGCATCTATATTTTTCCTAAAAGTTTTCAGAACAGATTTTTTTTTAAAAAAATCTTGTTTTCTGGAGATAATGCCTTTGCTCTTGTTTGTGACATTCATTTGGAGGTGCAAAGCCAACTTTAAACCAAAAGTATGTTTACTGCTTTTCACTTTGCCAAGCAATTTTCAACCAAATGCCTTTACCTCTTACTCTTTGACAATAGCTATTTCAGGTGTAGAGTTGTTCCATTTTATTGAGAAGTCTTTTACCAATTTCCAGAAATTTACCAATTTCTTTTCTGTGAACCTTGACATAACTTACTAGCTCAGTTGTAAAATCTTTGTAATCATGTAATGTCAGCATCTGAGAATGATGTATGAACATTGTCAAGCAGAAGATATATCTTGTGAGAAAAGCTATATTATGCGGTTGCCTTGCACATTTAAATCAGTCCTGCTTTGTTTTAACTTAAATTTGATAGTTTGAAAATTCCTAATTGTCAGAAAAATTATATCTAGCACACTCAAAATGTTCTATTGTATTGCTAAACATTTTTCTTTAATCTGATATTATCATTCTGTAAATTAGGAAGCCAAAAAGCACATGAATAAAACCAGTAGAAAGATAGCTGCATTAGTAATTGTTTTCTTTTAAAGATATTGTTTAATCTCTATAAATACAGATTTTATATATTTTAATTTTGTCATTTATTAATTTTACTATATCATGTTGAAGATAAAGAAAATAGAAAGCACAGAGTAAAGCCAAGCCTATATATTTTTTCTCACTATTTCATTAAAAATAAAAAATGTTAAGAGGGTATAGTAATCTTCTTTACAGAAATGTTCATGGTTCCTGTGCTTCTTTGTGAGAATTTAATGTTATTAAAATAGGAGGGGGAGGAGTAATTGCTATACAATTATATTTGCTTTCTTAGATGCACTGTCACTTTATATTGATTTTAATTTTTAAAAAGATTTTAGACAAGATATTCCATACCTGTTTTTGAAGACCAGTCTGGATAGTAAATCAAGTATGGGGTCAGACAGATAATATGATGTTATAGACTTAGTTTGCCTAGAATGCAACCTATCCTGGTTCAATTTCTGGCCTCACATGGTCCCCTGGGTACCACTGAGAACATCCTCTGAGCAGAGAGCCAGAAATAACTCCTTAGGATCACCACTCTGACTAAAATAATCCCCTAACATAAGAACAAATTAAGTACTATACTAAATACATTTTTCACTTAGTATACTATACTAAATACAGTTTCACTGAAGATTTCATGAACTCTAAGACTTTTTATTGATTAGGGGGAGGGAGAATCCAGAATATAGGATCTCTTCTTAGAGAACAGATGAGTCCAGATTCTGGAGGCAAACTATCTGGATTCAAATCTTGGTTCTGCCATTTATTAGTTTTATGACCAACACCAAGGTATATAATAGGTCTTTAAGTCAGTTTCTCATGTGCAAAATGAAGCAGTCATTTTTCGTTTGGGATTAAGAGAGTGCCAGGCATAGTTGGAATTCTGTGTGTTTGTGTTAGCTATTTTTAGTATTTGCATGATAAATAGGCAACATGTTTTGCAGGGAAAACATTTGATCAGACATGCTTTCCTGTATACTCATTTTTCATCTGCTCTCCATAGGGTGCCATACCACACACCATAGAATATAATAGGAATCATTCCTCTTGGGATTCAATGTTGTATTCTCCAAGAACAATGTTTCCTGGGTTCATATAATTTGGAGGACTTGATACATTTGCTTCACTGAATATCTCTTAAAGCAAAGATTCAAAATACCATCAAGAATTTTGCAGAACTTTCAAAGCATAAAATAAATCTGCGCTCTGCATTCCAGAAAAAAATAAACACACCTTCCATGTTTTGAAGGAAATTAACGGTGTATTAAGATTAAATATTATGTTTATAGGGGTATGACTACATGCTAACACATGCAGTCAATATGATCATTGCTTATTGATGGGACAGACAGTTTATTTGGGGCAACCTCAGAGGACTGTGTGTGGTGCTGATAATGTAAACTGTTTTTAGGGAATTTATGCAATCAAATGGTTTGATTCTATTATCATTGCAGTATTTCCTCAGGATGTTCCCAATTTATGTTATCTTCATAAACTGTGTGTTTTATAGAGCAAAAAGGGACAATATATTTAGTTTCTTATTTCCTAAGTGAATACCTTGAGTATGTGGTCCAGAGTGACAAAATCATTCATTATATTAGCATTTCAGAACTCACCTGCAGACATTAATACTCCAGAGACATTGGGACTATGTTGGGCGGTATTCAAAAGAATACTTTGAACTGTAAGGTAAGAGATTTTTGTATTTATTTTTCTTCTCAAGAACAATAACCACCTGCTGCTTTGCTAGAGTTTTGTTTCTCCCAGTCAAATGATGTAGCTCTTAAAAATTCATTTTCTCAACTGAGAAACCAAACATTAGAAGAAAATGTTCTTATCTATTTCCTTAGTTTTTGTTTGTTCCCCAAGTTGAACACAAAACCCTGGGGATAAATAAATTTAATTCAGTCATCATAAATATAGTATGAGGCACATTCAGGAATTTTCTAGTATGTAATGCAATCACATTAGCCTTCTATGTCTCAAAAAGAGACTGTTGCCAAGAGCAGAGAGAAGACATCTAGTTTCTTTTTTATAATTTTTACATTGATAAGAACCACTTGCAAAAATAGATTGTGTTCAAAAGATAAAATGCTTCTTCATATTTCCTCAAAGAATTGTGAAATTACTATGTGCAAATGTTTATAAAGACTTTAATTATCACCTTAGGATTTCACAGAGAGATCTGTAAATAAATGGTAGATTAAAATTTGGAAAGTATTTTTTGAAACCTTCACTGTACACAATGCTTTTAATTATGGTCTAACACTTCACCCTGACTGCATTATTTCTTGGAACTTCTGTAGCCCTATAATCTAGCTCTGTGATTTTTTTGGTCTACAGTGTTTTTACTTCCCACCTTCCCAACTGTCTTATTCTGCACCAGCTTGTTTATTTTTTCCCCTTCTGGACTCACCAGGGCTTCTCTCTTACATTCTGAATTTTCTATCTGACCACATCAACTTTTATTTTTAATTCACTTTTAATTAATTTATTTCATTATACATTTCTTTGGTGAGGGGGGGAGAGTTTGGATCACACTCTGCAGTGCTCAAGACTTGTTGCAAGCTGTGTGCTAAGGGCTCATTCCCGGTGGTGCTCAGGGGATGACATGTGGTGCCAGGGATTAAACCAGACTTGAGTATGTGCAAGGAAAGCACTTTAGCCCTGTTGTCTCTGGCCTCAACATTCACAATATGAGCACATTCAGATAGCTAATGTCCGTGAGTTTGGAGCGATAGCGTTCGCCTTTCACGGGGCGGACCCTGTGTTCGATGCCTCCACCCCTCTCAGAGAGCCCAGCAAGCTACCGAGAGTATTGCAACCTCACGGCAGGCCGGACAAGTTACCCATGGAGTATTGGATATGCCAAAAACAGTAACACTAAGTCTCACAATGAGAGACGTTACTGGTGGTGCCCGCTCGAACAAATCGATGAGCAATGGGATGGCAGTGACCCTCAATTATGCAAGCATATTTATTACTTTGATTTATTATTGGAGTACAATCTGAATTTCCTACATACAACTTCTAGATAAAATCATACTGAATAGATACTTAGATACTGAACAGAATTTCTGCATGGAAATATTCATGTGCCTTCAGTAAACCCTGCTAGTCTCTTGCCATGACCTAGACCCCATGCCTTAATTCTCTAGCTGTTATTCCATTTTTTTTCCTTTTCTGATCTTAAAGACTCACCCACAGCCTCTTTCTTCATTATAAACATGAACATAAAATGCATTATTTGATAAAGCTTGACTCATTTCCAAAATCATATTGTCTTTATATCTTCACCTACCATTTCCTTTTTTCCTCTTCTTTTTTGAGATTTTATTTATTTATTTATTTTTGGTGGCAAAAAAGAGTCTCTTGTATTTATATGTAAAATACAGTGACAAGCTGGATCTCATTCTCGTGACCCTGAAGAGCCCCCAGTGCAACATCGTTGGGAGGGCCAAGTCCAGATGGACTCTTAAAATCTCAAGGAAAGGACGAAATGAGATGTTACTGGGCCCGCCTGAGAAACGGTGATTAACGGGCTATCATGATCATGATCATGATTTATTTTTGGTGAGGGGTGACTACACTCACTGTGCTCAAATCTTACTCCTGGTTCTGTGCTCAGGGATCACTCCTGGCAGGGCTTAGAGCACTCCTTGCACAAGCAAGGTGAAAATTCTACTGGTTTCTTTGTCTTCTATCACCTATTTCTTATTCTTATGATAGAGGAAAAAAGAGTATTTGCTTTCTCAGGATCAATGATCTTTTTTATGACTACAGTCCCATTGAATTTTTTTAAATTTAAAAAAAAATTTTTTTATTTAAATTTTTTTATTGAGTCACCATGTGGGAAGTTACAAAGTTTTTAGGTTTAAGTCTCAGTTATACAATGCTCGAACACCCATCCCTTCACCAGTGCACATATTCCACCACCAAGAATCCCAGAATAGCTCCACCTCGCCCCCCCACACCCCTAGCACCCCTACACCCCTAGCACCCCTACGCCCCTAGCCCCCATACCCTTAGCCCTCCTGCCTGTGTAACTAATAAGTTTCACTTTACTTTCACTTTGATTGCATTCAATATTTCAACAAAACTCACTATTATTGTTTGGAGAGTCTCTCCCCTAAAGTCGGACCTGCTGAAAAGGAAGCATTAGCCCATTGAATTTTTAAGACTTCTAATATATGCTCTCTTTATTTCACATCTTTGAACACTTCAATTTCTTTTTTTGTGTTTTTATTTATCAATCTGTTATTTATTATTTTAATTTGGGGGCCACTCCTTTTTATGATAAGAGCTTACTCCTGGTGCTGTGCTCAAGAATCACTTCTGGTTCTGCTTGGGTTACCAAGCACCTGTAGTGCTGGGCATCAAACCAGGGTCAGTAGCATGCAAGAAAAGCACCTTATCCCTATAATATCTCTTTAGCTCCTTAAATAATTTTTAAAGTAATAAATGAATGTTAGATCTTCTCCATTGCCTTACCAGTATCTGTTGCTATGATCATAGACTCTTTATATTTTTGTTGGTGTGGTATATTATATTAATTGAAATTCATATGTTAAACCCTGGTTGTATCCTCCTATTTTGTCATAATCGATGGATTTCTTGATACATTGCTGCATGTTTGCCAAAATTAGGGTTTTATTTGGGAGGGTGGGGCTTAACCACACCTGGTGATACGTATTATTGGCTCTGTGCCTAAGAATCACTCCTGGCAGTGCTTCAAGGACAATATGAGATGCTGGGGATTGAACCCAGGTCAATTGCAGCAAGGTAAATGCCTTACCTGCTAGACTACCTCTCTGACTCTGCCAAGAGGATTTTTTTTTTCAATTTTTTAAAGAAGTTTTATTGGATCACTGTGAGATACAGTTACAAACTTGCATGATTGAGTTTCAGTCAAATAATGCTCGGGCATCCATCTCTCCATCAGTGCACATTTTCCACCACCATTGTTCCCAGTGTCCCACTCACTGCCAAGAGTTTTTGTTGAAAATATTTTAATGAGAATATCTTGTCAATAGTTTTCTTAATGTGTTCTATCTTTTGCTGCTTTCAGGATTAAAATAATCTCTGCCTTCTAGATTGTTTGGGAATATTCCTCCTTTGATTTGCTGGGAAAGAATTTTCACTAAATTGGTATTAGTCCTTAAATATTTTGTATAATTTACTAATGAAGTCATCTAGTCCCTGACTATTTCAGGTAGAATTTTTTATTATTGTTACAATTTTTGGTCAGTCTGTTAAAGTTACCAGTTTCTTCTAGGTTCTGTCTTGGGAAGTTGTATGAGTATAGAAGTTTTCATTAACAATAAATACCATTTTGTTGATTTCTAGCTTTTATTGCAAACAAAACTTCTATGAACATTCATATTCAAGTTTTCATCTGGTCTTGAGCACTCACTTATCTTGGATAAATGCCTAAGACATAAGTAGCTGAATCATATGATAAGTACACACAATCATATGATATCATATAATCTATCATTTTAAGAAACATTAGGACTGTTTCAAGGGTTCATGGAGAAAGTTTAGTAGGATATAGTGTCTTTGGAGAAGAATAGATGAATTGTTTAGTACCAGTAATCGAAAAGAAGGCAAAAAGAGGGCAAAAAGTCTGAGAACAATAATTCTAATAAAAAGCTCTAATTCCTTGATTAGTTGCTTAGTTCCTAGTCCTGAGACAGTTTTCAGATCTGGAGCCCATTGATGAAAAGGTGATCTCATTTCTGAAGGCAGGTTACAGAAGCTCTCAGCCATATTGAATATTGTTATGATTTTTCAATCCCTCCACTATAAGACCTATGTCACTTACTCAGATCACTGCATACTGGTGAGAGGGAAACCTTTAGCTATTTCTAGGACTATATAAATAGATACAGGTATTGAATTTTATGCTTGGGAAGCAAAATCTAATCATGTCTCCCAGCCGGAATGGTGTTTTTATGAAGAACATATAATGAATGGAGTTATGACTAAAATCCAGTGGATGTATGACTGAAATCTAGTGTCCAATGGACTCATTGGTCCCATGGACTTTTTACTTGGAAATTTCTTGAATGTATAACTAGAATGGACTTTCTTACTAATGAAATAATACTTTCAATGGGTCCTTGACCTGTTAGGTAAAGACACACAAATTATTCCCACTCATGTTGGTTAATACATTCTATGGGAAGAATAGATAAAACAAGAGACAGAAATGTGAGTGATGGTGGTCCCAATTGTTTCATTAACAATTTTTATTTTGCCAGTCATGCATCTTCATATACTGGAAGAATACTGGAGTGTAACTTTAAATCACTGCAACCCCAGTACTGTTTACGACATACAGAATATGGACAAAAAACCAGTGCCCAAGAGCAAATGACTGGATAAAAAACTTTGGTACATATACGCAATGAAATACTACGCAGCTGTTAGAAAAGACGAAGTCATGAAATTTGCATATAAGTTGATCAACATGGAAAGTATCATGTTAAGTGAAATGAGTCAGAAAGAGAGGGACAGACATAGAAAGATTGCACTCACTTGTAGAATATAAAGTAACAGAATGGGGGGCTGGAGCAATAGCACAGCGGGTAGGGTGTTTGCCTTGCACGCGGCCGACCCGGGTTCGATTCCCAGCATCCCATATGGTCCCCTGAGCACCGCCAGGGATAATTCCTGCGTGCAGAGCCAGGAGTAACCCCTGTGCAGAGCCAGGTGTGACCCAAAAAAAAATAAAGTAACAGAATGGGAGACTTACACCCAAGAATATTTGAGATGAATACCAGGAGGATTGCTCCACGGCTTGTAAACCAGCCTCACATGCTGGGGGAAAAGACAGCTCAGATAGAGAAGGAACCACCAAGTAAAGGGTGCTTGGAGGACCCACTTGAGATGAGAGATGCGAGCTGAAAGTAGATCATAGACCAAACATGATGGCCACTCAATACCTATATTGCAAACCACAACATCCAAAAGGAGAGAGAGAGAGCAAAGGGGAATGCCTGCCACTAGGCGGGGTCGGGGAGGGGATAAGGTGGTGGTGGTGGGAGGAATACTGGGATCATTGGTGGTGGAAAATGGTCACTGGTGGAGAGATGGGTACTGGATCACTGTATGACTGAAACATAAGCACAAAAGTCTATAAATATGTAACTGTACCTCACAGTGATTCATTTTAAAAAAATTTTAAAATAAATTTTAAAAAATCACTGCAAGCCCAAATGCATAGTGGCCCACTTTATTACCCTGATGGATTTTTCAATATTACTGGAAAAGTTATATAAAATCTCAGACACAACATCATTAATTTTGTAAATCATATGTATTCTTTTAAGAAAAAAATCAAAATAGTTTATATATTTACATGGAACAAAAAATACTTAGTAGGTTTTTTTATCTACATAAGGCTATGTTAATTCTTCCTCTTTGTCTCCTGCTATGGTTAGAGTGTCCAGAGAACTTCACATTGATCTATATATCAATAACATTATTTGGATTGAGCAGGGTGAACAAGAAGTGCATAACATGACAGGAGATTTGGATTCTATGTCTGGATTCTTTCTATCCTCCTATTTTGGTCTCCAGAGTCTTCTCTCCCCTTTGAGGCATTCATTTACTTGCCAACTCTGAAATCTTATGGTATTGATTATACTTTTTTGGTCTTGCACATGCAACATCTTCTCAAATAGATCTTTCACATCAATTTTTGAAGCTCTCCATTAAAATAAACCACAGTAATTCTTTCCTTACTTCCCACCCCCTGTAGTGACTCACTTTTCTTTCTGTCTTGAAAGAGTTGTATTTCTATTTCTTTACACAGTCCCATGTTATAATCATTTTTTTTCTATCTGGGTTCAATCCTTGTCATCTATTGAAAAAGCTTTTTTCCCAAGCTCAAGAATGATCTCAGTGTTACTAAAGCTGAACTTGTTTCAGTCAATCTTAGTTGACTATCAACATTTGATACTATGTTCCAACTTTGCAATCACATCAAGCTCCATATTTTATGTAACAACTTATTTACTTAGGTTCCTAATTTGATGATTGAAAGTTATTTTAAACTCAACTTATTTAGATCCAGTTTGAGTTTCATCTACCAAATCTAGTCATTTTCAACAGAGATTCCTCTTTGGTAGCTTCTGAAACCCAGAAGTTTATCTTGACATTCCCCTTTCTATTATTACTTTTTTTTTACTTTGTAAAGCAGTTCACAATATTTGATTACATTTAATATTCAAACACCAAACCCAACACCATTACAACTTCCCACCACCATATTTTGCATGTTTCCATCCTGATCCCCAAACCTTGCACCAAAGCAGAACTGAAATAATATACTTTGTATTGTTCTTCTTTGTGAAAAACCACTGAAAATGCTACAAAAAGTTTCAAAAGATTGTTGTATTTCACCGAGGGGCCATTAAGCCCTTCTATAAGAAATCACTAACATGTTGTTAAACGTTCAGCCTTGTGTGCTTATATATACATATCTGTAAAAAAAAAAACAAAAACATCTCCCTTTAAGATAGGTTGCCTCCTACTTTGAACCCCACCAAACGTGGTGTGATGCTCTTGGAGTATGGGCAAGGTATGTGGTATAAAGTGTCTTGGCCACGTGGTTCAGGAATAGATTCACTTGTGGGTGAGGCTAACTGAAGCGTGTAGAGAGTGGCTGTGAGCATGGCAGTGGTTAAATTCTGGAGGTTTTTGGCTGCTGAGACTGGGTCCCTTGGGGCGGGGAGGAGTCTCACCCACCCCCCTCCAGGGTTCCCTGAGTTAAAGAGTTAAACAGTCTGGCGTGAGGTCTGGCAGCATGGTTATGGTGCCTGTCATCTTATGCTCCCATCTGGGAGAGAAGGACGTGCAATCTGGATGGTGGCCGAAGATGAGATTGTCTGGCACCGGCCAGAGGTGGTTTATGGGTTTGACTGCTGAGTTGCTGGAGACGGGGTGGGGAAGGACGGGGGTGGGATATAGGCAGAGGATCCCCATTCCCAGTCCCGTTGAACCCAGAGTTCTCAGTCACAAAGTCCCGAATACCTGGAATTTCTCAGGATTCACTCATGGGAGAGGCTCAGCCGGAGCTTGTAGAGAGCAGTAGTGTATCGTATTACTATCATCTGACCTACCATTAGAAAGGTTCTTTTTCCTGGGGCTGGAGTGATAGCACAGCGGGTAGGGGGTTTGCCTTGCACTCGGCTGACCTGGGTTCGATTCCCAGAATCCCATATGGTCCCCTGAGCAGCGCCAGGGATAATTCTTGAGTGCAGAGCCAGGAGTGACCCCTATGCATCGCCGGGTGTGACCCAGAAAGAAAAAAAAAAGGGTTCTTTTTCCTCCTCACTGCTTTTCAAATTTCTCCCTTTTCTTCTTTATTGCATCTGCCTATGTTCAAACTACATTGTTACTTATCTAATAGACCCTCCTTATCGTAAGTTGTGTTATTTTCCTCATTTACTTATTCTATATTTGGAATGATTTTCCTCAATAGAAACCTGATCAAATAACTACTTCTATAAAAATAGTTGATAAAATAAAACCCCAAATTATATCATATAGTCAAACATGCCTTCATTATATGTCTTCACTGTATTCTTTGTTCCAATTTAATTGGAACTCCCTGTCTTTATACGCAACCCACAAGTACCACTTGTCCTTCAATTACTACTTAGGTAGAGAAGTTTTCTCTGGCCACCTTAGTCATATCTCCCTGTTAAACATTCTCAGTACATGGACTGTGTTCTGTATGTTTACTTAGAAAACACTCAATTACAGATTACTTTGGATTAAATACCATTATCAGCACTTAAATATTAATTCAATTAATGTGAAAAATAATCAAGATACAAATTGTTCATTTTAGGATTGGAGAGACACTAAAGTGGGTAAGGTATTTGTCTTGCATAGTCACCCTTGTTTTGACACCCAGCACCGTAGATGGCCTGCTAAGCACCACCAGAAGTAATCCCCAAGCACAGAGCTATGAGCAAGCCGAGAGCCATGTGTGGCCCCTAAATTAAACAAAAATTTCACACTTTACCTCTCAGTAAACTGAGAATGGAGAAAATTAAGATTTCTCATGTGTCACATGACTTAGATGTGGCAGAAAGAAGGAATATCAAGCATCAGTCTTTAAAATTCCTATTTCCAACCACCTCAATTAGGCGGCCTTCCTCAGGAACATTATTCAGAGACAAATTTTATTTATTTATGTGATTATGAAGGCCTTTCTATCCACTGCAAGGGAGCTATTTGTTTTATTACTGTAGTTCATAAATATGACTATTAGTGAAAATGAAAATAGTGGAATGAATTCAGTATCTAACAATTTATATCACTTTGCATTTGGGATGTTAATTTACACTCACCTGTACTGTCCTTTGAAATTTCAGGTAACCAGGTTAAATTAGTTTTCAAAATTTCTGAATGAGCATTGAGCAGAGTTATTTGAACTATGTAATGAATATTTTCATGGTCTTGCAACATAATAAATTGAGTGTCTAAAATAGAGAGATCAGCATTTTGGAAATGTTATGGAAAACATTAATCTTTCATTCATATTAAAAGTTTGATGAACCAGAAAGTTTCTTGAAGTTTTGTTTCCTTTCATCTAATGAATAATAAATCCAAACTCCC
The DNA here is from genome assembly GCF_027595985.1 of Sorex araneus. NCBI lineage: Eukaryota > Metazoa > Chordata > Mammalia > Eulipotyphla > Soricidae > Sorex > Sorex araneus. The sequence continues at coordinate 271,718,039 of NC_073302.1, read as the reverse complement.
AGTTACACTAATATCAGGGGTTAGAAGAAGGTAACACTTTTCTGATTATGAATTAGCATATATTACATGGACTTTTAAAAATCACATATTATTAAGGAAAATGGAAGAATTTCTGCTTAATCTATCAAAAAATTTTGATACCGTATATCACTGAGTGTGAAATAGATATTCTTATTTTTTTATATATACTAAAACTGGTACAAAAACTATGAAGAAAAATTGGAAAATCCCTGCTGAAATCTGGTAATTCTTGCTGAATTTTGATTTAGTTTTAGTGCAATTTAGCAATTTAATTAATTAATTATTTTTTGTTACTCTTTGGGTCACACCTAGTGATGCTCAGCAGTTACTCCTGGCTCTGAACTCCTGGTGCTGTTCGAAGGACCATATGGGATGCTCGGGATTGAACGCTGGTCAGCTGCATGCAACGCAAATACTGTACTATCACTCAGGCCCCTTAGTTAATTTCTTAAAGCGATCTAATTAATTTATAGGAACTATTTATCTAAATACATTAAAGTTTGATCTCAATATCATATGTACAGAATATTCATGGTCATTTTGTAATAGTAAAAGATTAAATATGTAGCTTAATTATTCATAAGAGGAGGTTAGTTACATTACATTACAATATTAGTTATAATATAGTATTTATAGACTATATGCTATGCATAGACTACTCTATATAGTGGTATGTATATTGAGTATATATATAACATACACTACTGTATCAGTTATAACCCTGTGAAAATAATATAAATATAACCTGAAATGCCTTACATTCTCAGAAAATACACTAATTCTTGGAAGTGCAATTTTGGGTGGACTTTGAAGTAACATTAACCTGGCGTCTCCTTCTGTCTTTGACATCATAGCTTCTCTGGTCTGCCTCTCTCTGTAGCTGCAATGCAGAGTCCACTTCATTTTCAACTGCTGGATGGTTTTGATGTCCGTGGGCCCCATTCTGCCTCCACCACCCAGGACCCAGGGTTACTGGTTCTTATCTAGCCTTGCAGAAAGGAATTTCAGGAGTAGACAAACAGTAAAATCACACAGTTTTTTTTTAAATTTTTTATTAAAGAATCACTGTGATGCACAGTTACAAACTTATGAACTTTTATGTTTGCATTTCACTCATACAGTGATCGTTTACGCATCCCTCCACCAGTGCCCATTCACCTCCATCAATGATCCCAGTATCCCTCTCACCACCCCCACCCCACCCCTCACCACCCCACCCTACCTCTGCGGCAGGGCATTCCCTTTTGTTCTCTCTCCTTTTGGGTGTTGGAAGTTACAGTTTTTATCTGGAGGTTTTGAAAGGAAGGAGAGAGAGAGAAAGTGGGAGAGAGTGGAGAGTAACATGCTCAAGAGAGAGAGAGCCTGGGCTTCTGCAAGGGCAGAGAGAACCCCTACTCTCATCTCAGCATTAGACATGAAAACATGTAAGTACACATCTCAAGAGGGGAGATTTGGGTGACACATGTGCTCAGGCACCACCTGTGCTCGGCCACATGGGCGCAGGCAGCACATGGGCTCTGGCAGCATATGCACACGCTTCTTTTCTTCAAGGTGGCCTTTATAGGGTTTCTCCAACCTGCCCCCATGTGGGGCTTCTACCTAGGTCAAAGTCTGTTGCTAGGGAGGTTACCAGGGGGTTGGGAGTGGTGATGGTCTTCTTTGAAATTCCCTTCCTGATTTTTGTTTCTGCAGGAGCTTCTGTTAGAGGGGGTTGGTCCAGCCTCCACAGGGTCTGTTACAGACAGCCGCCAGTTCTCCATGAGGTCAGGGCTATTATTTCCCAGAAGATTTACTGCCATTGCCTTGGGAAGGGGTCTTCCCAATCTGCCTGCCTACGTCAGTGTGTGTCTCTATCTCATGGAGAGAAGGGCAAACTCCTCAAGTTATTAACATGCCTGAACTTCCTTTTGATCTGACTCTCAGCAACAGGGACTGAAGGTGGAGTATAACTCCTTCCCCCTGAGGTTACAGTGGTTTCCAGCTCACTCAACAGTCATGCAGGGATGCCCTCAAGGAGGCGGGAATGGAGACTGGGAGGCAACCACAGTATCTGAGACTTCTCTGCAGTAATTAAAATAAGAGTCACTTTATTTGCACCAGTAGCAAATAAACTCTAGTATATAATGTAAGCCTAAAAATAACATTTAGCTATTAATTATTAAAAAAACACACAGAGATTCTAGCATTTGCAAAGAATCTTTGTGGAAAGAAACACAGAGATCAGGAAGGAGCAAGAGGTACTTCTGGGGAAGTAAACCTGGAGAAAGTGGAGCACATGGAAGGAGAGTCTCCATTTTATACTTTATTTTAAAAACTATTTTAATTTTGAAGCCAGAGAGATAGCACAGGGATTAAAGTGCTTCCCTTGCATCCAGCCAACCTGGGTTTGATCCCTGGCACCCATATGGTCTTCTTAGCCCCACCAGGAATGGCCCCTGAGCACAGAGCCAGAGGTAAGCCCTGAACATGGACAGCTGTTGCTCCCAAACCAAAATACATATTAGCTCTATATTTTTTGTTGTTTTGGGCACCACACCCAACACTGCTCTGGGGTTACTCCTGGCAATTGCTTGCGGGGGGGGGGGGGGTTCTGTGATGTCAGGGATCAAATCTGGACTTGCTGCATGCAAAGCATGAATAATCTTTCTCCCTTTGAGCTGTCTCTCTGGCCTGCATTGACTATTTGAAAGGAGTGTGTGAAAAATTTGGATTTGTGAGTTATGCTCTACTTTCTTTCTCTGAAAGTAGGAGATTCATTTTCTCAAGAATGATTTAGTCCTGTGCCTTTTACTTTCATGAACTGTTTAAGGCCTTTGGCTGCCTTTTTCTATTGTATGTATAGTGTCCAGTCTCCAAGAGGGCCCCTAGGGATCCCGCTTCTGGAATTCAGACCCTTAAATAGCTTCCTTTTATGTTAAAATAAGTTCCTGTGCATGACCTTAGGATGTGGCATAAGTGCTACAGTGGGACTTCTAATACTAGATTTGAAAAGTATTGTAGTTTCTGACATGATTGCTTTGACCCTTACCCTGGAGATAACCACCATCCTTTCTGGTTTTTTTTTTTGTTTGTTTGGTTGGTTGTTTTTTTGGGGCCACACCCACCAGCATTCAGGGCTTACTCCTGGCTCTGCTCTGGGATCATTCCTTTTGGGATTTGGGGAACCATGTAGCGTACCATGGATTGTACCCAGGTTAGCTGTCTGCAAGGTAAGTGCTCTACACACTGTACTATGGTTCCAGTTCCCCATAGTGTCTTGAAGATAGTCTATGGAGAAACCCACAGCCATAATAGGAACTGTGTGAATTAGATGCATGCTCTCTGCAGCATTGGACTGTGACCTAATGCACCACAGCTAACATGCCCTAATTATTGACCCACGTAAACTGAGAGATGCCATTGTTTACTACTTTAAGTATCCTAAAACACCAAGTTGACATATAATGTAATAAACTCTGTACACAAATACTGCATTTTTTTCTTATGATTTGTTGGACATTTAGAAATCTGTTTTCAAAGTCCATAGATTACTTTTCAACTTGTTCTACTAAAAAAACAAAGAACAACTCCAAAACTTGTTGTTGTTAACAGACCTGGGACGTGACTCAGGGTGGAGCACTTACCTTGCATACATGAGTCCTGAACTTCATCCCGGGTACCACCCCTTGATGCTCAGTGCAAACCCAAAGCTCCACAATAATTGTGACCTTCTTGGACCACAACAAAATATGTGATTCCTGGCAACACAATATATGTAGCCTCCTAACCCCCGACACCACCACCACCTCCCAATAAAAGTAAAAGTTTCCATTAATTGGTTTATTTATTGCTAAATATTTCTTCTTAATACATGTTCTCAAAATATATGCCACTATGCTATTCACTTAGTTTATTTTGCATCAATTGAAATATCATCTACTTGATGTTTTAAATTAAAGCTTTTTAAATTTTGTTATTGCATTTTCATATTTAAAATTAATTTCTTAACATTAACCCCATCTCATCCTAGAATCGTACTTGCATGTGTATCTTTGACAGCATTTCCAAGCAAATGGAACCATCAAAGGCTATTGTTTTAGTTTTCAAGTAAATTCATTTTGTTGATTTTAGTGATTTTTCTTATACAACTCTAATTTGGTACCCGAATTAAACTCTTGGTTTTCAACTAGTCCAAAATACTATGATTTAAAAAAAAAAAAAAAACAATCTGAGCCTGAGTTCAGGACTTGCTCCTGGCTCTGTATGTCTTCTGAGTGTATGAAGTTTTCTGGAAAGTAAGTAATGTGTGATTTTATAATTCGGACAGCTAATAATTAGTATACTTATATATTAGTGTGGGCTGGAGCAATAGCACAGCGGGTAGGGCATTTGCCTTGCATGAGGCCGAACTGGGTTCGATTCCTCCATCCTTCCTTGAAGAGCCTGGCAAACTACTTAGAGTATTCCACCTGCACGGTAGAGCCTGGCAAGCCACCCATGGTGTATTCAATATGCCAAAAACAGTAACAACAAATCTCACAATGGAGATGTTACTGGTGCCCGCTCGAGCAAATCAATGAACAATGGGATGACAGTGACAGTGCTACAGTGCTACTTCCTAATATGATAAATATATATACAGATAACAATCTATCACTTCTTACATAGAAATCTTTTATTTACCTAAAACAATTAGATTCACTACAAGTTGGTTCATTTGACTTCTTTGCCTTTTTGTCTAGCCATAATAATCACATCTCTAACATATTCTGATTAATTTTTACAGGGGCCATATTTGACAGTGCTCTAGGAACCATATAATGCCAAGTATAGAACCCAGGACTGCTCATATGACAGGAATGTGCTTTATCTTTTGAGCCAAATCCTGAAGCTCCTATTCTGAGTTACTTAATATTTAGCTTGTTGTTCTATATTTTCCAAAAATACATGACTTGTGCATAATTCATTGACTTTTACTCTGTATTTATCAGTATAAAAATATTTAAAGATAAATATAAGGGCAAAAATTTGGCTGAAAATTTAAAAATAAACCAAGGCAACGTTCACATGGTATAGCAGTAAAAATAAATTCTGGGGGCTGGAGCGATAGCACAGCGGGTAGGGCGTTTGCCTTGCATGCGGCCGACCCGGGTTCTAATCCCAGCATCCCATATGGTCCCCTGAGCACCGCCAGGGGTAATTCCTGAGTGCAGAGCCAGGAGTAACCCCTGTGCATCGCCGGGTGTGACCCAAAAACAAACAAACAAACAAAAAACCAAAAAAATAAATTCTTAGATATTCAATAACTCAGAAATAATACCCATTTGCTTTTCCTGGAGATATTACTTGAAAGTATATTGGAATTAATAAAAAGCAAACAACCCAAAAAAACCAAACCCAGACAATATAGATTTTTACTAGAAAGGAAGTAATATTCAAAAGAGGTAATATAAGAAACAATACTTTTTAAACAGATTTAGCCAATAAACTTAATACAAATATACAAATATATGTCAACCTTAGCTTCTGATATTTTTTCTATTTTTTACATATTTAAAATAAATTTAGCAATGAATAGATTTCAATCACTTTTTCCCTTTTTAAGTTTCCTTAGCTCATGTATATTAATATCCTATTGATAATGTAACATTTTACCACAATCTGCACTGTCACTGTCGTCCCCGTTGTTCATTGATTTCCTCGAGCGGACACCCGTAATGTCTCCATTGTGAGAGAGTTGTTGTTACTGTCTTTGGCATATCGAATACACCACGGGGAGCTTGCCAGGCTCTCTGAGAGGGACAAAGGAATCAAACTTGGGTCGGCCACGTGCAAGGCAAATGCCCTACCTGCTGTGCTATTGCTCCAGTCCTAAGTGGCTTAAAACAATACAAGTGTTAACTTATAATTTGAAAACTAAAATCAATTTTACTGAACTGAAAAACAAGTGTCTTTGCAGTGGTACCCCTCTGGAGCTCTAGGGAAGAATCTGTTCCAACTTTTCCAGTGTACAGCAACATTGACCCTCTGCTTCTGTCTTCAAAGTCAGCCCTGTAGCACCTCCTCTGATCTCTGCTTTCCCCCATCCATCCCTCTCCGATGCAGAGGACAGACCTCCTCTTTCTGACCAGACCCTTTGGAAACACTGGGTCTGCTGTGTAATCTAAGTTTGTTTCCTCTATCTACAATCCTTAACGGATCAGTTCCTCGAAGTCTCTTTATCTTGTAAGATAGCACACTCCCAGCTGCCGAAACTCAGGTTGGAGTCATTTTATGAAAAGGATATTTTTCAGCCTCCCATGTCACATTTCATGTTTTCTTTGAGTACCTCACATTCCAGAGGAAGAACAGAAGGTTTCTGTTTTATTTTTTTTTTATTAGATCTGTACTTCAATCCAAATTTAAAGTCTCCTCAATTTTTTGAAATTACTGAAACAGTGTAGTAGTAGGGAATTTGACTGGTCAATTAGATTGATGACCAAATTATATTTTAGTTGTTTGAAGTCCCTGATCCTGGGAAGTGGAGGGTGGGCTGAGGGAGTGGGTGGGTGGGGGGTGAGGGAGGCTTGTGCCAACCCTTTGCTCTTGGCCAACTGATTCAATCTCTAGTCTCATTTCGTGATTCTGTCTGTGTCAGAGCTGCGCACACAACATGCCTTTCATTTCTGCAAGCTTTCAAAGGTATTGCCCCCTCTCATGAACCTACACACATTTTCTTCATCTTCTAGGTCACTAGCAGATGGCAAGCCTTCGCTGCTTCCTGAACAAAACTTTGGTGCTAAGCAACCCTTCACGGCTTACGTGCACTATGCCAATGGCGGGGCCACCATACTCCCACTGTTCAATAGTTTTGGAAACAGGGTCTATTTGACAGATCTCTATTATGCACCACCTAATATAATGTCATTCTCTCAGCCTCCCCCCGCCCAAATGACCCAGCTCCCCAAACAGCCCCGTCTCCAGCAGCTTAGCAAGTGTTGTGCAGATCTGTTTTATAGCCACCCACACATGTACTCACACATATCTGAAATGTATTCTTACCATTCCTTCCTTGAGACTATTAGCGAAGCACAAATCACTTTATGAACTTTTTAATAGATTCTAGTTTCTTACATAATTTCACATGTTTTAGGGATACAGATAGATGCCTCTTTGATTATATGTTTCCACACTAAACTTATCACAGAAGTATTTCTCTCCCTCCCCCTCAGTCATTGGGAAGACACCCTTGTTACGTCAATCCCCACCTCTATTATGCCATCTGAGTCCTAAAGTTTACTTTTGCTTCATTTTGTCAAAGTGGCCTTAAAGTTTGGTTAAATTACTTTCTGTATCCCATTTTTTTTTGTTCTGTTAATTTTTTTTTCTTACTTATTTAGACCTTTCTGCATTACTCCAAGCATTTTTCTTTATTTTCTTCTTGTCTGCCTCTTCTTTTTGTTGGGAAGAGCCACACCTGTGATTGCTCAGGGATTACTCCTAGCTCTGTGCTCAGGATAATGCCAGGTGGCGCTCATATGTGGTGCTGGGGATTGAATCCAGGTTGATTGTGTACAAAGAAAGAGCCACTGTACTATCTTTCAGACTCTTTGTTTCTCTCTTTTCTCTCCTTTACTCCCACCTCTCCTTTCTCTATATGGACATATACAGGTATACATAGATATTTATAAAAATTAAACATAAATAAAATAAAAACATAAAATATATAAGTATATTCATACAAAGTTAGATGGACATATATATTTATAAAGAGATAGAGATATTTCAGTAGACTTTTTTTTTTTTGCTTTTTGGGTCACACCCAGCGATGCACAGGGGTTACTCCTGGCTCTGCACTCAGGAATTACTCCTGGCGGTGTTCAGGGGACCATATGGGATGCTGGGAATCGAACCCGGGTCAGCCGCTCGCAAGGCAAACGCCCTACCCACTGTGCTATCACTCCAGCCCCTCAGTAGCTCAGTAGACTTTGGAGAATGTATACACTGGTCAAGTTGAATTTACTTCAGAGTTTTTAGACTCCAATAATCGCTGCGGGGAAGCCTGCATAGAGATGGCTTTCACAGGAGACAGGGCTTGTTAGCGACGCAGATAACTTGCATGCTCTGACAGCAAATGACACAAATAAAACCAAGATTCTCTCTCCCCCATTTGTGTATCATTTTGCCATCAAGAAAGCATATGTGCAACTGAGCATCCCTCCTGCAACACTTCGCAGTTTAAAAGCACTGACTGCTGAGCTCAGGAGCCAGTGCTCATTGGCAAAAATATCATATGTTCCTCTGCACCTAATTTCTTAGCCTGTCAGGCAGAATGCCACGGGCTGGATGATGGCTGACACTGTGGGATGGCCGTGAGATTTCATTTAGGTGTAAAATGAGACCACAATGCCGCTTGGGTGGGCTGGGGGAGAGTGTTTTCAAAGGATCTTGAGAACAGGAATGGCCACTTCAAATCCAGACAGAATTCTGATTCTACTCTCAGCCTTCATTTATTTGTTTTGTTTGTTTGTTTGTTTGTTGCTTTTTGGGTCACACCCGGAGATGCACAGGGGTCACTCCTGGCTCTGCACTCAGGAATTACCCCTGGAAGTGCTCAGGGGACCATATGGGATGCTGGGAATCGAACCCGGGTTGGCCACATGCAAGGCAAACGCCCTACCCACTGTACTATTGCTCCAGCCCCTCTACTCTCAGTCTTCTAAATTCTAGCTTCCTGCTCTTTCTGACCTTGAGCTCTGCAGTGTGTTCCTGTGCTTGATTGACACTGAACAACTTCCCTGTTCTTCTGTCGATCCCCATCTTCTTCAACACAGGTAGAGAGTAGAGCCGAGGCAATTTACCTTGCGAACTGAATCCCAGCGAGACTGCCAGAACAGGTATTATTGGGAGTGAGGGCTGGATCCTAGAGCACTGCTGGAGAGAACCCCAACACGCTTCCCCGCCACTCCCCCAAAGCAGAAACCCAAACAGTCACTTACCTAATGAGAAAAAGTTGTTAAAAATGTTTCCAAGAGTATGTCAATTGGAAGACAATGGAAAATATTCTTGGGGACATAAGCCTTTCAGCATCTTCGACATCCTCACGTGCCCCCTTTGTGCTCCTTCTCACAGAGGAATAGCTCTCCCCAAACTCGACCCCTCAGGTGAGTCCACATGACTCCATGGCCATTTGCTTACTGCTCTTTCTGGGAATATCTCTCTCCACCTAACACAATGCAAGCATCTCAGCTTACACATCGATCCCACGTGCCACAGGGTGCTTGTGGTTTTAGACATGCCAAACTGAGGCCTTTGCTGGTCTGAAGATGTGCGACAGTCATGTGACTATCTGTCAAAGGTGACCCGGATGGAACCTGCAACTCTGCACAGAGGGCGGTCCAGTTTGCTCATTGCAGTTTATTCGACAACCCAGATGCTCCTCTCCCATGGTGAGTCTTTAATAATGATTGAAGAATGATCTCTTAAGAAACCTCCCCAAGACATCTTAATTCTAATTTCTGCTTCCTGGCCATGTCTCTCTTCTTTCTTTTTTTTTTTAATTTTAATTTAATTTTTATTTTTTTAAAAATTTTATCACCATGTGGAAAGTTACAGAGTTCTCAGGTTTATGTCTCAGTTATACCGTATTCAAACACCATCCCTTCACCAGTGCCCATATTCCACCACCAAAATCCCCGGTATACCCCCGCCCCCCACCCCAACTGTATAACTGATGAACCTCACTTTATTTTCTCTTCACCTTGATTACGTTCCATATTTCAACACAAAACTCACTATTGTTGTGGGAGTTATATCCCCAAACAAGATAACCCTAATAAGGAGGCATTTGATAATTAGTTTTCCATTCAAAGATTGTATGTTTTCAGGTGTTAGAAAAGGTCGCGCGACTGTCCCAGTCCCGAATCCTGGAGCCGTGTTAGTTGCTGCTCAGTGGCGCCAGGGTTCCATCTGGAGAAGGTGTGCTGGCGGCACCTCCTCCCTCCGGCCTCCCAGTGTTGCTGGCCCCGATTCGGGTCCGGAGCATTGTCCGGGCCGAGTTGCTCACCAGAATGCCTGCCGATTCTCTGTGGATTGTGGCATCAAGATGGCGCCGAGGGGTGTCTCTCTTCTTTCTTCTGGTGTTTGTTTTATCCCAAGTGAAGTGGAAGTTGGAAGATAAGTTACGTGTCAGTGCCGAGGAATGGCTTTCATTGTGTTTTCTGGCATCTCAGAAATGGGCTTAGTTCGTAATCCCAAAAGACACAATCCTAAATAGCATAATCCTGAATGTTGAAATCCTAAAAGGTCAAGATTTTGAAAGTCTAAATCACAACCCTAAAATATATAAAAATTCCTGAGATATAATTTTGGAAAAAAATTAATTCTATAAAATATCTCTACTGACATTAAAAATGAATTTATCTGATAAGCATGTAAAACACAACAGAATTACATAAAGCCAATTTATATAACAAAAACATATTAGGACAAATTTATCTTTCCCAAAATGCAGATGTATAAACAGATGCTTCTTCATTTATTGAAGAAGATTTAACATTTTTTACCTACAGGCACAATGCTTACAAAGCCAATGTTTTGATAATGTACTTTCATGGAAATAAATTATAAAAAAGTGCATAAAACAAGTTTGAACTTTCTAAAACTCTTCACATGATTTATATCTCCATTATTGGACATAATATACAGATAAAATACTTACCAACTCATTTTTATATTAATGACAGGAAAAATAAAAGCACTTCATAAACATTTATTTGAAGGCCTGGTAAAGTTAGGAAAAGAAAATCAATTTTAATCCCTAAACCATAATGACAGATATTGAAGTAGATTAGAGTTTCTAAAAGTGAATTTCAAAGTTCATTTTGTTTTTCTTTTCTTCATTTATCCAGTGCATTGCATGGAAAATTTAGATGAGTGGATTGGCCACTTGAAATTGCAATGGCAAAAATATTCAGTTAAAAAATACATCATTTATATACACTAGCATTCCTTGCAGCTCATGAAATTTCAGGAGCTTTCAATGAATTAATTATAGCGTTGATTAATTAATTCAGTCATTTGCTTGAAGAAATCAGTGAATTTACTGAGAGGAGTTTGAAAATAATCATGGACAAGGTAGGATAGGAAGGCATGTAACAGAGAGGCTATTTGCTCAAAATATTGTTTCCACAAAATTTGTGGTCTATATACAAGTACAAGTGAACTGGATTTCTGGGTATCCCAAACAACATAAATTCATAGGAAAAAGTAATAGGAAATGTCATGTTGGTGTACATCAAACTATGGAAGTTAAAGACCAGCAACACTGGGGAAGGAGAGACAGTAAAGCAGGCAGGGTGTTTGCCTTGCATGATGTGACCTGCCACAATATCATTTGAAAAGCAGGAAATAGTCCCAAATAAATGGATTTTTAAATTTGCGGATATTACTGATGTCTGTGTTCCATGAATATGGACTAAATAAATCCCAGCTTTTTACATTGCCCTGTGACGTGAATTTGTGTTGTTTTCTTATTGACTGGTAACATAATGATCTGAGAATCACATATGATCCTAGAATTACATATGATCCCCTGAGTACGACCCGGAGTGATCTCTGAGCATAGAGCCAAGAGTGAGCCCTGGGTACTTCTGGATGCAGCCCCCAAACAAAGCAAATCAGCAATGCTATGCGGTCAGTAAAAGTTATGCAATATCTGGGACAAGCCATCCCCTAGAAAAATTGGGGAACTAAGTTTTTGACACGACAGACGTTAAAATCGAGCTACAGATCATAACATTTAACCAACTCTTGAGGACGACCTCCAGACAGTTCCTCATACTTCTTTTGTAATGTATATTTTCACATGTGGAACGTTTTTGGGGGATGGGCCCAATTAGTGCCAAGGGACCTGAGGCCCACTCCTTGCACTACTCAACTCTGCTGTATTAACTTGGTTGTTCAATGTTTGTCCCTTGCAAGGCAATGCTATTTGGGCCCAGAGTGCTAGGGGCTACCCGCACCACTTTGGTGGGACTCAGTGGCTACCAGGCCTATATCCAGCATAACTCAGGAAGACATGTGGTACTGAGGCTCAACTCAGAGCCTCATGCCATACCTGCCATGCATGTGCTCTAGCCCTTAGAGCGATCTTCTGATTTCCTTTCAAGCATTTTTTAACATATTTTATAATATAAAATGCATGCACGTGAAAGCATTAAATCCTTTTTAGTAGGACATCTATACTCATGAAAATTCATTTCTTCTGATACGTTTTATTGTTTAAAATAGTCTGTGAACTATCACGATCACAATCACGATCACGAAACAAAATCCCATTAATCACCGATTTCTCAGGCAGGTTCAGTAACCTCTCATTTCTTCCTTTCCCTGAGATCTTAGAAGTCTATCTCCACTTGGCCCTCCCAACGATGTCGCACTGGGGGCTCTTTCAGGGTCAGGGGAATGAAATCCAGCTTGTTACTGGATTTAGCATATGAATACATCAGGGAAGCTTGCAAGGCTGTCCCATGTGGGCAGGAAACTCTCAGAAGATTGCCAGTGTCTCCCAGAGGGAGAAGTAGGCTACAAGATATCGCTTCTGGGAGCTTGCTTTTAAGTCTCTCTCTGGATGTTGGCCAGTGATGGGATTACACACACCTGGGTTTCTCTGCTGGTACCTTCATGCATGAGGCCTGTCCAAACGTGTGGAGAGGGGCCTAGAGCATGGCTGTAGCTAGGTTCAGGTGGTCTTTGGTTGCCGGGAGCTCTGCTCGGGGTGGGGAGGGAAGCTGGAGCACATCCCCTCCAAGGGGCCCCAGGGAAGACAGCCAGGCGTGTGGGCAAGAGGCTCTCTGTGAACTATACAGTCATAAAAATCATTCTCTTTCTATGAAATAAATGCTTCTTTTATTTTAAAAAATAAGGACTATAGAATGGTACTCAGGGGCCTGGGTCCAATTCCTGTCATTCTGCACCTATGAGAGATGAGCTTGATAATGTGGTATGCATGTCATTTGCCCACCTTCTGCTCTGAGGTCTGTGTGTAATCAAAATTTTAGTTTTTACTTATTAGAATCCTTTCTTTAATTAAGTTAAACACAATTTATTATAGTATGCAATGAGTGAGTATAGTTGATCTCAAGGGCAACTAGAACCAGGATCAAATGATCAAAATGTTGTCAAGGTTATCTTATGGGATGATTCTCTCCTCTCTAAAGGAAATATGTCTGCTCATCTTACGATGCAACATCTTTCTTCTCAGTGTGTGGAAAATGAGAGCCAATACCTTTCAAATCTCATCTCTGTATCTCACTCCCAAGCCTTAGTATGAAATTTTATAGGGAGAGACACAGAGTGGATGACTTGGATCACTGTCTCCTTATTATCCTTAGTGGGCCAACCTGCGTCCAAGAAACTGGAGTGTTTGGATTGGATGTACCTCTTATGAAATAGCATAAAATGGCAGCTCTAGATCACTAGGAGCAGACTTAAGTATCATATCTGAAGGCAGTGTATTATCAAGATACTCACGATAGAATTGGATTAGATTAGTTTGTTTGTTTCTTTGTTTTTTGGGTCACTATTGCTAGTCCTCAGGATTTAATCCCAGCTCTGTACTTAGGGATTGCTCCCAGCAATTCTTGGAAGACCACGTGGTGATGGGAGTTGAACCTGTGGCTCCTGCATGCAAAGCATGCACTCCCTCTGTTGAGATTCTTGAGTTTTAGAAGCCATAGAATGAAGAAGGGGATCAGACATGAGATTAGACTTTCGACAGAAATATTAAATCTGCTTTATGCTTCACTCAGTGGCTTTGTATTCATTGCTCTGGTAAGCTGTATCTCTGCTAAATTATCTTGTTGACAGGCACTGATTAAAGAGAAGAAAACCTGTTTCCTCTTTATAGAAATAAGGTTGCTCTCTCTTCTAACTCATTCACTTTGGAAAATAGAAACTTGGTAATACAGTTCACTAAATTCTTCTGAAGCTTGTGGTGTATGATAAAGTCAGTGGGCTAACACTGTCCCAAGCAAAACTGTTAAGAAGCCAGGAATTTCTCCAGTGGCCCTAAAGACTCATCCTCTAGCTCATTATTTTCTCTTTTCTTCTGTGGGTCTTGAGATATCTCTGTTCCCTTTATCTGTTAAAATGTTGTCTTAGGAAAGAGAGCATTCACTGGGAACACTGATGGTGGAGAATGGGCACTGGTGGAAGGATGGGTACTCGATCATTGTACAACTGAAACATAAGCACGAAAGTTTGTAAGTCTGTAACTGTATCTAATGGGTGATTCATTAAAAAATAAAAAACAAAAATAAATTAAAAAAAGGAAAGACAGCATTTATGCATCTGTTGTGGTGACTTTATTTTTGCTTTTATTCCAATTCTTGTCTGTAAAAAGCTAAAGCACGCCAATGGGTGTGTGCACTCTCAGGCTCTCTGGGCAGCTCTGTCTTACCTCCCGCGTTCGGTGCTCTGGAACCACTGTGTATGGACTGGATCTGCACGGCCGTTGGCCAAGGACAGGCGAAGGAAGAACGAGGACCAAGCTGGTTGCTGACTAGTGACTGTTTATTTAATCATCCATCTTTCTCCTCTCCTGCACTCCCAGCTACGTCCTCTCTCTGGGTCTACTGCAGCCTCTCTGGATTCTCTAGTCTTCCCCCCTTGTCTCTCCCACCTTGCCCTCTAGGCTACACACAGCCAGGTAGCAAAATCAACATAAGAAAGCCCTTCCTGAGGGCTGCCAGGTTCAAAGGGCAATACTACCTAAGGGCATTCCAAAGCCCTTGCTAACTCTTAAGATGTTTTTCTCCTTTCTTTAGTCCAAACACTTATTCACATCTTAATACTAGTTATTTTTGTATGGACACAGCAAGAGATATATTGAGGCTTGCAAGGCAGCTCTCCTGGGAACATCTTGCCACAGACTCAGACTACAGCACTCAGGCCAGATTAATCATTCCTCACCCTAGTAGGGTCCAAATCTAGTTATCACTGTTTGGATCATGACAACATTTGTCCATGATCAAGCTCTTAACTTATAGTTAAGCATTAGGCACTTTGCCAGGCCCATCTTGATGCCAGGGTAGTACACAACTCACCTCTTGCCCTGGGTCCATCTAGTCCCTTGTCGAGACCCTGCTTTGGGGGGTACAAGGAAGTAAGGGCAGCTGAGGCTTAGGTCGAGAGAACAGATGCCCAGGAGGAAAATATCATGGAGAGTCAAATGACTCCCAGGTTACAAAAGCAAAGCATTTGCTAAGTCTTCCTGTGTTCATACAAAAAGGACATTGCTCTGAATAAACTATGCAAGGGACTCAAGGAGAAGAGAAAAACAATATTTACAAGTCAACAGAACACTAAGAAAGTAGCTACAAATAAACTAAGAGGAATGGGAGCACTGTAATGGAAGTAACCCAATAAACCTAAACTACCTGAGGCTATATTATCCTACACTTGTCCTGTGCCATTTTTGGTATAAAACAATTATCAATGGTGAAGAATTTCATGAAGCGTCATTTATTTGTTCATTTATTATTTTGTTTGTCCATTAGTAATTTACCCACAAACACTACAAGTATTGTCTAACACTTCTGCTTGTCTACTACTGGAGATATGATGAAAACAAGTTTTAGCGTCTGCACTTAGGAATCTGTACATTGGCACTCTGACCAGTGGGAAATATTGGAGTGGATCCAATTGTTCTTCCTCACAGAACATTTATTGAAATAAAATAGTTTTACCTAAAGCAATTTGCTTAGGGAGATGAGGGAGATGTGTCCAAGAGAGATCACAGTATTGTCCACAGGGGACAAAGCATTCCTGACATAACATTTTATCTATCTGAACTCCCATAAAGTATTTCCAGTTAATGAATATTTGCCACTTCAAAGACCAGGTGAGTGTGCGGGTTACAAAATTTCTCCTAATTCAGAAGCAGACTTCTCAAGTAACCCCTTCTGGATATTACACCATGTTCTTTCAACAGAAAGAAGTGAGGAAAGGAGTGTTAACATTGTATGTAAGCAATATTTGCAGGCTACAGTTAATGAACAGTTTCTTTCTTCTCATGCATTCGGTTCCTCAAAATGATAGGTTTTGAAATTTGAAATATCTTACTTCTTTTCTAAATGTGAAATTTGAAGGGGAATATTTTGATGTGATTTCCTCTCCCTGAACATTTGCAGACACAATATAATTAGAGGATTGCTTGATTCATGCATTGGGGTATGGGTTGTTAAGAAAAATTGTAAGTGCAAGAGACTCAGTGAATAAAGTATTAGCAAAGTTTCAGATGCTTATAACTACAGATGAAATATTATGCAAGAAAATGAAAACATCTCCATGGAACAACCCCAGGTGACTTTTTCTCTGAAGTCAGAATATCACCTTAATGACGAGGTCTATTTTCAAAACCCAAATAGTCTATCTGCCATGGAAGGTCACTTTATTCCTTTAACCTGAAATAGATTTGTGTTGTGCTTAATGTTTCCATTTGTATTTGTTTGGAGACTCAATAAAAGAAAAGCAGTTGCCATAACAGTAGAATTATTTGAAGAATATGAAATGATTTAGATAATGCAAGCATGCAATTATAATTACTTAGGGGCATTTTAAATTACCAAAATAATACATATTCATTGTTGTGAATCTTGAAAATATAGAACAATGATAGCATTGCTAAAATTACAAATCTTAACATTTTGATGTCCATTCTCAGTATTTTTTCTTTATTTGTTTTATGCATGCTTTTGCTATACTCAAAATACAAAATCAAATTTGTTCTAAACAATAGCAGAAAGATACAAAAGGAGAAAGTGCTTTTTCACCTGGTCATTGTCAATATTTTACTGTCAAACTGTAATCTTTTTTTCTATTTATCTATAAATAGAAATAAACAAACTTGGAGTTTATTATATATTCATTATCAACCGCTGTTGGCATAATCATATGTTAATTATATACTTCATATTATTTTTAATGGAATGTACCTAGTGATTAAAATTACTCATAATCTTATTAATAGTTAAGTTGGCTCTAGTGTTATGAACAATAGTCCTGATAGATAAGGATTTTATGAATTCAAATTAGTCCTATAGGATAAACTTTTAAAGGGGGCATGTTGAATTATACATAATATATATATATTTAGTTTTTAAAGTTTCTCTTGAAATTAAAATTAATTGTCCTCCAACTGACTTTTACATGTTTTGATTTGTAGAAGCAGAGCATGAAAAAGTCTTTGTTACAATGTTTCCAATGCTGGGTCTTAATGTTTTAATCTTCTCCAATATTATTCTAAAAATATTTTATTGTTGTAATTTCTATTTTTTTGATGGCTGAGAGTATTTGAGCATGCAGCTTTACAGTATATAGCAAACAGTTAAGTGAGTATTTTTTTAAGTAGGAGCTTGAGCCTTATCTAGCTTATTTGGGACAAAGAGATTCACGTGGGAGTTTCTATTTACCGTTTTTTTAGGATGAAGGGGCACATGTAGCAATAACTAACTCAGAGATTCCATGGCCATAGTTGGAGCCCATGCTTATTCCCATGAAAACTGGAAGCAGACTGAAATATACTGGGAAAAAACTGAATCTATAAAGACTCTGAGGCTTCTTACTCTGGGAAGGCATCTTGGCCTTGGTTTTGTGAGTGCCTTTTCCCGTGACTTCCATATCAATGATGGAATTGAAAGTGAGATCATCTCTCTGAACATGTCTCATCTTTGGATAGTACCGCTGGCTTCCTTTGGAATGCCAGTCCACATACTCGGACTTGATTTTAAATAACTTTTTTCTCCTATCAACTTCAGTAGTTTTAAACCCTGGACCACACATTAAAATGATCTGTGGAATTTGTATAATAATTCACACAACTTTCCAATCTCTGTACCTGCAGGTCAATTAAAGTGTAATTTCTGGGCAATGGGAACTGGGCACCCTGACATTTGACTATTCCTCCTTGCTGTGACACAAAGAAACCACTGGGCTAATTTATGTCTTTTTTTCCAATTATTACAGAAAGCGCCCTCTTCATTCCGTCTCTCTTCTTATACATGCATATCTTTTCTCTGGCCAACCTTAAGTTGAACTTAATGAGAAGAAGCAGAGCAACCATATGTGTAAACAGCGTACAGATTTACTACATAGGAACCAGTAGAACCAATGGTGATAATTATCCTAAGCGTAGCATATTGTTTAATCAGAAAGCTCTCCTGTAAAGGACTATTCAGCTTGTAATAGGCATATAACCATTTTCATAGAAGTATTGGCACTGGCAAATGAATCATTCATTTAGCTTCAAGGGTTTGGGTCTGGAGGTTCAGCCAGGGGACAGGGAATGAATATTGATGTTATGAAGCAGCCTGTGAGCCTGGCGAAACCGTCCTGTCTGAAGCCCTGTCCTGACCTCTGGCAAGCAGGCCGCAATTCCAAAATCTTCCTCACTATTTTCTGGCTGACACCTCAGCTATGGAAATCACCAGTCATATTGATTAACCTGACCCTTGGCTCTCGCTATGCCTTTCTTCAATCCTTTTTTCAGATTGGCTGTGATGCAGGTCTTTGTAGTTTTCCTCTACTCTCTTAATACTCATCCACAATGTGTTTCTCTTCCTTACGGTTTTGAGAAAACACAGGAAAGAATAACTCTGGCCAAATAAGGGACACTAGTTTTCTTTTTCAATGGTCTTCTCAAGTTCCCCCTTTGGAAAGGTTCCTTGTTCCCTGAACAGTGGGCAAATGACAAAAGTGTATTGTTGAATATGCAAAGACGGTGCTTAGGATTAAAATAGCACTATCCTGGGAGAGGAGTTGTTCTCAGCAGTTATAACTCATGAAATCTTCTCTGCTTTGACACTTGTCCTGGTCCCACTTGCAGTATTACTCAAAGACCTACTAATACTTAAGAGACTTTAGCAAGTGGCATCTTTCTGGTTTTAATGACCTCACTGGTAAAGAACATATTGGTACTGACCAAATGCTCCCTGGGGGTTATCGTAAATGATGTGCTATATAGGAATAATTGATTTAAATGCTCTGAAGGGATAAGCCCCTTTTATCCCGTTTTTTGCTTAACACAAGCAAAACATGTAAAATGTTCAATACATTTTGTTAAATATATAGACCTGAAAAAATCTCGAGGCACAGAGTGATGAAAAAGCTTACTCTCAGTGTAGAGACCTCTTGCTTTTTAATGATCCAAATAGTCTCCCTGACAGGCACATGGAACCCCCTGAAGACTATAATTAGAGATTTAGTTTACTTGTCCTTGAATTTACAGACAAATGGGAACATATCGATGTGAGACTTTGCATTTTTTCTTTTGTATTTGATACCTTTCTCATCCATATTGTAAGCAGGACATGTCTATGTTTTGTGCATGATTCCATTTTATTTCTGAGAACTATTTGATCTCACAAATAATTTCCTTTGCATTTATTCATACTTCTATTCATGGACATTTAAGTTAATTCTAGTTTTAGCTACAACAAAGAAAGCTTCTCTGAAAATTCTTGTACATGTTGTGTTGTGGATATGTGTTTGTTTGTATTTTATTTCCCTTGGGTATGTACTCATAGTGGAATTGGAATTTCTAGACCATAATGGCAGTCACAGTCTACTTTTATAAGAGACACCCAAATTGCTTTCTCAGGTAGCTTTCTTCGAGATTCTATTGCTCCACAATCTTGTGAGTCTTTTTAGTTTCCTTGCAGTCAGCCATTTAAAGGGGCCTAATAGTTTTATTTTGCTTTCCTTTAATGACTAAAGTGATACTAATTATTTTCTCATGGACTTATAGAATTCTTTGTAATTGTTTTGTAAAATTGTCATTCATTTTGCTTTGCTTAAATGTAGATTATTACTGGACCATAGAAGCCCTTTATTATTTTCACTCTTACATTTCACTTGGTTTATTTCCTTGGAAAAACACAATGGAGAATGCAGTTAAGAACAGAATTCCAAACCTAATATCAAAGGGTTTCCAAATTGGTTGTTAATACAAGTCATAATAACATCCTGCTGAAAATGTCCATTATGGTCCATGGGGTCTGGAAAAGGGTTCAAGATGCCGAACTTCTAGCAAGTTGCTTCAAGACATAGAAACTGCATCTCCATATGCCATCTTTGAGGAGCAAAGCAATAAATGCTTCTTTGGTGATAAGAGTTCTAGCAGTACCAGAAGCCCATTTTATATAAAAACATATGCAAACATATATATATATTTATATATACAAGTATTCTTGTTACATATTGCTTTAGAATGTCTAACTGTAAGGTATCTTAAATAACTTAAAAGTTGAGGATTATTTTATATTAATTTCACTAGTGGGTTCATTTCTTAACTTCATGTACTCAAACCCTTAGCCAAATAGTTTTGTTGTGCTCTTTCACTTGAATCTGTATCAGATGTGTGACTAATTTTGAAGCAAAGCCTTGAAGAGTGCATGTTCTTCTGGGTTTGTTCATCTTACTGTTTTCTATCTCTTTATTCACTGGTCTAGACTCTACATAGATATGACTCTAGACTCATATCTATAAAGATATTACTTTACCACTAGAATGTCCCAACCTGTAGTCAGAAGATATCAGAAATGTTAGTGACCCCAGTGAACATTGAAAGAACTATCATCCAACTTCATTCAAATTAAAAATATGTCAGTTTATAAGGTAAATATTCCTTTCAAGCCACTTGTCCCGTGAGCTGCACTAGGAGGATCTCAGAATTCAGAGCCAGGATTAGACCCTGAGCAGGTTTGGCCCCAGAACAGAGAAAGAAAGAAAGAAAGAAAGAAAGAAAGAAAGAAAGAAAGAAAGAAAGAAAGAAAGAAAGAAAGAAAGAAAGAAAGAAAGAAAGAAAGAAAGAAAGAAAGAAAGAAAGAAAGAAAGAAAGAAAGAAAGAAAGAAAGAGAAAGAAAGAAAGAAAGAAAGAAAGGAAGAAAGGAAGGAAGGAAGGAAGGAAGGAAGAGAGAAAGAAAGAAAGAAAAGAAAAGAAAAGAAAAGAAAAGGAAAAGAAAAAGAAAATGCTTATTTAATTTCCACTCTCCCTTCAAGAGTCCTTGTTTCCTTTATAGGTTTATCTAGGGCTGCTAAAAATTTAATCTAGTGTAAAAAAAAATTATAGTTAAATCCTAACTCTGGGACAAAAATTTTGTGTATTGACCCTTTCTTGTTTTTATTTTCCTTAGTAGTACTACCAATGGCAGATATCAATGGTATTAGGTAATTGGGAGAAGTGAATTGAGGAAATATTAATGAAATGACTTAAATGATGTTTGATCTATAGTAAATGCTTAAAAAATAGGCACTAAGAAACTACTTATTGAGCTACTAGTGAATACTTAATAATTCCTCAATAAATTAGGTAGACACTGAGGAAAAGTGACCATTACAAAAAGTATTACACAGTAATTGTTTATTAATCTACATGTGAAATGGGGTTTATTTTTTTTATCAATGTTCTATGCACAGGTCAAACATAAATTAGACATTTTTTCTTTTTCTTCTCCCCACCTCCTTATCCTCCTCCTTCATCTTCTCCTTCTTTCCTCCTCCTTCTTTCTTCTTCCCATGGTGGTTCTCAGTGTTTATTCCTGGAGTCTTGAGGTACCATGTGTGGTGCTGAGGAGACAAATGGGGTAAGTTGCATGCAAAGCAAGCATATTAACCCCTGAACTGTCTTTCCACTACTTTAAAATTGCAGAATCTCCTGCCCCGGAGCCTAGGGCCCTCGAAGGGGGCTGGGTTAAGTTTCCCTCCACCCCGAGCAGAGTCCCAGCAGCCGAAGACCTCCAGAACCCAGCCATAGCCATGCTCAAGACCACTCTCCACATGTTTGGACAAGACTCATGCATGAAGAAACTGGCAGAGGAACCCAGGTGTGCGAGACCCAGGGCTGAGATCTCCAAGCCTGCTCAGATTGGGACTGAGCCTCCTCCACCCAGACCCCCATTTTCCAGTAGCTTGGCAGCCACACCCATAAACTGCCCACTGGCTCATTTAATCCCATCAAAGGCCAACATCCAGAGACTATAAAACAATGCTCCAGGTGTGGCCAAGCTACCTCTTATTGTCTAGTTCTCCCTTTCGGAGAATCCAGCAAGCTACCGAGAGCCTGACAAGCTTCCTGTGGCATATTCGATATGCCAAAAACAGTAACAATGACGGGTCTCATTCCCTTGAACCTCAAAGAACCTCCAATGAGGCACCATTGGGAAGGATGATTAAAGAAAGGCTGCTAAAATTTCAGGTCTAGGACGAATGGAGATGTTACTGGTGCCTGCTTAAGCTAATTGATGAACAACAAACGGGATGACAGTGACAGTGACAGTGACCCTAAAATTATTACAGTTTTAGAAAAAAGTGTTTGGGTTCCTTACACATTGCTGTAGAAAATTCTTATTGCTTGATAACTAATTTAGGAGTCAACTACAGTGTGTGTGTGGTGTGTGGTGTGTGTGTGTGTGCATGTGTGTAGATATAGCATTATATGAGCTAGGACTTTGATTATTAAGGAAGAGGAATGAAAAAACATGAATTTGTGCATAATCACATATTTCTTTCTTACTTTTTTTCTATTTGGGACAAAAACCAGATATTATAATGAATTAATAAATATATTGTATTTAAAAAAACAAATGTAGGAGTAAAAGATTGCTGTTAACTTTATATTAATTTTAACTAATCTTTTTTACTGGTATTTAATTGTTCAGTAAAGTAGTTTGGTCTCAGTGAACGTACTTTATAGACAAAAAATTATTTTGACTTTTATCTGAATTATATACGATTATTTTATATTTAAAAAAATCAAAGTGATAACAGATAGTAGTAAACAAGATAATGTATAAAAAGCTGCATTTTACAGCTAGACTCTGTTCTACAAAACGCATGCATGTAGAGAGTTATGCAACTTTTATTGAGGGGCAAAAATATTTTATTTTTATGGATAATAATTTTATTCATAATATTGATTTCCTGAACTCAGTCTCTGAGTCTAAGCTGATAAATCTGTCTTTAAAGGATCTTAAATCTTTTCCTAGAAGTAAATTTTATATGTAACATTTCTACTTTTGGCAGCAATCTCGTTTCCTACCATCAATGTTTTCTTAACATAGAACCAAAGTTTATTTTAGATACAAAAATGTAGCAACAATCCTCCTTTCAAAATGCTATTTGGAAAATTGTTTAACTTAGTAAAATAGACTTCCAGTGCGTCTGACCAGTCTTTGAGTAAAATAGATTGACCAAATTGGTATGTGTACTGGTTACTAAAATCGATTTTTGTGTGTGTCTCTGCTAACTTGTGAACTTTATTTCTGTTTTCTTATTTCTCAGACTGTTGGATGATACACATTTCAGGGCCTGGGAAAGTCAATTGCTTGTCTTTGATTTTCCCCAATAATATATGGAATAAGGGACTCATGTTACTCTTTTTTTTTTTTTTTTTGCTTTTTTTTGGGTCACACCTGGCGATGCACAGGGGTTACTCCTGGATCTGCACTCAGGAATCACCCCTGGCGGTGCTCAGAGGACCATATGGGATGCTGGGAATCGAACCCGGGTCGGCCTCGTGCAAGGCAAACGCCCTACCCGCTGTGCTATCACTCCCGCCCCTCATGTTACTCTTTGAAATAGTATAAGGGAGGAAATGTTCTTTGAGGTTAAAATGACAAAAGAGAGCTCTGTGTCTAGATTTTGATTCTGTTGATGTATATTGAAAGTGTCGAGAACAATGAAGATTAGCACGAGCAAGAGAGTTGAAAAACAGTTTGTCTGGTGTTTTATTTATTATTTCTTCTTTGGGACAACTTATTCAGACACTAGGATCCTGGAGAGATCTGAAACAGGAGTAGTTCATGTATGAATTGCCACCAGTGACATGTAACTAGACAATTTAAGCTCAGAAGTTGGTTCTTTTAAACAGTTCTGCTGCTTGGTTGGGCATGCAAGCATTGTTTAAAGTATTGAAAATGAGAACATTCTCTTGGATTTTAAGTTTGTATAGGCAAAACGGGAAAGATAAGGAGTTTGGACTTTATATATTGTTCACAACAGTATATAAAAAACAATGTTCTGAGAGGGTTAGTAACTATAATAAATAATAGATTGTAAATGCAAATCTAGAGAGAGAATCTTTTTCCAGGCTTTAATCATGAAGGGTTCTTACAGCCTTTGAAAAGTATATAACTTTCTATGGTCTGAGCAAAAAGACAAATAGCCTGTTTGTCAATGTACTGAGTGCAGTGGAAGAACTGGAGATAAATAGATGCAATTTAATAAAAAAAATCAAGATGGAAATGAAACAAAATAAAATTTCAAGTAGGACCAGTGGCTGGAAAGTAAAATGCTGTGCTCTTGGCCTGAGCTAAATCTAAATCAAAAAGCTATTAATAATTGATTTTTGTAAAACAGATATTGGCCTTTCATTTAGCTGATGCTGACTGTTAGGTACTTTAAAGGGGGAGCTAGCTATAGTATTGCCAATAATTGCATCTCATGAAATGAAAGTGTAAAAGGCTTTCTCCAGCAGAGATTTTCTTAGCTTTTTTTAAAAATACTATCTTTGAAGTATTAAGAAGATATTCAAATACAAAAAGATGATTTCTTTGTTTTTTTGTTGTTGTCCATTTATAGAAGCTCAAAGCTTTGCTAGTTGCTCTATTATTGATATTATAAGTACTGTAGCCAGGAATTGACTAATCCTCTGGCAAATACTTGAAATCAGATGTCTTAAAAATAGGACACATATATGCAATCTGCCAGAAGACATGAAGTGGTAAATAATGTAGCCTTAGGCTGCATCCATCAAGAATGTACTTTTATACTAAAGAAATAGTACACTTTTATACAAAGAAAGATGCCTTAGAGACAAGGCTAATACGAAAGAATTTTTCTCCTGTCCCCAAAGGCAAGATTTCCCCCCCCCCCCCAAGGTTGTATCATTGTATAAAGCCTCTATGGCATCAAGCCACAGAAAGAGGAAGTTCAGTACAGAACTCTTGGGGAGAGAGGTCATTCTCAAAACCCACGTTTACTGGCAGTGGAATTTTCTAAATCTGTTGGAGGAAGCAATGGCCTCAGAAATAGAGTTAATGAGGACTTTCCTCTTTGAAGTTTGAACTTAGAATTTTCTCTGTTTGGGATATGAATACTTGGGTGCATATCAGACTATGAGAAGAACAGGAAGGACACAACAAACTCCACGAGTCAGAATGAAGGAAACATAAGGCAACATAGAACAATAACAAGTTCCCTTATCCACACTAAATCTTCATTTTGTAGGGGACAGGAATGAAATTAAAGATAGAAAATCATTCTGTTCACAAATAATGTATTGTATATTGTAGTCTCCTTGTGCTTCTGTTGACTGTATATTGAGATGTCTTTAGTTCTAAATTCTAGAAGGGAGGTTTAGTCATTCACTGTTATTACCTACTCACAGTCATGAATTAAGACACTTTGTTTTGTTGTTGTTGTTAATCATTACCTCAATCAATTAAATCCCATTAGGCCATAGGCCTACTTTAGGCTAAGTAGTATCTGATCTACCTTATTTGCATCTCTCTTCTTATCAAGATGTGATCAACATTATACTCACATTTCAAGAAACCGAACATCTTGGCCTTGCAAATGGAACTAATATTTTAAGATATTTAATTTTGCAACAATATAAAAAGAATGAAATAAACTTGCCTGCTTACAGTGCTTTGTAAATTATAAACACTTTAATATTTACTATTTCACTTCACTTTGTATTTGGAGTAAATTCATATATTTTTAAATTTTGGGGTGAAACAGCAGTGCTCAGGGCTTACTCCTGCTTTGTGCTTATGGATTCCTCTTGGCAATTCCATATCTGATCCATTTGTAATGCTGGGGATTGAACCATTTTAGCCTTTCCTGTTGTACTCTGTATTCCTAAAGATACACTTTTAAAAGTGAGAAATTAAGCTAATTTAACTTACTGTGTTTATACTTCTAGTTAAAAGATTTCTAATTAAGCATCTCTTTAAATCTTAGACTCTTGCTACATTGCCATTTTTTCCCAACACAAACTATTAGAGAAGAGTTTTCAAGTTAAAGTTCAAGTCTTTTTTAGTGAAATTATTTTTGCAGTTTCATTTGCCTGAACTTTTCTTCTTGTAACAATTTTTGTTTTAAACATACTAATATTTTACTCATTATTTAGTCATTTTCTTTTTTTATTTAACAAGTGTCCCTTTATAAGGGCTGGAGTGATAGCACAGCGGGTAGGGCGTTTGCCTTGCACTTGGACAACCCAGGTTCAATTCCCAGCATCCCATATGGTCCCCTGGGCACTGTCAGAATCAGGAGCAACCCTTGTTCATGGCTGGGTGTGGCCCAAAAAGCAAAAAGCAAAAAAAAAAATCTATTTTTTTTAAAAAGAATAGTACACACTTTCAGCTGTTTAAACAGCAAATGATAAATATGTCTGATATCCTTTAAGGAAAATATGCATGTACTCTGTAATTGGATATAGCAATTTAGAATTCTCTTTTGCTGGTTTCTGATTTGAGCATGGAAAACGGGCACATTCACTTTCTGAGAAAGGGGTTGAACATTCCTTAAGAAATGAAAAATGAGGAGCTGGAGCGACAGCACAGCAGATATGGAGTTTGCCTTGCACGTGGCTGCTCTGGGTTTGATTCCCAGCATCCCATATGGTCCACCGAGCACCGCCAGGAGTGAGTGATTCCTGAGTGCAGAGCCGAGTGTGACCCAAAAAACAAAAATAAAATAAAATAAAATAAAATAAAGATGTATACACTGAAGGATTGTGAACAGCACTGAAGAATTGTGAACAGTGCTTCTTTTTTTTTTTTTCCATTTTGTGAATACACTCACAAAATCCCAAAGAGGAATCGAAAGAGCTATGCTGGGAATATCATGTCTCACTCAAGTGAGAGAAGGAATCCGGAGTTCTGACCTCCATCGATGGTGAAAAATCAGGGATGCTGTCTCCTTTGCCAAGGCATCAAAAATCAGATGGGCCGGTCATGTAATGCGATTCAGAGACGACCGTTGGATTAGAGCTGTTACAGACTGGATTCCATGGGATGTCAGAAGACCTCGTGGCTGCACACCAAATAGATGGTCAGATTTCTTCGTCAAATATCTGAGTGAACGATTTGAAGCTCTTTCTATTCCTTGAGTGAGCAGGTATCATTGGGCTACACTAGCTCGAGACAGGGACAAATGGAGATGTTACCGGCACCCGCTCAAGCAAATCAAAGATCAACGGGACTACAAGTGATACAAGTGATACAAGTGAATACACTCAGCTGTTTTTGAAGGATACTCTTGGCTCTGCACCTGAGGATCACCTCTGATGGTATTTTGGGGACCGTGTGGTGCCGGGGATCAAACCTGAGCCTCCCATATGTTTAGCACGTACTCAGCCATTTGAACTTTGACCACAGTCCTATTTTCTACTGATTGAAATGAAAGAATGGACATGATTAAACTCATTTTTCACAAAGACTAATTAAGCACAATCAAGTAAATTTTACAAGGTGATTTTGGATAAAAGGTAAATATTTCCATTTTTTCCTGTTCTTTTTTTTTTTCTGATAGGTATTTCGAAGAAAAAAAAGCAAAGGTAATTGGGTTTTTATTTATTCTCAAAAAGACAACAAATAATTCCAAATTCCTAAGATGCCTAATGTGAGTAGGATCATTAACCTAATGGTTGTATTATGGGATCTTTATAATAATGGAGCAAAGTAAACACAATATTAGTACATTCTATAATTTTTTAATAATACCCTCTGGCATCTATTTTCTGAGACTCTAAACCCTAAAGGTCAGCTCCAATTCCTTTCTTCTAGTCCAAGATTTTTCCAGTCATCTGTTAGCTTGTGCATATCCTATTGATTAGAACGAAGTAGAAAATCATGTTTTCTATTTAAGAAAATGCAAATGTGTAGTCTATGACAAGAAATGGCTGTTTGTGTGCCTGAAGGTTGCTGTCCAGAAAGCTGTGTCTCATTGCCTCCGCCGACAGCATAATGCATCACCCCTTTCATGGCTCTACACCTCGAGTTGGCATAACCATTTGTTTTATGGATGGAAGGGAAGGAGATCTTCTGGTTATTTGTGTGGAGACGATGGGACTGTAGCTAGATTTCCCCTGTCACGATTGAGGCGTGATCATAGAGCGCGTCAGATTTACCGTCAGAACTGGACTGGAAAGCAACAGGATTCTGAAAAGATCAGATAGCAACCTGACACCTCGGCACTTGTGAAGTGTCAGGGCCGGCAGATTCTGAAAAATGTTGATTCCATCAGTGAAATGATCAAAGGAAAGGGCAAAAAAGGACAAATGTAATGGGGAATGTTTCCAATCAAAGACTTGCCTCTCAAACCAGGGAGGTGGTTAAAACAGCAGAAGACTGAGCCCAGCCTTAACTGTCCTATTTCAGGGGTGATTTGAGAAATGTAAGTGGGTAAAGACAGAGAAAACATAATGCTAGATTATCTTATTTTCCTACCAAATACAAATTTGCTTAAACACACCTACAAGTGTAGCTAAAACATAGTAATTTGAATATGTTGGAACATTGGCACAGGTATGCTTCCTCTGGACCCATATGCTTCTCAGCTTTTCTAAGAACAGATGTCCCTTAACAGCCCATCCTGAGATCAGCGGTCCGTGGACTGCCTGTATGTCATGGGATAGTATTTGACAGACAGAGCACAGTCATGGAGGGAATGGAGCAAACTCAGATGAGAGCAGTAATATTGAGTACAATGGTGGTAGCAGTCTTGTCTCTCCTGCTGCGTGTATTCAAATTTTGTTGGCATTTGTCCTTTGCCCAAGGGCCTCAGCTCAGCGAGAGGCTCATTTCTGAGTTCCTTTATCCCTGTTCTCTAAGATATGCTGGGTTTGGAATCATCAAGTCGAGGAAACTGTGTTTCTTTGAGCTCCCCTTAACTAGGTTAGTCTTTCCAGGGTGTCCTTTATTGTTTGTTTTGTTTTATTGTCTTGTTTTTGGCCACACCAGGCAGTGCCAAGGACTTACTCCCGGTACTATGCTCAAGGATCTCTACTGGTGGTGTTCAGAGGATCATATGTAGTGTGTGAATGGGCCTAGGTCAGCCACCTCCAGCAAGGCAAAAACCTTATCTGCGTATTATCTCCCCATCCCTGAGAGTGTTCTTTATTAAGCAATATTGGGTGGCAGTGGTGCCTTTCCTAAGACTTAGATGCCAGAGAAGAAGTGTCAGTGTTACCTTTCTCTGAAGGAGAAACGCACAAGCAGATACACTAGGTGAAGGCAAGGAGTTCCTTTTTCTCTTCTGTCTACCCCCAGGGTTTGACATAGAGTAGGTGTACAACAAGTATTTGATGGATGAATAAAATATTGCATAGCTTCACCAGGTTGAAACAGTTTACAAGTACCTGTTATAATATACTCAAATATCAATTTTATACTAGTTTCATGGAAGCATGATCATCATCATTATCATCATCCCATTGATTGTCAATTTTCTCGAGCAGTCTCAGTAACGTCTCCATTTGTCCTAGCCCTGAGATTTTAGAAGCCTCTCTTTACTTGTCCTTCCCAACAGTGTCACAATGGAGGTTCTTTCAGGGTCAGGGTAATGGGACCCATCATTGTTACTAGTTTTGGCATATGAATACGCCATGGGGAGCTTGCCAGGCAGGAAACTCTCAGTAGCTTTCCAGGTTCTCCAAGAGGGAGAACTAGGCTATAAGATGTCCGAGAGCTTGGTTTTATAATTTCTGGATGTTTGTCATTGATAGAATTACACAGTACCAGGGACAGTTTCTGTTTGTGACCACCTAGCTACTGGAAAATGGGGGATCTCGGTGGAAGAAGCCATGGGAGCATGATATTAAAACAATTTGATTTGACTCTCCGTTGTACCAATTGGTCAGTGAATTGATAAGTAATATCTAATTTTGTACCTGTATAGTAGCACTGTTGTCCCATTGTTCATCGATTTTGCTCGAGTGGGCACCAGTAACATCACCTGTATATTTTTGAAGAAATACAGATTTAATAAAATATAATAGAAGAGAGTAACATAAGAGAATGTTATGGAAAGGAAAGGAAAGGAAAGGAAAGGAAAGGAAAGGAAAAGGAAAGGAAAGGAAAGGAAAGGAAAGGAAAGGAAAGGAAAGGAAAGGAAAGGAAAGGAAAGGAAAGGAAAGGAAAGGAAAGGAAAGGAAAGGAAAGGAAAGGAAAGGAAAGGAAAGGAAAGGAAAGGAAAGGAAAGGAAAGGAAAGGAAAGAGATAATATATCCCAAGTTGGCATGTGTAAGTGATTTCAAAATGGAATGAATATTTATGTCGCTCTTTTTTTTTGAAAACTGATCTTCAATTCTAGGTGGCACATGAAAATGAACTAACAACAAAATACAAATAAGTAGTTACCTCAGTATGAGGTGACACTCTCTCTTCCATTACTGTCAGAGGTAGAAATAGTGAAAACAAAAGATCAAAGAGCAAGCAAAGAAATCGTTGTTGGAAAAAAAGCTATAAAGGAACTAATGTGGCACAGTTAAGGTCTCAGCTGACAGTTCAAAGATAATTTTACTATAAATTTTAGCCAGTTAGGTGATTATGAAGAAGGTTTCATAAATATTTTTAAATAACAGGAAATTAAACTAAGTCTCACTTCCCTCTATAAGTAAAAGCGTTTAACTGTATAAAAATAAAATAATCTCTACTTCAAGTAACATATCCATGGAGAACATAGACACTGGTTATGGGATTGATGTTAGGAAGTTGTATACCTGAAACTGAACTCTGAATAACTTTATAAATCATGCTGCCTCAATACAAAATTTTTAAAAATCAAAAATTAATAACAGGGGCTGAAGCGATAGTACAGCAGGTACCATCTGCCTTGCACACGGGCGACCAGGGTTCAATTCCCAGCATCCCGTGTGGTCCCCAAGCACTGCCAGGAGTAATTCCTGAGTGCAAAGCCAGGAGTAATCTCTGTGCATCGCTGGGTGTGACCCAAAAAACAATAAATAAATAAATAAATAACAAAAAGTATACCAATAATATAAAAATAAAGATATTTATAAAAAATAGAAAAGGGAAAATACCCAGTTATTGTGTTAGACTGTAAAGGATCTTCATAAATACAAACCTTCCCAAATAGTAAAAAACTCTTAAGATATTAAATATTAGAGAGATTTAGAGCTATTGTGTTCCCTGACTTCAGGCTATCTAAACTTAAAGACATATATAGAATTATTTTCTGATTTGTGAACATGGGTTAGGGTCTTGTTCTACAAAACTTTCATATTATTTGATCAAAGAAGACTAGCTGGGAAACTATACTTTCCTGGCAAGATTTGCACTGATTTCTCAGAAAGTTAATAAATGCTTCATTGCCTTATGGGCTAGACTGAGAGGCTAGTGATTGTCGTGGATGAAGTCCTTTTCAAAAGAACTAACATATATAGGGATAAAGCCCCATCATGAGCTTTTCTGCATCTCGAATTGGATTATGTCATTTCTTTATCAATTTCTTTATTGGATCTCTCACATTTTTTTCTTGAATGTCTCTTTCTCTCTCCCTCCCCTTCTCTCTCTCCCTCTCTTTCTCTCTCTCTCTTTCTCCCCCCAACCCTTGTCACCCTTGTCATATTTTCTAAATAAAACAAACCATTTACCTAAAAAACATGCTTGTCCATATTATGCAAGGCCCTGAGAGAAATGGAAGAGACTCTTTAAAGTCTCTATAAAGACACTTTATAGTTTGTTTTTACATCTAAGCAGCTCAAGATAGTTGAAGTCATATATATGTCTATGTGATTTATACCCTCATTTTATATGTAACTTGCTTAATTGGCACATTATTAAAAGTACTTTCCTTTTGCATCTTCCCAGGAATAACTCATGTCCTCTCACCATCATTTCCTATCTTTCTTAGACTTATTTTGCTAACTGTTGCTTATTACAACAGATACCTTATTTATTTGTTCATTATATATCTCCTCTCATAACTATATAAAACCATAAAGATAAAAAGAGTTACATCCTGTGACCGGTTGGCATATCCCTCAAATATTTATTGCTTGATGAACTATCATTACCCGGTGGCCTGTAATTTTCTCATTGATTTAAAACTAGATTATTTGTGAATCCTTCGATTATAGTTGTTGTTGTTGTTGAATGGCCAGCTGAATTCAGAAGTTTTTGTGTTTCTTTACAGTTAAGTTTTATTTTGCCACCACCTCTGCAGCTGAAGTGACAGAGTTACTGATGTGCCTCAGAAATGTCTGAGGGCATTAAGAATCTGATAGTATCAAAAATAATCTTTATGTGGATGTGATAGTCTTCTGGGAAGTAAAGGCCATGGATCCGAATTGATTACTTGAAGGGAAAAAAAAGAAATCAATACATAACTTCCTAACGTTTTCCAGACTCTGAATTACAGGAAAATTTTTGTTGAAACTCAATGAGGTTATACTGTGTAATTCAATCACAGACTAAATCATTCAAAGTTGTTTATGTCCTAAATTCCATCAATAATAGCAATAATGTATAGTAGCAAATACAGTTTTGAAGACTGTTGTGAACTGTCTACTTAAATAACCATAAGACCAACCAATTAGCTTTCAATTTTATATATATACATATATATACAGATATATATATATACACACATATAAACGCACACACATATATACATATATATTAGTGAATGTGGTGTTTTGGATAACACCTGGTGATGACATCTAAGAGACTATAATTCTGCATCCTTAGCTTGACTTATTTTGTGCTTACAGAGTGAATAAGCTTGTAAACTACATCTGCATCCAGTTTCCTGCCAATCTGAAACTATATGGGAAAATTAGACTATAAATGACTGGTGGGGGACTTGAAAATCTATTGCAGTATATTGTTTTCTTTAAAATATATTACTTGCTCTAATTAAATTACATTAGTTTCATGTGACTGGAACATATACCAACTTAAGGGATTGATG